>NW_027397087.1:4374535-4757035 GCF_003265705.2 Callorhinus ursinus
ATCATTGACCACTTTCCTCTATCATTCTGAATTCAAGGATTGTTATTTTAGAATCACACACTCATTTCAGAGACACTGTAGTTGCATGTACATAATTATAAAACATGTCTCCAGAGAGGTCCCTGCTCTAAATTCACTGGTCTTCTTAAACAGAAAAAAGTAAACTTTTATCCAGCATGTCAAAGTCATTCATAAACTAGGAAGCCTTTCATATGATTTCCCATCAACATTATTAAACAGTGATGTTAGGAACAACAGAGTATTCCATTCAGAGCATTCTAATCATCCCAGTGTTGGAGAGAATGCGTGTTTTTCAATCATCTAAAATTTTATTCTTCAGGTATTTCATCTTCTATAATAGTGTGCATTATCCAAAATGTGCACAATTACTTATTAGCAAACCCAAATGCCATTAGGTTAAACAAAATCCCCTGTACAGCAAAAGGGGTTAACCAGATTTGTATTAATATAGAAGCCAGGCTTTTAATATTCTGCAAATGTTAACAAAGAAAGATGATAATGTTGAGTTAATATGGGTTAAGCATAAAATGAAAATAAATTTTTCTGATTGCGAGGTGTTGACACTTTTTTGGCTAGGGCCTCCAGCCTGTTCCTGAAAGCTGTGTAATTACAGAAGGCTTTTCCCCTCCTTCCCCCTCCTGCTTCGAGCCTACCCACATTAGTAATGACCCCTTCACTGCTTCAAAAACCACTAATGGTCTTCAGCACGGACAAGAAAAATGAACAGGATAAATTGGAATCCACAGTCAGTAATTTGCATCCTATGAGGCTGCTTTGGCCACTCACACTCATTCCTGGCCATCAATCCTTGCCTGTCAGGTACGGCACTTTGCCGCCACGACAAATACTCCTCCTAACACTCTGATTCGTCCAAACAACGTAATTGTCCTCTATTCTCCTTTTGGTAATGGAGATAATGAATGACTGCCCAAACAAGAAGGATTGCTCATCACAGATGCCTGGGTGGTTTCAAACTGGAAAAGGCCTAGGGTACAAATTTTAATTGACTGAAAACAGTGGTTGGGGGGAAATGACCAAAAACAGTCCGCAGATCCTTCTGGTCATAGTATTTTCTTGCCAAATTCAAGGGAGGAGCACCTTTTGACTTTCTGTCCCTCTTAAGATTTTGAAAGCTGAGGTTTATTAGGTTATTGTCCCTATATGGAAGTGATGGAAGATTGATCGGAAACCGGCAAATAACAAAAAGGAAAACAGGGACCCATGGCAAGAGCGCATTGATATGCATCAGTAACGTCATCCAGTGTGTTTCTTTACGCAGTGTTTTCTGTTTGGTGTGTTCAGTCTTGCTCACTGTTGGATGCACTTGCTCAAGGCAGGTCTAACAAAACATGGGTGGTGTGTGTGTGTGTGTGTGTGTGTGTGAAAAAGAGGGACAGAGGCAGACACACACACACGGAAGGTTTAGATGAAATAAAGGTCTAGGTTGTTAAGGAAGTAGAAGCATAGAAAGCTGATGTGAGTGGAGAGCCAATTCCTTGAAGTAGGACTGTAAATTCTGATCAAATAACAAGAATTCTTTCCAGTGTTTTATTAGAAATTTAGTCAAATGACCACAAAATTACATAAACAGTACATTTTATCTTGGGAATCCCTGAGCCGTACTTTCATTCCACTATGAGAAGCAGTTGCAAATTCCAGCCTCAATCATTAAAAAAATTGGGACCTTACCAAAATTCACCTTGCACAGATGGCTTTTTTTTTAATTAATAGGGAAGACCATAATAACTTTAACTTATTTAAATAATGTTCTGTGGTTTTTGAACATTCGTGATTCTATGCCCCTTTTATACATGGAGTGGACTGGGTATCTGAAAATGTTCTGGCCGTCAGCCACTATATTTCTAAAATTTAAAAAGGGATGGAAAACAATCAGCTTTCAGAGGAACTGGAACCATGGCAATGTGTTTTGGATTAATTTACAAATACATGTATATATTGAAGGCCTAAGTGTAGAACCAGAGAATTTCTACTACATGGTCTATCATACACATTCTTCTACTTTATTAGAACAGACATCATATTGAAATAATAAACATGGGAAGCCTTCACTTCTTCTTTGATGTATATTATTAAATGTCTGACTGGCTCAAATTTAAAATAAACTTTGGTATGTTTGCACCTGAAAACTGGAAGTGGACCACAAGTAATAATTTGTTGTCAGTTTCCATATTCTTGGACTAAAGCTAGAGTTTAGTCTGTTCACTGTTGGGGGCCAACCCACTCTGGTCCAGTGGCCCAGAGGTGGCTCAATTTACTTTTAAGAATGCACACCATAACATAATAGTGACGATGATTCCCTTCATCAAGAAAGAACCAGTGTAGGTCAAAGTTTTTCACATCCCAAAATAGTTCTAAAGCCACTGTTGAACAGAAGTGAGTCACAAGGATCTCCTTACTTTGAATGTCAACTGACAACTCTTCAAAAAGTTAATAAGACATGTATGGCTCACAACCCAGTGTAGATAGAAAATATGTGTAATTGACTTCGTTTTTTCCTAAAGACTCATTTGAAAGTAAGATATTATCTTTCTTCAAGATACTAACCTTAATTAGACTTTCTCCCCCTCTCTTCTTTGGAGGTTAACCTGGTTTATCAAGTACATGGAAATGGATCTACAGTATCCTTGGAATACATCAGTGAAACAGTTTTTGGATGAAACCACTTAATAATAATCTTCTTTTGTGATTAATCCTTCTCCAATAATGTCCAAACTGGAAATGATTCATCATGAATTTTATTCCATGTCGAAAGGATTTGCACTGATGTCTAAGAATACTTCAGGTGATATTTCTAATCATCTCATGAATGAGAAATACAGGATAAATGAAAACGGTAGGATTTGGAAGGGTGAAAAATTATAAATAACTAATCTATCAACTTAATCATAGTTAATAAAATGTGAGGCTCTCATGAAAAAGTTTTTCCCAGATGTTGAGTGAAAAAAAGCAAATTGTAGAACATGTATTGTGAATTTTTGTAAAATAGATAAATAGATTAATTATATATGTATATATCTGTCCCTGTACTGCAAGAAAACATCTGGAAAAACACACACTAATAATGATTTATGTTATTTATGTAGGGTACGGGGTAGAGGCTTTTACTATTTGTTTATAGATACCTATACTGTCTCTGTGTGTACTGCTTCAAACAATGGTTTTAAAGGCTATTAAGTTTTAAATTATAACTAATTTATTGTAATTGCAATTAATTCATACACTTCATATTTTTAAAATACCATAGTAATTTAACATTTTTATAAAGTTAGATATTCTTTTGTTATGGTAATTCTCTGACTGGATAATTTTTAAAAGCAGGATATCTCTAGGACCAGCCCTGCCTCTTAAGTTATTTCCCTACCCAATGAGTTTGAATCACTTACTGGCCTATGAAGCTTACTAGATGGAGCTCTTGAAGAACAATGTCCAATTTGTCAAATGACTTCTGTGATGATGTAATGTAACCATTAAGACAAACAATGGAGTAATTTGTTGGGCAGGGTCTTAGTTTGAGCAAACACTTGGAAACTGATCACTATGGTGACCGCTTCCCTTTCCTCAATCCCCTCCAAGACACTATTTGCTCTGTAGAGTTCATCCAGGTGACTGAGATTTTGATGATGCCACTCATATATGGAAACCTCTAAGCACTTTTCTGGAGGTGGACAATAAAACTGCATTGGGTAGGGTGCCTGGGTAGCTCAGTTGGTTAAGCATCTGCCTTCAACGCAGGTCATGATCCCAGGGTTCTGGGATGGAGTCCCACATCTGGCTCCCTACTCAGCAGGGAGTCTGCTTCTCTCTCCGCCTCTGCCCCTCCCCCCCGCTTGAGTGCTCTCTCTCTCTCAAAATAAATAAACAAAATCTTAAAAAAAATTAAATTAAAAACTGCATTGGGTAAATATCCCTTATTACTCTAGGACTATGCTTACTGAACTGGGGTACATGCAAAGGTGTTAAAAACTTAACCCCTGAATAAATAAATGCATTTTCTGGAATGTCAAAGTTATTCAGTGGCGATTAATTCAACATCTTTTTCTTATGTAAACAAAAATTCCTATGCTATGACTAGAACATGTGCAACAAATAATATTTTCACATAAAACAAGAAACAAGATACTTAAAACCCATCACATCTTCACAGTTGAAGGTAATCTCCTTTCCACTAAATTCATATTGCAATTTACTTGGTATTTATAATTTTAGCCTTTCATTGTCATTTATATAGTTTGTTTTCATTAAGTATAACTTTCTGAGGGTAAAGCCCTAGGGTTTTTTAAACTTTTGTAAATCTCCCCAACTCCATCTGAGTATCTCTAAATATTGTAGGAAAAATGGAAAAAAAAACCCAAACAAACTAAAAAACTAGACAAGTTCTCAGTCAAGCTGTTCTGTTGCCTTGAACAAGACTGGGCCTGGAATACAGTCTCTGTAAGGTAAAATGAAGAGGTTAACAAAGCTCTGTATGGGTTGTGGAGTATCTATAGAGATTATAATAAAGTTTGTGATGGTTAATTGTGAATCGCAGTGATTCTCTCTCTCTCTCTTTCTCTCAAATTGTCTTGAGTTTCTAATCACTACCTCAGGATGCAGTACAAACCCTTCACTCTTCCACTGCCAAACTCACTTCCTGTTTCTACCCTAAGCACTTCTACAGGAAACATGATGTATCTCTCACTTTGTGTTACTATTTGTAAATGTCTGCATTTTCTGCGTGTCCCCTTATCTCTGTCCTGAGTTCTTGAGGTCAGAACCACAAAAGAGTAGAAGAAAAAGGTCTTTAGATAGAACTATGGTCTGGAACCCAACTTATGTAGATGACAAAACCAAGACTCATAGGCTTGAGTAACATACGCCCAGTCATAGAAACGGGCAGTGGTAAGAGATGAGATAACCACCTGGTCTCTTGACATTTAGTGAAGGTTTTCCCCATTAACATTAACATTTCTCACTGAAGTATCTTTCCCTTTTCTTTTGGTAATAGTACCCTGATTTTACTTTAGGAATGTGTTCAGGGGTGGCCAACTGACCAGGCTTGGTCAATCGACATAGTTAGCCATTCTGGCTGTGCTGAGAATGAAACCCAAGTTAGGGTAATGGGAGTCAGAAGGACTGTCAGTCAAAGGCATTCTCTCTTCACAGGGGTTACTCAGTCAGTAGAATATGTGCCTGGAGTTGCTGGTGCCATTGTTGCCACCAAAATGGAAAAGCCTGACTGAGGATATAGCCCATGCAGACAAAAGCAGAGCCAATGAAGAATAGATTCCTGACATTATTTCTGCACTTGGATACAGCTTTACCTAAAACCAGCTCTTTTTACCTATCAGTTACTTGAGCCAATAAATTAGTCTTGACTCATACACATGGCATGACTTAGATTACGTGGAATCTTCTGAGCTTATTCCTTTACCCCCTCCAGCTAAAAATGATTATTTGTTGTTAAAAACAAAACAAAACAAAACAAAAAGAATAGAAGGAAGGAGGAGGAAGAAGAGGAAAGAAATGAACCATTTTGCTTTCATCTATCCCTGCAGACTCTGATCAAACATAACAAAAATCTTGAGGATTGGGATTTTTTAAAAAAGTTTATCAGAGTTGTGTTCCCAATAAATTAAAAAATGACCTCACTGGGAAGACAGAGGTTTAAGCATGCAATGTATATAAAACCCAGAATTTTTTAAAATCTAAATTAGAAAAGCAAAGTATAAGGTAGAATTCTTATGGTGTTTCTTAAAATGACCAGAGAGTAAGTTTCAGTATGTTTCTTGTGTCCAGTTGAAACTCTTAAGGGAAATGATAGAAATTTACTCATCAAAATACCTAAGATTCAAAAACCTTACAGAAACCAAAGGCTGTGATAATGCAAAATGACACAACTTTTGCAATCCTCCAGCTAATTTGGGGTTATTTTATTTCAGTAAAATTCCCAGCTGACGAAGGAGAGTGGGTTTTACACCATTCCCTTCCATTTCCATGATTCTGGCATGTCCATCATGGCCAGTCCACTGAATCCAGTGGAAAATCCTCTCCAGCAGAAGTAGTCACTCTCCTTAAAAATTTCACAGCGCTTTCTCTCCTTCTCTCTTGAATTTTTATTTGATCCACACTGTTTATTAATGTATATCTGTGCACTTGTATTATACCCTTCACTGCACTGCAAGTCATTTGAGGACAGAGGTCAAGATTAAAAGCACTTAGCAACAGTGTATCCCACATAATAGGTGCTCAATACATCTTTGTCTATGCTACGTATATGAAGCATAAATACTCAGATAAAAATGGAAAGATTCAGTCATTTAACTGTTTTAACAACACAATATTTGGACATTTGAAAACATCCACTAAATTTTTCACTTTCATCCAGATGTTTGGTGTCATGGAAACCCAGATTTCAGATTTAGATTAATTAGTTGGGGTTTGTTTTGTTTTTTTTTATGCTACATGTATATTTGGGATGAAGAAAATGTGTCTATTTCAGGAGATTCACTTCCATTTGAGTTCACATTGAAGTAAATAGATTGAATTATAATAATCACGTTTTAAAATTCACAAAAGGTTTGCGAGATTTTTTAATAATAGCCAGATCCTAAGAGATTACCATGTTTGGCTGATATTTAGAACCATGGTAGGAAGGCCTCATTAAAAAGAGCAAAAAGAAAAGCACTCTCTCTCTGGTAGATAAGCTAAAGAAATACTGAATGAGCCTGATGGATTATCATCCAGAGATTTTAAGAACAGTTATTAAATTTATTATTATCAAGATATAGATAAAATAAAAAAAATGAAGAAGGAATTTCTTATGAAACCAAAGTTAATGACTGAAAGAATAAAAAGCAAGTGTCTTGGAACAAAGAAGTAACACTTTTTGCATCTTCAAGAGGAAATGTTACACATACATATTCTAATGGTATAGAGGGAGTTTGTATGCGCAGGACTGATGAAATTAAGTGGTTAGATACCACCAATACCCATTCTACTTCTTTTTTTTTAAATTTTTTTATTTTTAAAGATTTTTATTTTTACATTATCTCTACACCCAGCCTGGGGCTTGAACTTAAAACCCCCAAATCAAGAGTTGCTTTGCTCTCCCGACTCAGCCAGCCAGGTTCCACCCCCTTCCCCCCATTCAATTTCTAAATTTCCAAAAAGATATAAAAAGTGTTAGGAAAATGTACTATAAAACATTTGCAGATAGGAGTCAGAATTTTAAGCACAATGGATATAATTATTTTCCTATTGACTGAGACTTTAA
Organism: Callorhinus ursinus; assembly: GCF_003265705.2. Classification (NCBI taxonomy): domain Eukaryota; kingdom Metazoa; phylum Chordata; class Mammalia; order Carnivora; family Otariidae; genus Callorhinus; species Callorhinus ursinus. The sequence continues at coordinate 4,381,830 of NW_027397087.1, forward strand.
AGCTGAGCTCAGTTTTATTTTGAAAATAACAGAAAAATATTCCTAAGGCTAGAGAAAGATAATTTTTATTTAACATTTGTTAGGACGCTCCCATGAGCTGCTTGGTCATGCGTATTATGCTGCTTACATGGCTAATGGGTAATCTTACCAAATGAGCCAAAGGCCACAAATAAGGCCTTGACTCATTTAACAATCATTTCACATTTCCACACTATGACCAAATCAATATTTTATGGGAATACTCAGTTCTATAGCCAGACCACTTTTCCAAAAAATTGAATTTTGTGCTTATTTATTTTATGGATCATTTGTTGAAATAGATTTCAAAACAGATTTGGGCTATTTAGATTTTTCAGTGAACTGATAAAGAAAAACTTACAGACTCAGAGTTTTAGAACTAGAAAGGACATTAGAGTCATCTCATTCAAACTTTCTTATTTTGTGTCTAACAAAACTGAGGTCAACTTAGGAGAAAGGGACTCGCCTAAACCTTGTTGGACTGGCCACCTCCCTTTTTTTAAGATGTCCCTGGTTTCCCCAGCAAGAAGAAATTTCATGCTTACATAATCTCAAAGAACATTTCATACAGAATATCTTATTTCTACCTAGGAATTGTGGATATCAATAGCAAGATTTTATCCTGTAAATTACTTAACACCCATTTCTACATGTTCTTATGTCACCCTACACATCCCCCTTACTCCACGCCACTGAATTGCAAATACTTGGTTACTTGTCTACCTCTCTTATTAGACTCTACGCCCCTTGAGAGCAGAGACCAGCTATGCACATTTGACTTCCAGAATCTAGTTCGGAGCCCAGCATGCAAGAGGCATCAATAACTACATGTTGAATTAATCAAGTTTGAGAATGCAAACAAATAAATTCTTTGCAACCTAAAAAGACTATTTTGAATTGAGAGAGAAGTTGGTGGAGACGAGAGGTGGATAGCAAATGAGAAGGGAGATTTAAGGAAGGAGACATGCAAAGAGGCAAATAATACTAACGTTTTATGGCATCACACATGAAACAGCAAAAACCAGCTCTTACTTAAAACAAGAGTAAAGGGGCGCCTGGGTGGCTCAGTTGGTTGAGCGACTGCCTTCAGTTCAGGTCATGATCTCAGGGTCGTGGGATTGAGCCCCACATCGGGCTCCCTGCTTGGCGGGAAGCCTGCTTCTCCCTTTCCCACTCCCCCTGCTTGTGTTCCCTCTCTCTCTCTCTCTGTGTAAAATAAATAAATAAAATCTTTTAATAAATAAATAAATAAATAAAACAAGAGTAAAATTTTATATATGTAGAGAACAGGGTAGAAATTGGCAAATTCAGATGGTGACACTGAGAAGCTGTAGAAAAGAAATACGTGCATGGGACTTTTCATTAGCATTTAATATCTCTTCTTGTTAAAGAGGCTAAGGGGTTGCTTTAAAACAAGGATCTGAAGGTCGTGGTAGAGAGTTATATAATGTCTAGACAACAGAGATACTTGTATCTAATCTTAGGACAACAATCCTACTTAAGGAGTCCAGACACAGTGGGTATGAGACTGAGTTAGAAGGAAATGAGGATTAGTGATTAGACCATTGCATTTCTTTAATAACATGAAAAAAATGGATAAAGAAGTGAGATACATATTAAAGAATTATTAAGCAAGTTTACAAACTATTAAAAACAATTCCAGTATGTTTAGTCTAATTTTCTTTGCATGGACTATGCTATAAATAATTTTGTTGGATTTACCTTAAGAATGTACTGAAAGTCCAATGTGACAAGAGAAAGCTACTATAGATTTAAAGAGGAAGTTGTTGTTTAAAGAAACGGAGGGTTATCTTTTTTTCAAAAAAGGTTATTATCTCTAGAGTAAGCAATGGAAATGTTGTGGATATTATCTTCTTGCTCATCTCAGAGTACAGGATAAGAGAATGGGGTTAATGATAAGTTAAAAAGTCATAAAAATAAAAAGAAAGTAGCTGTAAAGGAATGACTTATGATGGGCAGTAGTGGTTAAAAAAGAGAACCTTAGTAGTGAATGGCCATTTCTTGCACCAGATTATGGAGAAGGTTTCAATCAGGGTGGCAATGAGGAATCAGACCTCCTGAATAAGAGTTAATTCTTTCATTTTTACAGTGCACCAAGATAAAAACATAATGTGTAGAACACTGGCATTAGAAACTTGGTTCAGAGGTTCCAAGCTGGCTTGTTTTTCTGTTATACAGAGCTGCTTTTTGCATATAAATGAGCACTGGATACAACTATATACTTAGATGTATACTCTAAAAATGGGGGGGAGGGGCAGGTGGGCTAAAAAAAAAAAAGCCACCTGACTTTTTTGCCTGTTTAATTATAATCCCATGTTCTTAAAATGTTTTAGAATTTATATGATTTTAAAAAACATGGGAGAAAGATCAGTCCAGAGAATATGACAAAGTCAAAGATATTACCCAAGTGTTTACCATAGTTATCCACTATACTAGTAAATAAAGCAACCAACACGTACCATAGTAAGAAAACTATTAATGGGCCATCAAAAAAGATCAGTTACCAGTATTTATTTTGGAATTCCCCAGAGTTTTATCTTATCAAGTTGTTTTTCCTTCCCTTTTTTGAAGCAGCCTGTTTAGTGAAAGTTAACTGAATCAAGATGGAGGCAGAACAAGGGACTGTCACAACACTGATCTTTGTGCATACACTGCCCATGACTATTTCACCTAAACTTTCAAACACACAAATACTTGACATATAAAGTGTTTCTAAGCAGATGAAAACAATCACATTGTGAGTTTCCAATTCCTGTTTAGAGCAAATCAATTCATCAGTAACTAGCATACCTTTAAAATGTCTTTAAACATACTTATAAATATGTTTCTTCTGGTAATTATAGAAGATCATCAACTATCTAATCTATGTCCTAACCAAACAAAATGAGAAAATATACATGTACATAAAAATACATGTCTTCATGACTCTGGATATTTATTGACTAAACATTTACTCATTCAAGATAAAAGTGATTAAGTACTGAAATATCAAGCCATTCGATAGTATTTCACCTTTTACCACCATAATTAAATGCTACGCTGAGTAAATCCAAATGAATTAGAAACTTGTGGACTAAAAGAAAATATAGACACAAAAATAAAAAGGTTTCATGACAAAAGAATAAGAATATATGCTAATATATATTTATAGCTTACTTAAATATTATATGTGGCTACTTTCTTCCTAACTTGGACAGCAAATCAGAAAATATTGAGAAAAGGTTACTCTTGGCTTAGGTAGCCAAGCTGACCTCAGCAGAAAGTGTTTTTCCAATTACCTTTCTACCATGTTTCATCTGCTTATCAACCTGGATAAAAGAGAGGAATAATGAGGAACATAGTAAAAATATGAATATGTGAAATTACCAAATTGGTTATATATTTTCTAATCTATTAAGTGATAAGATTTTATAGAAAGCGATAGCTACCTCTTATTCCTTCTGTTTGTATATCAGAAGTCTATACATTCTTAGAAACAAATAATTCTGGTTTTTGCATGAAAATATTTCTTACAAGGATTTAAGAAGCCCTGAAAATGGTTGTCTCCACAAAAACTGGACTTTAAAAGGACAACCCTTTAATGTAGCTGAATTCAAGTAGTATGAACCAGTATGGCCAGCGTCTGTTCTAATTAGTTGAGCATTTTTTCTGATTGTTGACTGGTCAATAGTTTGGATATCGCCCTTGACTTTTCTACATGATGGACAGAGTCCTCTAACATTTCTGATACCTGCTTAGTATGCTGTATCTTTGGCAGATGAACTTAAGTTTGACCCATATTCCACTATAATACATAGAGTATAAATATTTTATTTTATTTTTTTAAGAGCATAACTATTTTATCACAAGGTGAGTTGACCATAGGCTTTCATTTGAAACAGGGTAGTTTGAGGTAAAGTCTGAAGGTACCTTCACTACTCGTGTGTTCCAGATGAAATCATATGCATTATTTAAATATCTAAAAAATTTAAATTCTCCTATTTGAGTAATTGGAAATATACCCCCATAGCAACATAAGCTGAGTGGGTTTAGTTTTCTAAGAAGTTAAAACACTTAAGGATTGCCACATGGCAAGAAATAAGCTGCAAATGGCCTTTAGATTCTAGCAGAAAATCATTAAGAAAATCCAAGGTTATTATTCTTACATATATACCATGAAACTCTTGATTACACTTTATCTAAATAAGAATATTTTCTTAAGAAGAGAGAAGAGAGGGCAAGAGGTAAACAGGAGGAAGCAAAAAGTATCTCAAAGAGGGCAAAAGTATGCTTAGAAATCACCATCCAACTCACAACTCTGCATCCCCATGTAAGACCATGACTTGGATTTGGCCTGGATATTGGAGAAATCTAGACTAAAGAACTCTCCTTTGAACAGTCCCAGCTGATAATCAGTATCCATTTAGCATCACATCTGACCTGGCAGAAACTAAAGACTTTTCAATTCAGCTATTTGGACATTTAAAATTTTCAGAGAGTGTACACTACAAGAAAGAAATTCAGGGAAAAAATATATAAACCACTACTTTATAAGGTCTTCAACTTTTTTCTAACCTACCCAGTCAATTTTGAAATGGCCTGATAATACTGTTATAAAGAATGTATAAACCTATGTGCAATTTGATAAGAGTGATCTTTGTACCATTCTATAAACAATAATGGATAGCTGTCAGGTTCTGGATTAGACATCTAAGAAGTCGGGTGTCTAGAGCAATGGAAAAACAGAGATTGAGATTGGTATTGTGACATTTCACTGGTTATGTTCTCTTTTCTTTTTCTTGAGCTCCTGAATCCATTCTCCCTTTTCATTTAAAGTGACTGACGTCCCGACAATGTTACAGAACCTAGAACCACTCCCTGGGGACATTAACTTTTTTTATCTCCTTGGATATTTGGGAATACAATTTATAGCAAGTATAAATACTGTAAGTTGAATTGCTAAGGGAGTTTGCTCTTTGTTAAAGTTCTTTCATAAGATAAATAATGTTCTTGCAAAGCAATTAATACCACCAGTGGAGTAATGCTCCTCTTTTTATGAACAAATTTAGATGTTTACAAGAAATGCCAGGTGGAAACTTCTGATGAATTTATTAATAAGCACTTGGATTTGCACTTGTTTTGTTCACTGCTATATGCCTAGCTGGTAGGAAAGTACTTGGGAGAGTAGTATAAGCTCAATAAATAAATGGGAAATGAATACATGAACGAGCACTTTCAAGGCCTGACCCGAGACTGAAGCATGGAGTGTCTCATTTCAAGTGCACAAGGGAAGCTGGAGAAATATCAGTGTTTAGGCTTTTACTTTCTCACGTTAGTAGTTAGAACCACTCAGTTGGGAGGAGGCTAATGGCAAGGGGATGGGAAGTTTCTGCGTGTTACAGATTTAAAAGCATCCTCTCTATCAATTTGTTTACACTATTGAAAATCAAAATTGTTTTTATTCCGCAAGGAATTAGATATTTCTAGGCCCATATTGACTAAGATATAGGGGGAAAAAACCCATTAAAAGCCCCACAGAACTTATAACAATAGTCTAGGTAGAAGTATATGACTGTTATACCAAGGCAGTAACACTTTCCATGATTTAATACCCTAGTGGATAAACATTTAAATTTAAAGTGTAGATACATTTTGGAAACACTCAACTAACTCAGGAAACACATGTGCTTTGGTGCCATCGGGTCATACTTCAGGTGGAGCCCTGGGAAATTTTTTGGAAAGTACTGGTAGAAATAGGTTGGAAGGAAGGAGAGAGAGCACATAAATCCATTAGCAATTGCATTTATAGCTCTTCCCATCTGTCATTTTCAAAGCATTTTTCTATTATTAGCCGCTGAAGTTGTAAGTACACATGGCTTACATCCATTGTCTCCTCTCACTTGGTAAAGATAAAGAAGTGAACGCAGAAAGCATAAGTGACTTAACACTTGTTTGTGATCCGGGTAGAAATAAATAAATGCAAAGACGTAAGCCACGAGTTCTCAATTTCCTTCTTTGTGCTGAAAATCTATGAGGCCAACTTTTTCCTAGGAATAACTTTTTACCTTTTAATAGCATCTTCACTCCTATTCTCCATATCCATTAGGGAGAAAGCATAGGATATGAAAACATGGTTAGAGTTACCTATTATGATCCTTTGCATTGGAGATTTGATTATGCCAACTCAAGGCAAGAAAGGCCAACTCATAGAAAGAAAGAATCACGCGATGTTAGCAAGACTTGATGAATTATACAAGGTCTACAGTTACCTTCAAAATCACGTGACACAGTGGATTTCTATGGTCTTCGTTTTAGTTTGACCTAAGCAAAGTGATTCGGTAGTTTTAACTAAACTCATACCTCCCAATCTCTCCAGAACGTAAGTGATATTACAGTGCCTGCTCTTGGCTGAGACAAACAAGTAGCCCATATCATTTAACAGAATCGTCTGAAGAAGTTAATAGCCGTAACTTTAGGATGAGTATGACAGTCCTAAATAGTTCTCTCACTAGATCAGTTATTTTAAACTTTAAAATACATATGTGCCTCCCACTGGAACATATATTTGAAAAAGACAACTAGAAAACTTTAACTGAATGAATCTTGTCCCTACCCAGGCTGTCCCTGCACCTGTGCAAGAGAGCTGGGAATCTGGAAGCTTCTGGTGGCTAAAGTCTGCAACATGCTTCTAGAATGACCAAAAGACTAACTAGCCACTCAAATGAGAAAAAGGTTTGGCAAGTCCAAAGGAAAAGAAACTTACAATTATTCACCCACCAAAATTAAAAAACAAAACAAAACAAAAACAAACAAACTTATACAGAAATTCAGGACACATCTCACAAGGGGAAGAAGAAACTAAAAAATTTAAGAGACAAAGCCAGCCTATACAAATTAGAATAGTATATGCACAAATCTCTGGAGAAACTCTATTATATCACAATTAATGCAGAGACTGCAATCAAGCCAGGCTAATTTCAATAGATTCCAAGTTTTGAATAGTTCCTAGACTATCCAAGTGGGAATTTGGCCAGGATGCTGGGGTTAATAATTCATTTTGAGAGAGGCTAATTCTTTGGGAAGCAGCCCACTCTGCAGGAGGAAGCATTTGGCCCATGTGAGCAAATTTGCTCTTCAAGATCACCCTTTATTAGCTCCACAAGATACCTTTCTTTTTTTAGAGTGGGGGGGTGGGGGGGCAGGGGTCCGTTTACTTTCTCATACATATAGAAATATTTATCATGTTTCCAATAAATATATATTAAAGTCAGAGAAACTGTTCAAGCATATACATTGCATGTTTGGGTTCTTAATGAACAATTTTTATACCAACTTTCAAGTACTACGATCTGAGTACAGGGTCGTCAGAGGAGTAGTGTGGCAAAATGTATGGGCTCTGGAATCAGACAGTCCTGGCTTTTAATCTTGGCTCCAAACTGTGAAACTTTGAAGAGGCTACTGAATCACACTAGGATTCAGGTTCTTCGCTCATAAAATAGGAAAATTAATGGTGCCTACCTCATAGTGGTCTTATGAGGTTTAAATAAGTCATTTGTTAATTGAACAAACAATTATTGAGTGCCAGAAATTGTTACTGGCCCTGAGAATACAGTAGTAAGCAGATGAGACAAATCTGTGACCTCATGGAATTTATACTCTGATAAGAGATATAGGCAATAAACAACAACAACAACCACACACACAATCTGCCTGGGGCTAAGTTTTATAAAGAAAAACTTGATTAAGGTCATTTCTGAACTGAGATAGAAAGTGACTAGGGATGCTGATCTTTTCTGTAGAGTAGTCAGGGAGAGCATTTTGAGAAGGTAACATTTGAGCAGAGACTTGAGTGAAGTCCGAGCTAGCCAGGAGGCCGGAAAGCCAGGAGACCAGAGTCCTAAAGCAGGTGAGCGGAGCTGTGTGGAAGGATAGGGCCAGAGAAGCAGCCGGTGCCAGACCATCTCAGGTCTTACGGGTCATCTTAAAGGACTCAAGTACTAACCTAGCATCTGGCACGTAATTAAGCACATAACATAATAGCTATTCATTCATATTATTCATAAATAGAGTCACAAGTCAGAATCCTTTGTTTCCATTGCCCTGCTATGTGGTTGGATGTTTTCTCCATTAATCCTCTCATCTTAACATAGCTGATTCCTAACTAATACCTTCACCCAGTTTAAACGCTCATGAGTATCACCAGTGTTTGTAAATGCAAACGTTTTCTGTGATGTGTGATTATTCAGCATCTTCTTTGTCTGTTAATGGGTCTTAAAAGTGATGGGTTCTTTCAAAGGCATTTTGGTTAAGGTGAGCGGAGGTACCCAAAAAATAATGGGACATATTAAGTAAGGAGATAAAGTAATACAGTATCCTTTTTGTTTTCCCCAGGAACACCAGAATTTGGGTGTCACTCTCTACTTAGCTGTTTTGGAAGGAAATCTTTCACTGGTTTTCATGTCTCTAAATCTGACTACAATCAAGCCCCAGCAATTACCACCAGCACTCACATGAGATACTGCATGAATCATTCCTACCTTTCCCAAAACTCGCATGGCTCCATGTCATCAGAAACCAGATTCTTGGGGTGCCTGGGTGGCTCAGTCGGTTAAGCATCTGACTCTTGATTTTGGCTCAGTTCCTGGTCTCAGGGTTGTGAGATCGAGCCCGATGTTGGCTCCATGCTGGGCGTGGAGCCTGCTTAAGATTCTCTCTCCCCTCCTCCCTCTCTCCTTCCTTAAAAAAACCCAAAAAACAAACAAAAAATTCTTGGCCTGCCTTTGAAGGTCTTTTACATTCTGAGTCCAACCTATCTTCCCAAACTTACATCCCTCTACTCTTGAACACATATGTAAAATCCTAAACGAACCATACCGGCTTCTCTGTCCATTTTATTCCTGTACTATTGCCATCAAAATATTTGCCATCTTGCAGATAGTTCAAATGCTCTCCCTTATTTCGGGCTGTCTTCTGATTTTTATATACATGGAGGTCTATGTTTCTCAGCCCCTCTGTACCTCTCTTCCCCATGAATTGGGCAGGGCCATGCTCCTAGTTCAAGACAAATGAATGTGATTGAGGGGACACAGGCTCTTTGGGGGCTAAAGAATTCACTTGCTGATGTAAATTCCCCAGGTCCTTTCTCTTGCTGCAGATGGGGGTACTTGGTGAGATGAGATGCCACAAAATGGAAGGACCTTTACAGGCTGAGCTTGCATATGGAGGATAGCTGCCTCAGAGAGTAGCACCAACCCCTCACAGACTTTGTGTGCCCAAGAAACAAATTCTTATGTTAAGCCACTGAGATTCTGGTGCTATTTGTTGATGCAGCATAACATAGCCTATTCTGACTGATATACCATTATTTAAGATCTTCTTTGATCACTACTTTGAAGTGATTCTTCCTCTCTTAAAAAATCATATGGAAAAATTTTTATTGTTGTTTTAGATGCTGGTAAATAATTTCTTTGTAGGAAGAATCAACTCTACTGAAAAGGATCTTTGATAAACTCGGGATAGTTAGGAAATGGAGGCTGAAATAAATCCCACAGGTCAGGGTTCTGGTGGCCGGGAACTACTCAGCCTAATAAAGGGCTGACAAGCTGTGTTGAGAGCTGCCTAGGAGGAGAGATGGAGAGATGAGTAAGGTTAAGAGGGGATACTTGCAGATGATATGGGTTTAAAGGGAAGTTTCCAAGTGACATGTGTGCTTTGTGATGTGACAGCTCCCCATGTCACGGCAAATCTTGAGTAAAACTAGAAAATTCAAAAACTCCTCATGCGGTTCAATTTCTTCAAGAAGCTGATGAGGTGACTGAATTTTGCATCAAGATGGCGTAGGGTTAAAACAGTCGCTTGAATGATCAAAGGAATCAGCTGAAATCTGGGTTACACTTCACTTATTAATGAAGCAAGGAGGAGAGATCATATACCACCTTGGATATAGATGCTGGGGGGCCCTGATTCCCCAGTAAGAGAGTAAGATTCTCAACAGACAGAACCATATTTCACACATCTCTTCATTCTGCATGTACTTAACCCAGAACTCTATAGTGGAGGACCCCAGTCGAAATGGACCAAGTGAACAGATGACTGGTACAGATCAAAACCAGTCCCCTTCATTTTGTTTAACTTACTCTTCTATTTCACTTTTCCGCTAGAGACATTTTCAGAATATTCTATGCTATTTCAGTCATTTTAGTTTGTAAGTGGTAGCAAATATTTTAAGTCCTCATCAGCACAACCTTGCTAATTAGCCACTGCTACATTTATTCTCTTAATCTGCACTCTTAGCTGCATTTAATGATCCGAATTTTGTCAGCATGAAGAGAAAGGGCTTCCACAAAGGGTGAGAATTGAGAGGAAATGTAGATAAAAATGAATTTCACTATCTCACTTCCAGTTTATCTTCTCTGTCATCAACATTAAAGTCCTGTTTTTGTCTCTTCAGAAAACCACATGACATTTGAGAATCTTCTCCTCTACTGCACAAATTTCAGAACCATCTGGAATACCTTCCTCCCTTCCTTCTCTCCACCTCCCTGATCGTCCATCCTTTTCTTCCAATACGAAAGTGGTTTTTTTTTCTCCTTATTTGGCTTTCTCTTCTTGTGCTTCTGAGCTCTTTAATTTTATCTTAATTCTTTGGCTACTTTGGTATCATCTATGGGAAGACAAACTTACACATACACATGAGAGTTTGAAATAAATAATACTTGGAGATAAATCCTCTGTAGTATATATCAAAATCAACTTTTCTGACTTTTAATTCCAAATATTAATGAGAAGTTAAAAGGGCAAAGACAGTCAAGTTGGTACATTCCAGGACATGAAGAAGAGCTAACATAACACATATGTAACTATTTTTAAGTATGTTTGGGCTCTCCATCAGGAAGACTTGTATCTGCATAAAAAAATTAGTAAATTAAACTCACACCTATAATCTTCGAAGATCTTCTCATAATGAAACCAGCTTCTTACAACATAATACTTGAGAACATTTGTTAATTTGGCCTATTTTTGCAAAAAAGAAAAGTATAGATAAAAAAAAAAGATACATAGCCCTCTTCACGTATTTCTTTTACTTGTCAGAGCTGATGAATTTAAGATTATTGACAGAGACTATAATAATAATCTACATATATACCCAGTCAAGTTTTACAAAGAATGAGCGCCTGGTTAAAATCCTTGAATATAATAATAGCTTCATTTCAAAGAGCAAACACACGTGTGTGTCTGTCACACACACGCATGCGCACCCCCACACACACACACACACATTCTCACTGCAGTAAATTAGAGATGCTCACAATGTAACAAATATGGATTTCAACATGCCCTTTGCTACTCAAATTAGTGGAAGCGTCTGCATTACCGCCCCCAACATAGTGCAAGGCAAGTGATTCCCTGCCCAGACAAGGGGCTTCTGACACTTGTCTTTATTGCCCCGTCATAAATTCATAAAGGGATGTCTGCTGCAACCAATTGGCAAGTTCACTGCATAAACATCAACACCAATTTAATGACTTGTGTACACATCGTAAACTAGAGAATCTTTATACAAAGAAATCAGATAAATCAAACATGAGCTGAGGCTTGGGGAAAGCAATTAAAGCTTTGAGTTAAGGTGGCTGTAGGAGGGCACTGTATCACATCGGAGCAGATAATAGAAAATGTGTTAACACCGCCACAGTATGTGTAATTAAATTAATTAGTAATAGTAAATGTGTTTAAAGCAACATCTCATCAACAGATCAGAGAAATAGACAAGAGCAGATAAATAGATAAGAGACATTTAAAAATTTAAATTTCCCATTTTATGTGTTCAAAGATAAGCAAAATAGCAAACAAATAAACAAACAAACAAAACCCTGAAACTTCCTAAGAAGTTGATAAAAATAAAACAGGGAGGGGATGTAAAGTTGATTTACTTGCCTCCGGCTAGTAATGGAAAAAAGAAATAGTCAGAACATAAAAACCTCTTTGGCCATATTTCATTTCCTATAGCATATTGAAGTGTTTTGGTGCCAACCCATTTCATTCAAATACCTCAAAGGCTGGTATAAAGTACCTTTAAGGTACATTGTTTTCTGAGCAAGTATTTGCAGTCAATCCCTAAGAAATGCTTGAGCATCACCTGGTAATACAAATTTTAAAATTATTTTTAAAACATCCAAGGAGATTTTGCTGAACAAAAATTAGATTGCTTATATGCCAAAGCTCCTCATCAGCTGAAAGCTGGAAGCTAAATTTGGCCATAAGAAACTGGCTTGGAACTTTAGAAGTTCTGGGGCCAGATTCAGCCCTGTATTACTTGCATGGCTTGTTACATAGAAAAAAAATAGGTCTGTTCCAGTGATAGCAAGACTTCCATTTATTCATCTCAAAAGCAATAAGATCCTAGAATGGAGCCTCCATAACACAAAATGCTTTTAAGTTCTCCCTGAGGGGAACACAATATACACAATTTATGTAAAAAGAAGAAAAATGAAAGCTAAGTATTCCAGTTAAGGGTCAGAAATCAATATTTCTTTAACAGCCTAAGCAACATGCATTACTCTCAATACAAATACTTAGGAGACTTTACATTCTCCATAAAGGGGGATTTCCACATAACTGGGGTTGAAAGTGGCAGAATATGCTCTCCCAACTTAGTTTCTATTGCCAAAAGATGAAAAAGAATATATTTGGATAGTACTGCACTGATCCTGTCATCCTTGCTTAAAACTTCTTACCTTAATGTCCTAAGTGTGGAGCAACAGGTAACTACATTTTAATACATCTCAATGGAATATAACAAAGACATTACAACATCAATATGAAGACCATACAGAAACAGGAAAAAAATCTGAACATAAAACTAATTGTACTGAGATAATGAGAATACGGCTTTTTTGGGGGGTGCCCAATTTTTTTTTCATGGTGCTGCATTATGTTATCAATGAAAAGTTTTTAAAAAGTAAACCTATTCATTTCAGCAGCACGGAAAAGTTATGGTAAGATATAGTAGGTAGATAATGGACCTTAAGAAATAAAGTATAAGGACTGAATTTGTTAAAGTATATATACCCTAATTAGTTTCTGAGCATTCACTTTGGCCCTCCGCCAATCTGCTCTCCATACTGGAGTCAGAATCATCCCTGTGAAGGACGGATTTGATCTGTCACTCTATAGCTTGACATAATTCAATGGCTTTCCATTGCTTTCAGGCTAAAGATCAAAATGCTTTTCTGGTGCCTTCAAGGTACCAGATGAGCTGGGTGGGAGCCTCCAGAGTCATGTTGCTCTATTGTCCAACTTCTTTCTCCCCTCCATCCACACAACCCTTCCATTTCCACAACTCTACATGCTTTCTCCTGCCACAGGACCTTTGCACATACATCTCTGACTTCTTCCCTTGTGCCCTGTCCTTCACCTCTCTAATGCAACATCTTCTTGCTTCAGATCTAATGTTAATTGATACTGACCTTTTTGGTCAGGTCAATTCCCTCTTAACATATTCTCTCAAAGCTCCCTAGTTTCTCCTTAAGGCACTTAACCCAACTGTCCTTTTACCAGTCTACAAGCACCAGAAGGGCAGCATTTGCATCTATTTATTTATTTATTTATTTATTTATTTATTTATTTATTTATTTTTTGGTCCACCATTCTATCTTCAGTGCCTGTCACAGAGAGTGGTTCATAAAGGAAGTGCTTGATAAATACCTGTGGGATGAATGAGTGAGTGAATGAATGTCAAGGTATAATTAAGCTTCTTAAAAAAGCCCACAAAAGCAACCTCAAGGCCTTTCTAAGTGTCTTGAAATTAAGTAATAATTCAGAGACTATATCAATACAGGCACTGCTCAATGGATAAGATCGAATGATTCAATTGTGGTTGGTGAGGCCCAGCTGAAGACTGAAGGACAATCATCAAATAGCCCTTCTGCTCCTCACAGGATCCTTACAAAATGGCACGAGAGCACATCTGCCAGATCTTTTGCTTGTGCATGGCTACCTTCCTTACTTAGCCAAGCTGACTCAGAAGTTAAACCTCTTAGAAGGATGAGTTATCCACTTACTGGGGTTTTAAATAAAGAAGCCTATTAATTTTTCTTCACATTTGGAGTAAGTAACCAAACAGTGGTCATCAGCAAAGAGCTTCTAATTTCTCCCTCCATCTGTATATGCTTTCATGATGACTATTTTTAAAAATTCATTTATTAGTCCTGTGCCTTTTAAAAGTTTTTATTCTTCCTGTTCTTTCCTTCTTTCAATGATGTGTTGCCATATGGCCTAAGGAACCCCAGGGACTCACCACCATCATTTCTCCTCGTTTCCAAATGACCTTAATTTTTACTAGGGTTTAAGATTCAAGCATAAAACAACCTCTCTTTCTTTCCAAAGCAGAATTTAGAGGACTCAGTTGAAAATGATTCATAGAGCTACTTTTTTTTTTCCTGTGTATCAAAAGCAATGAAGAATTCGCTGACTCCTGATTTTGAAACCAATTTCCGTTTTCTACCACTCTGTTGAAACTGCCTTTATTTGCTTAGCACCAAGAACAGGTTTCTTTGCATGGGTTAAGAACTTTCCTTCAGATCTATTAAGTATCTTGTAGATACTTAGATATCTGTATTTGCATACCTGCCTTGTCCTTGCTAATAAACACCAACAAAACTCTAGGAAGATGGCTTTTGTTTCCACCGAACTTGTTTGCTCATCTATAAAATAGGATAACAATAACTTACAGGTCATTGGGAGGATGGGGAGGATGACTGGAGGGGGATGATGATTAAATAAGAAGTTAAGGAGCACCTGGGTGGCTCAGTCAATTAAGCATCTGACTCGATTTCAGCTCAGATCATGATCTCAGGGCTGTGAGATCGAGCACTGCATCAGGCTCCGGACCCAGTGTAGAGCCTGCTTAAGATTCTCTCTCTCCCTCTCCCTCTGCCCCTCCCACCTCCCTCTCAAAAAAAAAAAAGTTAAAATACCGAAGTTAAAAATGGTAAACCATACTTTGAGTTTAAAAAAAAAAAACACCTTAAAAACTAATGATAATTGTTTTCCTATTCTTTGAAAAACACTAATACTCTATTTGAAATCTTTGTGAGATATATAAATCCACTGGTTTCTAAATATGATATGCCTTGTTGTCCATGGCTCCCCACTAGAATTTATAATTACATATTTCTAAACATGTAATTTAGCAATATTTCATATCAGTTCTCTTTTTTATCGTCCAAATGAGAGCATTTTTTTATCTTTGCCTTTGAAGTCATCTTAATACAAATCAGTCTAATTTCCATTTCCTAGAAAGTTGGAGGGTGTCACCCAGATTCTGATAAGGATGAACGCTTGTCTTATTTTGCATCATGAAGTGCACGTTCTTCATGATTTTAGAAAAAAAATACATCAGGGCTGATATCGAGTCTACAATGTTATGTTTTAAAACACCAAACATCATATTGAAATAAAAAAATAATTTCAGAATTCTAAATATTCATGTTTCAAGCTCCTACCTGTTTCATTTGCTATATTTTTTTCTTTCTATCCAGCCACAGATGTTGAACTCAGGAAGGTCAATGAGTCCATCTATTTTACTTGCAATATTTTTTATACTCCAAAATCAAATAGTTTTTATTCTGAAAATTAACAGTCATTTAATGTATACGAGTAGCTCAATGATTCCCTATATTCTCCTTAATTCTTAAAGCATTTCGGAGCTGTGACATGCCATATTAACATCTAAAATATGAAAAATAGAAACAAAAAAGGCAATTTCCCAAAGAGTAGGCATTTCATCATGTTGAAATAAGATCTTGCCCTCTAGAGCTGACCCTCACCTCACCTCAGACTTCCTGGATTCTTAAGTTTGTGGCCTTGGCATACAAGGGTTAACATAGTCCATAAGCTAAATTCAGGATCAGATGGACAGGGCATGAGGAACCAGGACCTCCTGTTAAATCTCCATGCTACGTTTGGTCAAGAACAAATGGAACAGTCCTTCCCTTGTCTCTGGCCTTTCTTGCTCTCTGGGGTGAGAAAGTAATTGAGTGTAGTATAGTCACACCCACCAGAATTTCTCTTGGCACCTTTTGTGTGCCAATCACAGCAAAATGCTTTTTTATATTCCTGGTAAAACGTGCCCATAAGAGAAGAGCCAGGCTCGTATTTTCCCCAAAGATCAAAATATCAAGAGATGGGAAATCCCGCCCCCCCCCAATAAAACGACCTTATTATCAAGACTAAGGGAAGCACCTGGGGAATTAATAGCTGACATACCTCATTTTAAACATCTACCATATGTTCACAGAAAATACAGCCACGTTACTTATCACTTTCTGTTTTTCTTTCATTGGTTTATGTTTTGCTTTGAATAAAAACTGCACGAAAACACAGTCTTACGTTACCCGGTATGCTGCTCTTCCACGGAACAGCTCAATAACATTTTTAGTGTTTTATTTATGCAAACAAAGGAGCTCCTCAAATCAGTGCGGGTTGAACTGCTTGGAGAGTGCTGTTTGAATTTCAGTAAACTGAAGCTTTTTCCTAACACTGCTCAGGTGCAGACACTCCCCCCAAAAGGTCTGGGATTGCTTCCCCCCCCCCACCCCCGGTCCTGACTTCTTGTTTTTTAAAATCACATCGTGGTGTTTCGGCGTTCCTTAAATTTATTCAAAGTAGAATCATGACATTTCTGAAGGCAAGTCAGTAGGTTCACCAAAAAATGAGTTTTTTTCAGTGTTCCATGCATTTACTGAATGCCTACCATGCGCTACGGGCTCTGCACACACACACGTTCATCTTCCTCCTCTCAAGACAACACTGTGAGACTAACATGAGCAGCTCCATCTTAGAGAGGCTGAGCTTCTGAGAGGGTAAGTTATCTGCTTAAGGTCACATAGCTAGTGAGTGACAGAGCTGGGAATCCAACGGGGTTTCTTTGTTTTGGTTTGTTTACTTTCAACTGTTTGTTGTTTTGGCTGGCATGCAACAGAGATGATGTTCACGTGCATTGCCACACCCAGGGTGAGTCCAAGGTGACAGGACGTTAAGAAGACAAATGTGAATACAAGTGGGTGAGAGTGACTTCTCCTGGACACAATCCTATCCAGGTGTGCATACTAACACATACGTGTCATCTGGAAACATTGGTTCTTACCTACTGTGACACACCACAGCTGATGGAGACAGAGGGCACTACACCTCTGTGTCGAGAAACTGGACAGAAAGCAGTAGATCAGAGGATTGAGACTCAATTCCTCTGAAGTTTGCTGTGAGTCAATAATTTTTACTTCTTTGTCTTTTAGTATGATTAGTGGGGACATGCAATTTAATCCAGTGTTTATTGACCACCTACTATGGGCAAGCATGATGCTTGCATGGGATATAAAGAGAGATAAAACCACAACCCCTGCCCTTAGAAACTTAAAAAACTCAGGGGAGGAATGACAAGTACACAAATGACAACTCAATAATAGAAACTTAGAACCAAAATTCAGCTCAGGAAAAAGATTTTTCCAAGAATCTTTCATATAGTTATTTAAAACCAGGTTGCTTGTGACATCAATATTAAAGAAAAGGATTTAAATAAATCAAATCCATGAAATGGACAGCAACAAATGAGATATCCTGAAACATATTTAAAAAAAAAATCCTGTTGATCGGAAGGAATAGGGAAGTAGGGTAGCAAAATGTTTAAAAGCATAGATTTTGAATCAGATAGAATCCAATTCAAGCTCATAGTTGTATTGACTACTTAGTCTTAGGTTCCTCATCTATTAGAAGGAATAATCAGCAATATCCTGTGTCAAAGAGTTGTCATGTTTAAGAAAGTAATCACTGCCGTGAACGACTTACTGGCACAGTCAACTCACCATGGTCATAAATATCAACTTATAATATTAAATATCCACAAAAGCAGGCTCTTTTACTTGTGGAACTCCCTATCACTAACTCCTTAAGGTAACATCTAGGAGAGCCTGGCTGATCTTTATCTTCTTGAGGGACTTCTAGTGATCCGGGCTTCAGTGAATGCAGGCCAACAGCAAAGTGCTCTCAGAATCAAAAGTTTAACCAGAGGGGAGCAAGCAACCCTACTCCAACTCGGCTCACTGCTTGCTGAGCAACTACTAATGTACCAAATTCCTCACTTAGAGGACCCAAATATGCAAATGTTACCTCTCTGGCCCTCTAGCAGGGCACATGTTCTACAAGCCCGAACTGTAACGGGGGACAAATTTTGATAAGCCACTCTCGTTGGGTAAAACAACGCACGTCTTCCATATTTCACAAGATGATACATGACACACAAGAACTTCTTGATAATTTAATCCATACTTCTTTTCAGCAATACGAATCAGTTTTCAGTCTGCAGGCTGAATTTCTTTGGCCTTTACTACAACAAGAGCAATAAGGACTAACTCCTTTGGTTAAATGCATAATATGTGCCAGAGACGGTGCTGAGTGATTTACATACATTTTTGCTAATCCTCGGAGCAACTGTGCGTTTTACAGATGCAGAATCTGAGATGTGAAATGACCTGCCTGAAGTAACACTGTCAGTCAGGAGCAGAATTTAGATTAGATGAAACCAGGCCAGTCTGGCTCTGGGATCTGTGTTCTTATATGTATGTATACATATATGGGTTCTTATATGTACCACACTAGCATGCCTGTTTCATGCACTAAAGAGCATTTATTTATTATTACATTCTTGTTTATTACATGGATGCTTTTATTTTGAAATGTTAAAAAAAGTACTGATTATTACCCAAGTAGGGCATGCTCATTGCAGAAAACTTAGAAAAGACAAAAAGAAGCAAGAGAAAACAAATTAAGTCCTAAATAATTCCCTACCCAGAAAAGGCACAGCTAATACTTTATGTCATAACCTCCCAAAACATTTTTCATAAATATATATTTGAATTTATAGTATTTTTACTAAAAATGGGTTTATGCTGCATGTACTATATTGTTTTTTAAAAAATGGTATGAATATCTTCTCATATCAATATACATCCCCATGACCATTTTTTTTTTTTTAATTTTAGGTAATTTAGTTGTCTTCTCTATCACAACTAACATTATGTGAGCTGAAGTCCAGGTCTGAGCAGCAGAGCTTAACAAATGTTCATGTAAGTAAAACCCTTTGGGCCACCTGTTATTATTTTTGATGGCTGCATTTTATTCCACAATAGAGCTGTATCACAATCTAATTTTTCTCGATTACTAGATAGATTGCTTCCAATGTTATGACTAAAGTAAACAACTGCAATCAATATCTACTTACATCTTTGCTCATTAATCATTAACTATTTTTTTAAAGATTTTATTTATTTATTTGACAGAGAGACAGGGAGAGCAGGAACACAAACGGAGAGTAGGAGAGGGAGAAGCAGGCTTCCCGCTGAGCAGGGAGCCCGACATGATGTGGGGCTCCATCCCTCATGACCTGAGCTGAAGGCAGACGCTGAACGACTGAGCCACCCAGGCGCCCCTAAATCATTAACTTTTTAGGAAAATTGCTAGAGGCGGAAATCTGGGGTCAAAAGTATGCATTTTTTTAAGGTGTGCTTCTCCAGAAAGGTTATATCAACGTAGGCCCTGAATGACCAACGTAATGTGAAAGTGCCCCTCCCCCACATCCTTGCCATACATCCATGCTGATCTGACAGATGAAAACTGGCATCTTAATTTTTATTTCCTTGAGTACTAGATAGGATAAATTTTTTTCCAATGGTTACTGATCATTTGCATTTTTCACTAATGAATTACTTAGCATGAAGTTTCATCAGATGCATGTTTAATTCACCTATATACACTCAGCCACATAATAATTTATATATAATTAAAGTTACTATAAAATTCTATTTTGCATACATCCTCTTGCTTAAACATAGTCCGTTACCTTTTAAGAGACTTTGTCATTTGTCTTTTCACTTTGTTTATGGTGTTGCTTGCCATTCAGAAAGCTTAATTTTTTAATAGTCAGATCTGATATGTTTTCTGCCCCTGAGGCCAGGCACAGAGAGACTTCTTTAACTTAAAATTACATAATTATCTAATTATATTCTATTCTACCAATTTTGTTGTTTTATTTCTTACATTCAAATTTTTAATTCATTAGGAATCAAATGATACAATCTCTTCTGTTTTCTCCCATCTGAGATGCTATCTTTATTTTAAAAAAATTCTTATGTAAACTTAGGTATGGTTCTATACTTTCTCTTCTGTTCCACTGACAGGCGTGTTCATTTCTGTGCCAGTTCAAAGCCAGCTTAATTACTATAGCTTTGTAATGCGTATTAACTAAAGTAGGGTAATACCCTACTTTTGTTGCTCTTAAAAAAAAAATCGCAGAGTATATTAGCGTGTTTATTCTTCAAAATAAAACTTAGAATAATTTTTGTCAGGATCCTTATAATATACCTCTCCATTTATTCAAGTTTTCTTTCATGTCTCTCAGTTTTGTCATTTTTTCCAAATAGGAATAAAATATTATCTTTTAAAGTTATCAGTTGATATTATATATTTTGTTGATTCTTTATCTTCTCTTACTGCTGATAAGAAGCTAAGCTATTGATATTTATAGACTGATTTTGTAAACTACTGACTTCACATTGTTTCGAATAGTTTTTCATTTGGTTTTTTATTATTGTTGTTCAGGCAGGCAGTACCATTTGCAAATTAAGTTTTTCTCTTCCTTTCTGGTATTTACCCTTCTAGTTTCTTTTTTTCCCTCTTGCTGCATTGATTAGAATATCCAGAGCAACTCCCAGAAAAGCTGAGAAAGTACTATTTCTTATTTATAGTCTATCTATCTGTAGAGGTTCCTTATATGATATGATCCCAAGTATTATTTTCTGATACATATTCTGTCAAATGTTAAAAATATTCTTTCATTCCCTATTAAGAATTTAAAAATCAGAAATGGATGTTGACTTTTATTAACTTTTAAGCATTTAATATAATTAGCATGTGGCTTTTCTCATGATCTATTGACACAAATTTTATTAATGCATTTTCTAATGTTGGAAGATTTTTGTTTTCCTGGAAGAGATTCTAAATAGATTCGACTGCATTTTGAAAACCCATTTTTGAATTTGGTTTATTAATAGTCTACTTAGGACATTTGTATCTCTATAAGAGATCATACGCATTTTTTCTTTCATGTCTTATCTTTTGTCTGGTTTGATACTAGGCTGTATAAAATCAAGAAAATATTCAACATTTTCTATATTGGGAATTATTTAAATAGTGGAGGAATTATTACAAGAAATTGGGTAAATGCCACCATAAAACAGCCTAGGTCTACCATCTTTTTAAAGGGAGAGAGAGGGGCTTAGTTTTTAGATTACGTTTTCTTTCTCTTTCTTTCTTTCTTTCTTTCTTTCTTTCTTTCTTTCTTTCTTTCTTTTCCCACAATGATGGGTATACTCCGGTTTTCTACTTCTTGAATCATTTTTTGGTAATATATTTATATTTTTATATCTTTTATTTAAAAATTTTAGATATATAATTATATATCATAAATGAACATTTTAAAAGTGTACAATGCTGGGCACCTGAGTGACTCAGTTAAGCATCTGCCTTCGGCTCAGGTCACGGTCCTGGGGTCCTGGGATCGAGCCCCACATCAGGCTCCCTGCTCAACAGGGAGTCTGTTTCTCCCCCTTCCTTTGCCCCCTCCCCCCGCTCATACTCTCTCTTTCTCTCTTGCTTGCTCTTCCTCTAAGTAAATAAGTAAAATCTTTAAAAATAAAATAAAAGTGTACAATGCAGTTGTTTTAACTATAGTCATGAAGTTGTGCAACCATCGCAACTATCAAATTCCAGAACACTGTCATCACCCCAAAAAGAAATCCCATACCCATCAGCTGTCACTCCCCATTTTCTCCCTCCTCCAGCCCCTGACACCTACTAATCTACCTCCTGTCTTTATGGATGGGGCTATTCTCCACATTTCATATACATGGAATCATATAATGTGTGATTATTTTGTGTCTGACTTCTTTCACTTAGCATAATGTTTTCAAGGCTCATCCATGTTGCAGTATAAATCAGTGCCTCGTTCACTTTTATGGCTGAATAATACTCCACTATGTGGCTATACACATTTTGTTTATCCAGGCATCAGTTGATGGACATTTGGGTTGTTTTCACTTTTTGGTTTTTATGAATAATGCTCTATGAATATTTGTGTACGTATTTTTGAGTAGACATGTTTTCAGTTCTCTTGGGCACAGAACGGGGAGTGAAACTGCAGGATCATATGGTAACTCTATGTTCATCTTTTTAAGGAACTGCTATACTGTTGTCCAAAGTGCCTACACCATTTTACATTCTCACCAGCAGTGTAGGAGTGCTTAATTTCTCCACATCCTCACCAACATACAGTCTTTTTTTTTTTTTTATAGCCATCATGGTGTGCAGTACACACTACTTAAAAAAAATCAGTTCATCAAGACTTTCAAAACTATTAAAAGGTTTTATTATCTTATTACCTCCTATTTATCTGTTATTTTATCTTTCTCATTCCTAATTTTTATGTTTGTAGCCATCTTTTTTTTTTTTTAAAGATTTTATTTATTTGACAGAGAGAAGGTGAGCGCACAAGCAGGGAGAGTGGCAGGCAGAGGGAGAAGCAGCCTTCCTGCGGAGCAGGGAGCCCGATGCGGGGCTCGATCCCAGGACCCTGGGACCATGACCTGAGCCAAAGGCAGACGTTTAACCGACTGAGCCACCCAGGCGCCCCTTCCATCTTTTATTCTTGATTTGTCAAGTATTTCTGCTAATTTTAGTTGAGAATTTGATTTTTTTTTTCTCTTTTTCTTTTTATTTGCATTTATTCTGTGCAGAATTTACTTCCAGGCCATAAGTTTTTATTTCTTCAGTTTCTTCTGGGATATCTTTTTCTTCTGTGCAACCTCCTTATTGCAATTTTCTTCATAATTATTTCTCTCTTTATTACTTTATCTTCTTATGGAATCCACTTATTTTTATTCACTCCAGCCGAATAATTAATGATTTAAATATTCCTCCAACTATAGCACTGACTGTATCTCCTGTGGGCTTATTGGTAGTGTTTTCACTGTCATTTATTTTTAAATTGTAATTTCGGGCGCCTGGGTGGCTCAATTGGTTAAGCAACTGCCTTCGGCTCCGGTCATGATCCTGGAGTCCCAGGATCGAGTCCCGCATCGGGCTCCCTGCCCGGTGGGGAGTCTGCTTCTCCCTCTGACCCTCCCCTCTCTCATGTGCTCTCTCTCTCATTCTCTCTCTCTCAAATAAATAAAATCTTTAAAAAAATTGTAATTTCAATTTTGATTTCATTTTTGATGACAGAGTTGTTCAAAGGAAAGATTTTGTTGTTATTTTTAATAACTAACATGGATATTTACTTTTAATTTTGTATCATTAATTTCTCATTTTATTTTATCATGGCCAAATAATGTGGCCTAGTTAACCTCTGAAGTTTGCAATTAACAGATACTCTTTGAGGCCTAAAATATATTCAATTATTAAAATTGTTTTATGGATACTGAAAAAGAAAACCTATTTTTTAAAAAGATTTTACTTATTTATTCGAGAGGGACAGCACAAGCATGGGGAGTGGCAGAGGGAGAAGCAGGCTCTCTCCTGAGCAGGGAGCCCGATGCAGGACTCGATCCCAGGACCCTAGGATAATGACCTGAGCCGAAGGCAGATGCTTAACTGATTGAACCACCCCAAATCTATTATTTTTTAGTAGACTGTCAAAATTTGATAAAATCTGCTAATTAATTCATTTTTGTTCTGGTGTTTTGGAATATAAATATTAATTCTTTTAGAGTTATATCTTCAGTATTATTTCTTAGGCCACATTTCTTTAAATCAAATAACTGTGTGAATTATATCTTTCACCTTTATTATAAATAAAAACAAGGAGCTTGACACTTTGCACTATATCCCCTACTTCTCAATTTTTGCCAATATAATGTAAGTTTTTAAGTAAGAAACATTTTTGCTTTATTATTTCTTAAATAAGGTACCTGCTTTTCATAAATTTTTCTTTTGCTTTTCATTTTGTACCATATTTTATAACAATTAGTTAGCCACTTTCATTTTAACTGCTTTCAAAACTCATCCTAATTTTAGAACATGACTCCCCCATTCCTAAATTCTTAGCTTGGCTTTCTCTATTAGTTGAAATGCATCTTTATTTTTTACTTTTCAAGAATATACATCATGAGTATGTGGGTTTTTTTAATTGTCTATATATCTGAAAATGATCAACAGCTTGGTTTGTATAATACAACTGAATGTTCTGTATTTGTTCCATTTTCTTCAGCTATTTTTGACAGGATTGAAGCTGGCTCAACACCTATCTATTTGTCTATCGATGGATCGATCAATCTATCTTCATTCCTTTGGTAAGTGGGCATGCTTATTTTTCTACCTGTATTTTTTCCTCCACATCTTTGTAACTCAGTATTTGTTCATGAGTCTGTGAGTTCTTTCAAGTGGCATACATAGTCCTTTCTTCAATTGAGGGAAGTTATGATTTATTTTCTGTTATATTCTTGATTACCACTTTTATTTGTATTTAGCTTTCCTCAAGAACAATTACCCATATGTTGGTCCTTCATTCTCGGCTCTTCTATCATCGCTTTCTCGCTCATCATTTTTCTTTTTGTCGTTCTCTGCTCCATCATGGGAGATGTGTTCAATTTTACCCTCCTCCACCACACTATGATTTTCCACAGGACCAATTCTATTCCTGACTGTTCTCAACATGTTTGTTTGTTTTGCTTTTTTAAGAAAGAGAGAGAGAGAGAGAGGAAGAGAGAGAGAGAATCTTAAGCAGGTTCCATGCTCAGCACATGAGCCCAATTCGGGGCTCAATCCCACAACCCCGAGATCATGACCTGAGCCAAAATCAAGAGTCAAACGCTTAACTGACAGAGCCAATCAGGCACCCCATGTCCACGTGTTTTAAGCTCACTCTCGTGCTTTTAAGCTTCCTTTCAATCTTCTTTCATCTTCATCTCATCATTCCCCTTTCCATTCCATACATTTTCCTTTTCATAGAGGCCTTGTTGTCTTATAGGACAGTATTCTGACAATTTCTTCTGGATCTTGAATTAGAGCATCTTCAGATGTGTAATTTGCTTTGTTCTGAGTTGAGTACAGCACTTGGAAAGCTGAAATCCACAGCCTGCAGAGCTATTATTTTTCCCCATTAATGTCCCACTTCTCACCATGGCCTCCTCATGAGGAATACACCTATTGGAATGCCCTGTACCACTGTTAACATTCCCCTAACTTTCTGTTCATTTGCTTCCTGAGAATCTGAATATCTGTTTGTTGTAGAAAGGTGGCAGCTGAAGTGTAGGGGAAATAATACTCTCTCAGAGCAGCTCCCGAGGGCAAGACAGGGTTTCCGCTCAGATTTCTGGTTGGCACAATTCTGGGTCCCTGGGTCAGTTGGCAGATGGTGATAAAGCTATAAAGCATATTCTTACCTCTTGCCACACTGGTTCTTCTATGCAGGAAAGAAGGGATATGCTGTGAGTTGAAGTTCCATATGCCTTATAAAGAGGGTCTATTCTTCTGAGATTCTATTAGTCTTAGTTTCTGATTCTATCATAACTGTTATTATTTCTTGGGTTTTCCTGGGTATTGGGAGAGAAATTGTGAGGAATCACGTTGGGAACTGCTGGTTAGATCCATTCTGCTGTAGTCTCTGCTGCCCCAGATATTCACATTGTTTTATTGTGGAGATGGTCAAGTATTTGCTGCTCATTAGCAAAATTTAACTCTTCTTTTGTATTCTTAGGTTTCACACCTCTCCCTAAACATAATTATGTTGAACATATTAAATGAATATGATGTATTCAGCTGGAGCTTCCAAGGCAGACTTTAGTGAACTAAAAGCTCTCAGCTCCAAACTCTTTTTCCTGTACTCTGCTTTGGGATGCTAGGCTGGGACATTACAAACTACATTTCTCCCCTGTCCCCAGGCTCCTCCAGGACTAAGGAACAATGGAGAAAGCCTGGAAGACAGGAGGAGGGAAAGGAACTTGCTCCTTCCTGTGCTCTTAATGTCCCACCTGCATTGCCCTTGCAAGGGCACTTCAGTGTGGTTGGCTACATTTGGTTCCAGTTTCCAGCTTCTACAGCACTCCCAGAATCAACTTCATTATGACCCCTTAGTGGTGTCAGGACTGGTACCAGCACTAGCTGGGTGAAGCCCTTTCTTGGACAACTGAGACCCAACTCCACAGGATTCTTTCTCCGACCTTCTAGGTCTGCAGACCCGAGCCTTCTCTGCTCGTCCCCACTGTCTGAGATGTGATAGTAGCTGTCTAAAGTGTTAGCTCAGTGTTTCTCTTGTGTTTTATTTCACTTTTTTCAGGTTACTAACACTCGTTTAAGCAAATCTCCATATTGAAATCTCTCTACTAAAACGACCAGAGTGATTCTTGTTTTCTTGAGTGGACCTTGACGGATGACGCATTTTGGGCTTTGACAAATGTTTGTGGATGTACATGTGGCAAGAAGCT
Source organism: Callorhinus ursinus (assembly GCF_003265705.2). Lineage (NCBI taxonomy): Eukaryota > Metazoa > Chordata > Mammalia > Carnivora > Otariidae > Callorhinus > Callorhinus ursinus. The sequence goes on from NW_027397087.1 coordinate 4,408,379, forward strand.
GGCCCAAGAAGTATGCTTGGTGGTGGTGAAGCGTGTGCTCCAAAAGATTTAGATGAGAAAATGGAACATTCTAGATTACACTACTGCCAGATCATTGAGTGTGGGGTAGGTGTGTGAGGGAGAGGGTACGTACAAAGAAATGGGAAAGGGAGAGAAAAGAAAATTGTAGAATCAAAGGTCAACTTTTAAAGTTAGAAATTCTACTTAGAGCGAGCCCTTCTTGGGGTGGAGAGACATTGATTGTGAACTTTCTGAAGGGAAGTCACAAGTAGGTTGTGTTTCTTAAGAGTAGTGTCTGTCAGAGGCTAGGGTAAAGTTATGGGGAAACTATCTGGATCAATGGTCACTAGAAATGAGACCAACTCTGCCACAGGCCACTTATTAACATGGTAAAACTTTGGTGGCAAAGAAAAGGTGTATCAACAGAGGGGCTGAGAGTCCCTTGTCACCTTCTCTGTGCATAGAGATCATCTTTGTCTGATCTGAAATGAATTTCAGTTACACCCAATTTTTTTTTTCAAACACTTGATTCAGTCACCAAACTCACCACTAGGATTTAATCAAAGAGGATATAACACTCTGTTTCTCTGTTGCAAATACTTTTTTTTTTTTTAAGATTTTATTTATTTATTTGACAGAGAGACACAGCAAGAGAGGGAACACAAGCAGGGGCAGAGGGAGAGGGAGAAGCAGGCCCCCCACCAAGCAGGGAGCCCGATGCGGGGCCCAATCCCAGGACCCTGGGATCATGACCTGAGCCGAAGGCAGACACTTAACGACTGAGCCACCAGGTGCCCCTGTTGTGAATATTTTTTGCACTAAACATCAAAGCTATGAAAAGTTTTGGCTCAGCTGTTTTCTAATTTTTTGATGGATATAAGAGCATTTAGGATCACTCATTCATCTCACTGAAATACCATTTTAGATTCTTAAAGATGCCAGATACTTATTATTATCCAAATGGGTCACATTAGATTCTTTTTTTGGATGGGGAGAACTTTATCCTTTGGCGAATGTCAAAGCAACGTAAGTTTTCTTTGCTCATCAATTTCCCAATTGTATTACAAATACGAATTCAGTGACAATGGTTGTGAGCGGACATTCCTGTCATTTGGCTTAGAAAACCTTTTAGAAAGAGCAAAATATTGTCATGTCTAACAAGTGGCCTTTCTACACAACTGTTATGACTCTGCTTATTTTAACAGATAACAGTTGTGAGGAAAATAGTTCATCTTGGCCCAGGACCCAATGCTCCAAGGCATGCTGCATAAGTCACCTAATGGATTTGTGGAAAGACAGAAACAATTTATTAAAGCAGAAATTTACAATAAGTAACCATTCACTATGGAAATATCTTAAACAACCATTAACCATTTCCCCAAATGAAGACAACTCTTTTCTGTCTCTTCAATCAGATATTCAAGATTTGGCAGGCCCCCAAAACAACAATTTTGTATTCATCTATGCATTTACAAAGTATTTTAAGATTAATTCACTATCTTTCATGATATAATAATAAATTATATATTTCTGGATAATCCCGTGCCTCCTTTATGGAAGAAGACACCTAAGTAATACAGGGGAAACCTTGTATTCAAGAAAGTGAAAGGCCCAGCCAAAAAAAAGTGGGGCCTCATTTTGTAGACTTTAGACCTCCAAGTTAATGCAGAGACCTAGCTCCTGTAAAGACATCTTTAATTAATCCTCTCACTGTCAAACTTCGTAACACCACCGTAAAACCATATTTCTTCTTATCTGTAATACCTGTCATTTCCTCTATTTACTCATTAACCATCAGAAAAAATGCTTAAACACAAAGAATCATGCTATTTGAGAGTCAAACAAGTCAGTATTTCGCTTTAAATTAAGAGAAGAGGTTACAACTGGGGGACAGAAGCTCATGGTTTTCCAAATAATTTTCAGTCCAATATCATTTCTGCTAGCACTGCCTCTACCCATCTATCCTTTGATTGTGCAGGTGAATCGATTCTACCGTCTGTATGCTCATCATGGTATTTACCTTTGAAAATTATCATGATAGAGTTACACTCGGCCTGGGTTCAGATGGGGAGGGGAGTCATATTTGCCTTAAGGACTTTTCCTTTCACTTTCAATTTCTTCAGCTGCTCAGGTCCGTGGCCTTCCAGCCACCCAGGGTCGGCCCTAATGGCAACTCCCTAAGGCTCAGACATATCCTTTGCCCAAGATTTCTTGACTGCTCTCAAGCCATCCAAACTCTTCCCTGAGATCTCCTAAGTGAAATGAATGTCACCATTGGTCTAAATCATGCATATTTAACTATAATTACAACTTTACTGGTGTTACTGTACTTTTACTGTTATTACTACTGGCCAACTCCTACTTAGAGGGCTATGTGCCAGTCACTGTACTAAGTACTTTATATACCACATTTCATATAACAGAATAGCTTAATTGCTGATTATCAGCAGTTATTTGGTGGTTGCCAGGTATTTCCTGAATATTATATGGTTATTGTTTCTGCAGTGAAAGTATAATGTAGTACCATGTCTGCTTACTTGTTGGTATACCCCCAGGCTATAGGTACTTGAAGGCAAGGCACTGCCTCATCATCTTTTTTTTTCTTTTTTAAAGATTTTATTTATTTGACAGAGAGAGACACAACAAGAGGGAACATAAGCAGGACGAGTGGGAGAGGGAGAAGCAGGCTTCCCGCTGAGCAGGCAGGGAGCCTGATGCGATGCAGGGCTTGGTCCCAGACGCAGGGCTCCATCCCAGATGCAGGGCTCGATCCCAGGACCCTGGGATCATGACCGGAGCCAAAGGCAGACGCTTAACGACTGAGCCACCCAGGTGCCCCTGCATCCTCATCTTTAAACAGAGTTCTTTTTTTCCCACACTCCCAAAGGAATTCAGTTAGATTTAAAATTTAAATCTGGATTAAATGAGTAAGTGCACTCACATTTTGTGAAGTCCGTGGGGAAAAATTAAATGTCTAATATCAAATCAGCCAATAGAGCCAGAGTAAAATTGTAAATTTGTTAATGTTAAAATAAAATGCCAATTTTTAGTGCCAGAGTTGTGAATACAATCTCTTGTTCACCTAAATCACCTGTTTAAAGTATCTCTTTTTTGACATATCTGGTAATGTTTTCTTTGAAATCATTATTTTGGTTTGAATTTTTATCTATCAAAGGAGCTAGTCAAAGAAGGATAAAAGAAGACACTAAGTGTATTAGCTTAACTAAGGGACTGTCTTCCTTTATTATTTTTTTTACAGCTTTGAGATACATTTCACATACCATACAATGCACTCATTTAAACTACGTAATTCAATGTTTTAAGTATATTGTACATTTTTCAAAGAAGAAAAGACTTCATGTTTTTAGTATAATACCTTAAAGTATAAGTGCCAGAGAAGGAGGTATGCTTTTCAGGAAAAAAAAAAAATCCTGATAGTCAGTGCTACTTGACACAATTTTTTCTCGAGGAAGGATTTGAAACTCTGAAAAATCTAGGAAATGTAAATCCAACATGTGCGAAACACAAAACTGTAGGATTTTTTTCCTGGAATAAATAAATGAATGTGAGTTCTTTGCCTCTTTAATTTCCATGAATCAAGGGCCACGTATAACTATTTTTCAGCCTTACCTCATGAAAGCTTTGAGCTTTCCCTTCATGTTAAAATATATTATTTAACATTTGAGTGTGTCAACACCACATTAGGCACTTTAAAAGAACAGAATTAGCATGCTTCCTACTCAGGGGACTTGTCTACTAAGTATCAGACTAAAGCAAAATGCTATAGTATTCCCTCACATCAAGCAATCCAGAGAGTGATATTTTCCCTTAAATTCTTCCATAAAATCAATGAGATTTTTCTCTTTTTATACAAACTCAAAGGAACACCCTTTGATTTAACATATACCTTTAGAAGCTCTGTTTGGGCACGTTCCACATCTTCTTTTATCATGGGACAAAATCAGTGATTAGACTTCAAATTAGACCGATTTAATGTGGTTTTTGTCACACAGCAAAAAGGATCCCATTTTCACTAACTCTGTAATCATCTGCTTTATAGTAGGTGGGACATTTAGACAAACATGAGAGCTTATTTCTCTCATGCACGTTCATAGTATGCACTAAATAAACAAGGCTGATAGTACAGTGCCCGTAGAAAACCTGAAGAAAAGAAATATAAAATGCTTCAGTCAGGGCATGCTGTCACAGGATAATAACTAGAAGCAAAAATTTTAATTATGCGGTATCGTAGAACACTTTGTGAGCATTAGAAATATAATGGGGCGCCTGGGTGGCTCAGCCGTTAAGCATCTGCCTTTGGCTCCGGTTGTGATCCCAGGGTCCTGGGATTGAGCCCCTCATCGGGCTCCCTGCTCGGCGGGAGGCCTGCTTCTCCCTCTCCCACTCCCCCTGCTTGTGTTCCCTCTCTCGCTGTGTCTCTCTCTGTCAAATAAATAAAATCTTAAAAAAAAAAAAAGAAAAATATAATGCAAGTACAAAGCACAAAATCTTAAGGTTATCAAGCTATACTCTTTATAAGATGATTAAAAGTATATTATTAAGGTGTTCATCTTCAATCTAACTTGTTTAGTCCCTGAACTACTAATTTGTTCACTTACTGTTTTACTAGAGACTCCTTAAACTTTTGGGTCTGCTAGATTAACTCTACTTGTATAAATATCCTGTAATCAACTAGATTAATTAGTCAAATTAGCTCAGTATTTCTTCCTCTATACTTAGAACTTGAAAAGTTCATTATGTTCAAATTAATAATTCAGCATTGGTTCTTAGTCTGAAGTCTTTTTAAAAACTAAATTTAATAGTGGCAAGAGTTACAAATTCAGAAATATTATAATTAAGCAAGCAGATGTACATTTTGAAACAGTGCCTCAATGGATATTAAAATGTCCTGAATAAATTCTTGCTACAGTTTGGTTTAGTGATACAAATTTTGGAAAGAAATAATGAAGTAAGACAACTATAAGCATGTAGAGTTTTCTGAAAGACCACAAAACAACTTCATCGTTAAAATAATATTCGCCGTATTTTTTGTGTTTCTCAGAGATTTGGAGCAAAGTACTTTTGGAACTCAACTTGTTGACATCTGTCATTTACCATAAATGGTATTATCAATGTGCTGGTTCTTAGCTACACTGGGACATGTTTGACCCGGGGTGGTTCCCTCAAATTTCCAACCAAATCCAAGGTGGTGTTTCATGGACAAAAAGGTCTTAAGATATTGGTCTTTAAACTGGGTCTCTGGATTCTCTCGACTGTTGTGCTTTCTCAGAACAAATACCCATGGAATTAGATAATTTTATTTTGCAAACAACCTGGAAAAGATTTGGAGAATGAAGACAAGGGGGATAAGAGAGGGATGGTGAGAGGGATTGACTCAGGTTTTCTAGCACAGATTTTGAATTTTGCCTTGAGATGTTTAGAACTGAAATAATCAAAAGGTAATCATATTACCTAACTTTGGATAGAAAATGTAAACTAATTCCAAATTTCCAGTACCTACCCTTCCTGCTAAAACTATGAGTCTCCCTAATGGACAGAACATATAATGAAAAGTTAAATAACCCTACTCGACCAATAATTCTTGCAATTTATCTGTGGCTGGAGATTGTCATCCAGTCAGTCACCTTATGGTCATAAACCAGCAGTGAAATGTTAGGCAGAGTTATGGAAAGATGGACACACCAATAAAATAATTCAAAATCAGAGCTAAACTGTTGCTTGGATTTTCTTCCTAATAATGTGGGGCGAAACCCATAAGAGTTTAATTCTGGAAACTTTTCCTACTTTGTAATTATTTAAGTGAGGCAAAACAAACAAACAAAAAACCCAATGCATAGATTCAATTTAAATTTAAATAATTTTCATTTAATATTTAAATAATTCATATATTTTCATTTAAAAAAAAGATCAACCCGGGGCGCCTGGGTGGCTCAGTCTTTAAGTGTCTGCCTTCAGCTCAGGTCATGATCCCGGGGTCCTGGGATTGAGCCCCGCATCGGGCTCCTTGCTCGGCGGGAAGCCTGCTTCTCGCTCCTCCACTCCCCCTGCTTGTGTTCCCTCTCTCGCTGTCTCCCTCTCTGTCACATAAATAAATAAAATCTTAAAAAAAAAAAAAAAAGGATCAACCCACTTGTCCAAAGTCTACTTAGGCATCAAAATAGGATAAAGAGCAATGTGATTCTTTATAATTCTGCTTTATTATCTGATAGATGAAACTCTGAGTATATTTCCTTGAGGTAAAAAATAAGTGTAATGGAAGCATGTGGTTATAAAAAAAAAAGTAGGTAGGAGTGATACAAATTTTGTAATCTGATGGTTTAAAAACTATTTTAAAGAGCATCTAAATCTTTGGGACTGGTTTCCTCATTTTTAAATAATGAATATTACCTCCTAGATATCTAACAGAAAGTATTTGTATATTTTAAATATTAAAAGATAAGGGTTGTATATATGTGCTACATAGTCAGGCAGAGTAATCTGGGGTTAAGCATTTTCAGCAATTTGAAAAGTCAAACTCCAGCGATCAAATGTAACTGAACTTACAAATGTCTTCAGGTAAACTCTGAGGACTAGATCAACAGTTTTTCTGCCCAAAGGGTATTTTCTACAGAGATTCTTATAGAATGTCAGAATGCTTTCAAGTATGGTCCTAATAGAGACTTTTTAATTATGTACATATATGTAACTGCAGTCACTTTCATGAACAGAAGTTGAGAATGAAGCCCTCGTCACCAGGATCAAATAGACGTTCCAGCCCCCTACCTCCACAGGTATGAAGCTGAGATGATGTTCAGGGTCACAATGAAGCCAAGGCAATTTTAGATTGAATACTTTGTTTTACAAAAGAAAAAAAAAAAGAGTATGCACACATCTCTATTCATGATGTGTGTGTGGGTGGTATAGTTTTGAGAACTTAAGGAGAGTGGTGCTTGGTATAACCTAGTCAGTGAGGGAAAGCATTTAAAAATACTGTCAAGGACTCTGGCAGGAAAGACTATATAAATATACTGTAGACTCAAACATAAGTGAGCTGGTTAAAAAAAGAAAAGAAACTGCAAATGAAAACTTCAAAACTACTACCCCCACGATGAAATACATTATATAAAGGACGACGTTATCAAGGGTTTTCATATCCACCAAATACCTAATTTCAAAAGCCCAGCTCTTAGAGAATTTTTGTTTCAAATCTGGGGATTCAGTATTCAGCCAATATAATTGGTAGGATAGTCTTAGCATATTTTGTGAAATCATTTATAAGGCTACCAAATGTCTTGGGAACTTTTTCCTCTAATCACTCCTGAATCCGTCCAAATTGGTTTTAAATTATTCCATTCGTAATGGTAAATTTTTATTACAAACATGTTTTTTACTCCAATTTAAGCACAGATATGTCAGTTTGAAGTTGAAATAATTAGATCCTACATGGTTTTTCATGCAGCATATTATTATATCAAAAATCCTATCCCATCATGGAAAAGATGTGGAAGGTTTCTATAAATTCCAAGTTAATTTATTTCATTAAATGGCTTATACTGTGCATGTAGGTATGCATATATTTTCAAGCACAAACACACAAATACACAGAACCATGAATTACACTCCACAACATCCCTTTTGAAGTGTTTTTCTTTTTAAAATCTTTACATGAATAATATGCAGCATCATGGACCTTGAACACTGATGATTCTGGCTAACGCTTTTATCCTTTGCTTGAAATTACAGGATCAGTCTAGCCAGAATTTATGAGAACCAGACCCCAGACCTCACATAGCTCACATATTAGACCATTAGGCATCTAACTACCTCTGAACAATTTCAATGCATTATCTCGCCTTTTCCCTGGGGCACAAACTTCACTCGTCCATACTTTTAATATATTTTGTCTGCATGAAGCAGATCGAGTTATTACATGCCAGGAGATCATGACTTACAGAAATTTCATTGCTTCACAACGATGCAACGGGCGTCTCTGTTCTCCACCCTGATGCGGATCCATAGGGAAATGGTCAATGCTACACATGTGTGTAAATTATCTGGTGGTTTAAGTAAAGCCTATTTGATATTTTTACTTAAACACTTTAAACATTCCCATACATTCCCACCCAGAGACAACCAAAGAAGCCCATATCTGTGCATATTTTAAGAAATAATACACCACTTCCAATGGACTACTAAAGTACTTTAGATCAATGAAAACCACCTAAGTTTTACTTTCTCCAATAGGGTTTTTACAGTCTTCATTGAACATCTCGTATTTATATTTAAGCTTGGATTTGCAGACTTCAAAAATCCCCCAAGCCAGGAATTTATTTGCTCTTCAGAAAAGAAATTTAGCGATCAAGATTTAAAAAATAATTGATCTTCTGAACTCCCCCAGGTCTTTCACCTGGATTACAAAAACCATTACGTTCCTTTCTTTCATTAGGGTTTTTTTTTTTTTCTTCAGCAAGGCTGAACAGGAAACAAGGGTGATCCTATCCCATCCCTAGAGACTGTTCATCAGCTAGCTCAGTTTACAGCTATTAAAAAAAAAAAAAAACTGGAGGCAAAGCAGCACTTAGAAATGTCATATTTTATCATGTGGGACTATTATTATTTTGTGGTAATGTGAGCAAACCATGGGCATTTTCCTCCTTAGACATGATACTTTTTATTATTAGTATATTTATTATATTAGTATATATATATTAAGTATTTTTGATATTTTAAAATATTTTATATTTTAAAATACTGGCTAACAATTGTGCTACTTGGCTTTTCCCAATAAAATACTTGGGAAAGGAAGACCAAACTACTGTTATCTAAAACAATTTTCTCATTTAGTTCCAAACTAAAACAAACAGCAAGGAAAGGTCATTAGTCTCACAGACTAAAATTGTTTTGATGAAGGCCGGCTTTCCATTCTGTTGACAAGCGTCTCAATTCTTTTCAACAGCTCCGGGTGTCCCCAGTGGAAGAATGCAGAGCAGTCATCAACCTCGCGGAACCAGTGGCTCTTGGTGACAATTCACAGAACTACCACTGATCGAACTATTCACCCCCTCTTTTCTTTTTATCCCAAGTTAGTATATTAATAATGCAAGTGAGTTCTTAGATTTGAAAGTAAATACTGCTTGAACTTCCGCTGTTGTACACCATTTAGCAATAGTGGATGCTCTGCCTTACTATGTGTCTTTTTCAGGATGAAGTCAGGGAATTGAAAAGAACTGGCAAAACTGTACCAAATTCCCACCAAGAAGGCAGACAAATGTGTTTCATTTGTATAAGCAGGGGAAGTACTAAGCTACAAAGTGCAATCAGTAAATAAGAAGCATGGGGCAGATGGAAAGGGAACGAGTCTGTGCAGATGATCTGACTTTCATGCCGGCTTGGGAGCCGAGGGCCGACCTGTCTTGTGATTAATGACTAAGACCTTTAAGCTGCATGATTTCATCCCATTGTCTTCGCAGCTAAAAATAAGGATCACCATTTCTCAACCCAGAAATGGGAGTGGCCCTTCCTAACACATCTTTGCATTCAGGCCTCCCTTTACTATTTACCCTCAGAGGTTTCATTTGCCAAGTCCTCGCACCTTCCTGAAGCTGGACAGGCAAATGGAGCTGTGGGTTACTGAAAGAAAAGGCCGCCAAGGGCTGGAAGGGTGAATTCAAACAGCCTCTAGAAGGTTCAGGATAAGAAGCGTGGTACAGAGATAGCCCAGGGATTTAGAAGTTGGGAAATTTGGGTTCTATTTTGAGCTATGCCTTGAGCGTGTTGCTCTCTTGATAAAAATTGCCAGATGTGAGAGGAAAGACTGCTTACTTTGTGGAGTGCTTGAAGAATTCTTAATCAGAGAATCTGATTAAGGCTAAGAAGGAAATTCAGCTAATGGTTCTTTTAAAACATTATAAAACAAACACACACAGTGGGCTGAAAAGCTCTTCACCCTTCTCAGCTAATTTTTGTCTACCTGTCAACTGAGCTATATTCCACCTTTGAGGCAAACCAGCATTTTGCTGTGTATTTACTTTGATTTCGGAAAGGTACAGGAAGTCCAGGTACCAGAGGGTTGGAAGGGCCCATGGGTAGGATACCCAGTTCAGAGTCTCACAGTCCAGTTCTCAGTTCCTCTCTAACAAACATGCCAAGGAACAAACACACCTGTCTTTAACAAGTTTAGAAGGTGAAGCCTTCCATCTCCACAGGTGGTTCATTCTGCATTGAGACAGTGGGTGCCTGCCAAGTGCTGACTGAAATATGCAGCCCTGCACCTCCATTGATCCCTGTCCCATCCAAGGTCAAGTCATACAGCAACCCTAGTTACTTTCCTCTGCAGGGCAACCCTCCTGACTCATAAGGGCATCTGTATTGTCCTCCTTGATGTTCTCCTCACCAATTCAAACATGCCCTGTTGTAACTGGCCACTCCTCATACCACAGGCCTTGGAGGCAGATCACTATACCGGCCCATGTCATCACAATGGGCTACAGGTTGTCAATGTCTCCCTTAAAGGGTGGAGACCACAACTGGTATACCATCATCCAAAGCCAGTCTGGTCAGTGTGGACTACACTCTGCATGGCCTCTACCATTCTGGGTATTTTGTTGTATTAATACAAGGTCTTTTGGGGGCGCCTGGGTGGCACAGTCCGTTAAGTATCTGCCTTCAGCTCGGGTCATGATCCCAGGGTCCTGGGATCGAGTCCCATGTTGGACTCCTGCTCAGTGTAGAGTCTGCTACTCCCTCTCCCTCTGCTGCTTCCCTGGGCTTGTGCTCACTCTCTCTCTCTTTCCCTCTCCCAAATAAATAATTTTTTTTTTAAATACAAGGCTTTTTTTTTCTTTTTAGCGAAAATCATATTGTGCTTATTGTTAACTAAAATCTCTCCTTCCGTCCTATAGCTCTTATCTTATATTTATGTAATTGGATTTTGGTACTTAAAGCACTCTTTACATTTATCTTCTTTACAATTTCTTCTTGTTAGAGTTGGCTCATTGTTGCAACGGATCCAAAATTCTCTTTGGCAGAAGGAAATAAGCTAAGTGATTCCTAGTCTGTGTCAAGTGCACTGCTCTGAAGGCTTCCACATTGCTCCGATGTATTTCATCCACACAAGAGCTCTGTGAGGGAGTGAGTCCCCTCCTAACTTTGCGGATGAAAGAAAGGCGGGAAGGTTAAGTGAACTCCTAATGGTCATGCCCCTCACACATGGTACAACCGAGATTCAAACCTAAGCGATCTAACTGTTCATGGACTGTTCTATTTGCTGTACTATCTCTTAGGATTTCTTTGGATTCTGCCCCTGCCATTGGACGTGGTAGCTCTCTCTTCATCCAGCACAAATTAGAAAGGGCCACCAATGTCCTCAATCAGCTCATTATTTTTAAAATAATTGCACATAACTAGGATGAAGACAAAGCCAGCAGCACTTGGGCACCAGAAATCTATTGGTGCTGACTCTTCTTAACCAGGCCACCTAGCCAAACTCTCGGCAGCACATGGTGTTCAACATGTTCACAAGGACCTCACTGATCAGTTTATTTAATACATGCAAAGTTACTACTAAGTGCCAGGATCTGTGTCAGGCACTGGGCGTACAGAGATGAATAGACATGGGCACCACAACACCTTCGTCAGAGGCCAAGATAGGTCTGGTTGAATTCACTCATAGTAAACTCGTGCTGACTCTTCATGATCAATGGCTTCCTCTTCTAATGGAGGGAAAATCTCACAGTGACACTTGGTTTGCCTGCCTGAGGGAAGGAGGTTAGTACTGAGCCCAGCAAAATGAGCAAACAAAGGGCACACAGAAGAATATCACCAAGTAAGGAAGCTGCTGCTGTGGGAAACATAGGCCCTAGCCTATGATACGCAACTTCACCTAACTTGTGGGAATTTTCATTTTCAAGAATACGGGGCTTTCATTCATCTAGCCACGTGACAAATATTTCCCTTTCCTTGTAACCATTAACCTACAACAAATACACTCTCCAAAATCATTCGTATACAGGATTCATTCAACAGACGATCTGTGAAAACCTCTCAAAGTAGAATCTGAGAAATAACCATGGAAAATAATTCCATTTATTGAACAAGTACTATGTGCTTGGCACTGTATTGCACACTTTTATTTAATTCAGTTCTCACAGTAACCCTGCTGGGAATGTAATTTTTAAACCCTGCATTCAAATTTAAAAAAAAAAACACTTTTTTACAGCTGAAAAAACAGGCTTGGAGAGATTGTGTCATGTAGCTGCTAAGTCAGAGTTATCAGACCCAGGGCTGTCTGACTCCAAAAGCAGTTTTCTTCCTATTTCCCACATGGAGATAGGGTGAGCCCTTGCTTTTTGTCTAGTTGTTCTGTATTCCAGCAAGGAAGCACCTTAAACATCAGGAGGAAAAAGAGGAGCAGAGTTGGTATGGTATCTAAGGCAGTCACCTCATTATCATAACCAATAATTTCTTCCTGTCTCAGTGTCTCAAATGATTGAATTTCATTACTAGGACCCATCCACGTTCCTGACAGCAAGGCCTTGAAAATGACTGCTTGGGAGGACAGGGGTACTTGGAGAAACAGAAGTTCAGGATAACCTCTTCCACTTCCTGCTCGATGATACTTAAATTAATTAGAAAATAAGGTCTTTAGATCCTAATTAGGACAGAAGGCACTTTCCCATGATAACACAAACTTGCCACCTCTACTTCTGCGTAGTAGCTTATCAGCCTTCAGCTCTGGATGGCTAAGAGCTGACGAAGAAGCTGGCTCTGTGGCCTTTGAACTCATCCCTGCTGCTTTCCTCCACATTCCCTGCAGTGAGAGCCACCAGCCTTTCCATGTCTCTCAAGTGACGAACCCCCATCTCGCACACCCTTGCTACCTGAAAATGATCTCACTATGTACATGAAGTAACCAAGGCCACCTAATACAAGCTTCCTCCCTGTCTCTCCTCTTCATATCATAAACTCTATTTATTCTCAACCACGTTGCCAATGCAACCTCTCCATGTGTCCCATTGATTTCTGCACTTCTTCCCTTCTTTGTTGATTTTTCCACCCATCTGCTCTCCCCCACCAACACCCCCTGAACTTCCAATCTCCTCACTTTTACCAGATCTTTTTCTTTGCCTACAAATATGCTTGAGTATACCCTTTCCTTAAAAAAAAAAAAAAAAAAAAATCCTTTCTTGACCCTATCTCTCAAGCTAGCATCCTCCCTCTATTTTCACGTTTTGAAAGGAGAGTCCACTTCCAGACCCCCTGACTCTGTCCTTCCCTCCTTGCAATCTAGCTTCTGCCCTTGTCACTCCACAAAGACGCTAGAGACCCAAAGGTCACCAATGACTTCCTCATGGCCAAATGCAATGGTATTTTCTCCCTTTTGCCCCTCAAACTCTCTGGAGATCTCAACCCTGTTGATTATGCATTTCTTTTTCATTAGTATTTACTTAGTGGCTACCTTATGCCAACCAAAGGGCCACACAACAGGCTCAGGCTTAGAATGTTCTTTCCAGACCCCGTGTGTTTCTGATGCTCCTCCTAGCCCTCTGACATCTTCCTGAGCCTCTCTAACTCCTATCATTTCTAAATACACGGCCCCAAGGACCTATCCTCTGCCCTCTCCACTTCTCTGTGTTCCTCAGTCACAAACTCACAATTTCAGTCAGCTCTTACCTCTGAGGCCGATTCTAAATCTCTCTTCCTATGCGGGCTCTTTCAGTTCTGCATTTCAAATGCCTGAGGAAAGTCTCTCAAAATCTTTATGGTCATATACTGAACTCTTACTTTCTCATAAACCTACTCCTCTTTTATGTCTTTAATGGTTTTGGGCATTTTAATAGAGTCCGGCTCCAAACCTTAGCCATATCTCGTAATGCTTTCTCCCATTTCCTTGCTCATCACCCTGAGTGGCCAAACTCTGCAGATCCCCACCCATCAGATAATTTCTCAAACTTATCTCTTCATTTCCATTTCTATTACCCTAATGTAGGAACTCATGAACTTTCACTTAGATTAGGGTTCCCCAACCTTTAGCCATTCCCCTAAGACCTTCAAGGTTTGAGCAATATGGGGAGATCATGTGCACTATAGCGTTTTGATTTTTTATTATTATGTTATGTTAATCACCATACATTACATCATTAGTTTCTGATGTAGTGTTCCATGATTCATTGTTCGCGTATAACACCCAGTGCTCCATGCAGAATGTGCCCTCTTTAATACCCATCACCAGGCCAACCCATCCCCCTCCCCCCCTCCCCTCTAGAACCCTCAGTTTGTTTCTCAGAGTCCATAGACTCTCATGGTTCGTCTCCCCCTCCGATTTCCCAACTGCTTAATATTTTTAATTTAATAAACCTACTTTTTCCCCCTCAGATTCATCCATGGCAACAGTCTACGAAATTCGAGGTTCAATATGCAAATTACATCATTCTAATACATATTTAGGCTATGTTATTATTAAAATCTGAATATTACTTAAATTCACCTTACATACCACAAGTCACACCCTCTCCATTCTTTGGAAAACATCTATTTTGGTTATACAAAAGCCTTGTAACCAGTATTTCCATGCCAGTCTTTTGGCATTTCACTCCATTTGATTTAATTCTTCTAAGCAAACTGTTCAGAATTACAAACATACCCTATCAATTTCTTGCACAAAATCTCAGACTCCATCCAGTTGGTCTAAAATTCTTAACCAGTGATATCTCCAGTCTGAATGGACCTGCCTTCCCAACATCACTTCCTGTTGCTGGAGGAAGCCTTATCTCCAGCTTTATGGAACCAGTGCCTGCTAATCACTGCTGGCCCTACATTCCCGGCACTGTCCCTGCTGCCTCCGCTCCCCACCCCCCACCCCATCGACCGACCAACTGCCTTCAAAGTCCTCTCTCCCCCTCCCCCCAACTGCAGTCTCCTCAACACATCCACTAATTCCCTCAGCTGGGAGTAATCTTTCCTTCCTCCAACCCCCACACTTTGCTTTTGACACTTTTACCAATACTTTTACCCACACTGCATTTCTCTTTTGACACTGTCCACTTGCTACTTTTAATTTTTGCTATATATCCCCACTTTATCTCTCCTACGTGTGTTTAAATTCCTTGAGGGCAGGCTCAGCTTCCTCCCATAACTTAGTGAAGTACTTGCTCAAAGAGAGGGGGGAAAAAGGCCACCAAATATGGGTCGAATAAATGAATAGCTGAGTCAGGTAACAGTTGGGTGTGAGTGAATGTTGATTAAAGTAGTTTTCTCACCAAGGAGAATTTTTTCAACAATTCGCCTGTATTTTGGTGATGGTGCGGATATGTGAAGGCTGATGAAGTTTCTTAGGTTGTCACAGCTTAGTCTCCCTTTGCCTACGTTTACTTTCATTTAAACAAGGCAAATGAAAGAGATGTAAGAAGTATTGTCACATAGCTGTAGAAGAAGTTGTCTTGGTGACAACTGAAGTTCTGATTAATTTCGTTTTGTTTTTAATGGACACACTTCTGAGAAAAGAGTGCTAAATGGAGGATTTTTTAAAGTGTATTAGGTTTTTTCAGAGCCTTGCTCCCAGTCCCTAACTAATACAAAAATTGTATGAAACCATGTCTCCTAGAGGGCTCATTTACCTCCGGAATGGTATTTCCTTGAATGGCTGACCACAGCTGGAGGAGAGCCTGGAGCTCCCTGGAGTTTAGTTTGACAACCCCAGAGAGCCCAGAGCAAACCAAGCTGCTGAGTACTAAGTAGAACAGCATGGCCCTCTGATTATTCTGCTCCCTCAGCGGAGACCCACCCTCCAGCCTCAAGTGAACGCTGTGTGTTCAGGTTTCCCTGGGCCAGAGACTCTGTGACACTCCAGAAAATACTTGTCAGTGAGCTGAAACCTTTGATGAACTGAGGGTTCATCAGAACCCTCACTTTTGATCAAATGTTATATTAGCAATGCTTTCAGGATAAAAAGAAAAACACTTTATGCTACATTTTCTTAGAATTGCTAATAATTTTAGGTCTCATTGATTTTTTTTCTTTTAAATTAATGAGAGAAGGCAGGCAGATGTAAAATAAAGGCAAGAGTTATGTCACCTAGAGACAAGAACAACATCACGTGTTGAACTCCATAAGACACCTGCTCTAGTTAATCGCTATTTCCCACTAACATCAACAGACCTTTTCATGTAGCAAGAAGTGGTCCAGACTTGTGGAGTCTTCTCCTCCCTCCAAATCCCTTTCTAGAATATTGTTCCCCATGTTAAAGTATAAATGAACAATTCTCAAATTGGCCTTTGGGTTTCCACAACTACTACAGAACTTTAATTGTTGGTCATGCCTAGCAGTTTCCACGTACCATTCCAAAGAGAAAGCTAGAGAAAAATACTTGTAAACAAATATGTAAAGTATCCTTGTCTCTACCCAAAAGAAATAATTATTTATACCAATGCTTTAGAATGACTAAGGGCTCTCTGTTCAGACAGTATGTGAACTCCATCACTCTCAGCTAGTAAGTATTGCCATCTTGAACACTTGCACTCATGATCAGAATTCTAGCACTGAGTCTCAGCTGTGCTCCTCAAGGGCAAAACTCAGTCTGAGCAGGTCAGGGCCTTTGGTGCTCTAGGCATTATCAGACAATTCTATAGGAAAATGAAAATAATTTGCTACGATATCAGGAAATTTTCTAGACTCATAGAATAATAAAGCTGGAAATGGCCTCAATGGTTGATTCCCTTGGACATGTCGGCGTGTCCCAGGTGTCCCATGTGCTTTGTGTTGAGCTGCTTGCTCTTTATACATGTCCATACCTCTGCCTTGAGGCCTGTCACTAGTACTCTTGACACCGCAGACAGAATACGCATGGAGATTCAAGAACAAGACCCAGACTCAGTCAGAAAAAGCCCAGCAAGATAGATCCCTTGCATATCATTAAAATGGGCCTTGGTAGACAGCAGCCAACAAAACCCTTTATGGCAGAAGTACATCAGTTCAAGATTATGAGGCAGAGTAAAGCCGTGTTGCAGCCTCTGGCTGATTTTATTTGTGTTCTCAAAAATCCCAAGAAAGGAATATGTAAAAATCATGTGGACATGCCTTACGTCAAAAGTTCTTTTTATTTGCCTTTTCAACATCACTGTCACATAACCACCCTGTTAAAGAAGTCACTGTTAATTAACATAAATCCTTGCTGTGATTTTATCCAGCCAGTCCTGGGTAAGGGGGTTTAAGTTCTAAATGAAACGTAAAGAGGATGTGAAAAGTCAAAGGACATTTTTAGGAGAAATAATAAAATGCTAAAACATGAACTGAGGAAAGTGAACTGTGGGACTTCAACAGGGACTCCATGGGGGCAGGACTGAGAAAACAAATGGACAAACCAGGACTCCAGTGCTTGCTGTCCTCTGAGGAGTCTGCAGACTCCTGGTGTGATGGCAGCAAAAACCTGTTCCCGCTATAGGGACCAGTGTGACATGATGTCCTTCTTGCTGACACTCCACCATTCCAGGCATCATTTACTAACTGATTCACTGCATTCTGCAAACCAGCTCCATGGGCCCCCGACCTATGATGACATAACTTTTGAAAATGAGTTCCCAACGCTAATCTGATCCCTTTAGGAGAGGGATTTCAAAGTCTTGACAACTTACTTCTATGTATATAAGTGAATGAATCTATTATACGTCTCTCAAAGAAATGGGGCTTCTGTAAAGCACTTAGAGATCCTTTGGGAGGTAAAGAGCTGCATTATTACTATTGTTATACAATTACTTATAATCTCCTTCCCTTGTTTTGAATATTTCTTCATATGAATTTTTAAATAAATAAATCTTGCCTGTTCCTAATACATATTTTATTCTCTACATTCTTATTTTGACCACTGATGTTTTCCATTTAATTTTTTCAAACACCAACTTTTGATAGCGATTCAGCATCACTATTGATTTTCATACCAAACAACTCAATCATGTTACAACAGTTTTGACGGGAATAAAGATACCTATAAGCAATTCTCAAATTAAGCCATGGCTTGGCAGTCTCTTTTCTTCTGAAGGACACAAAATACCTGGTCACTGTAACCATATAAAGGAATTTCACTTTATGCAAATGGAAATAATTTCTATTGTCTAGAGAAATTTGAGATGCTTATCTAATACCTTTCTGGGGTGTAACCCTGTATGTTCTCCAACACAGCCTGATCTGTGGTTTATAAACTATGCTATTAACTTTCATTGTATACAAATCTACCTTAAATCACCCCTTCATTACTCACCTTGTCCCCTTTCTCTATCACATGGATCTTTGGTAGTAACGGTCTCTCTTGTTCACTCAAGCTAGTGCCAATGAGATTTTGTTTTCCTCAAAAATTCTCCCTCTTACAACTGACAGAGCTCACTAGAGACACAGGGCTGTTAACTGTCCACCTGAGAAAAACTGACATCCACTTCCTCCTGGAAAAGCCAATGACCTCAGATTGCTAAATCCCTGCATAACAGTAAAAACAAACTCCTGCTGGCTAAAATGTTCCTAAAGTCATTCTGATGTAGTGTAGTTGAAAATATGTCCTCCTTCGTGTACTGTTTCCAGACCGCACCATTTTTGGAATGTACATTTTTTTTTAAAAGGAAGAGGTTGGAGATTGCTAGGTATATATGAAAGACTAAATATTATGAATCTTAAAACGGGAACTGAGGCTTCAGGACTCTCTGGTCTCCTATGTGAAATGGGAGTAATAACAATGCTTAAGTCTGAGGGCAAGAAATGGAATCTCTCTTGAGAATCCTTTTAACTTGAAGAATGGGTCCATTTGTCTAAGGGCCATCCTATTTCCTTGCCAGTGTGACTAACTTCTTCCCAACATGGAAAACAAAACAAAACAAAGTTTGCTAGAGGCTTCTGGTGAGCCTGGAGATCCCCAAGAAGCCACTTTCAGCCAGGGATCTGAGTGAGGCCGCCTAGAGCCCTAGAGCCCTGGCAGCCACGTTATTACCACCATGAAACCCAATCTGAAGGTGGAGCCAAGATGTGGATGAGAGAACAGACACACTGGGTCTCTGAAGACATCACTGAACCCTCGACTCCATTTCCCTTAAAGTCCTCTATACCACATACATTGGAGCTTTCTCGTTATCATTAAAGCAACAGTTCTATAAAGTGGTTTTCTGTTACTTGGAGGCAAAAACATTCTAACTAATACAGCTTCCCAGCACCTTCCCTTGGAAACCACTGATTTAGAAAATCCCTTGTTCTTCATTCCAGTTCCTTAAAATTTCAATTTAAAAAAAATCTAAGATTAATGTCCATAAACCTCTGCTGTGCTGAGAAAGATGCAACAGGTATTTTTGATAAATATCTCTGATGTTCCATCAGCATGCTAATACCCAGCACAATGGTGTCTCCAAGATGCCTACACACAAAGTAGAAAACTACTTTCATTACATAGCAAACCTCAATGATTTTACAACCTAACATTCTCTACTTCATATAAGAAGTATACGGGTAAACCGAAACATCTGCTATTGATAACTATAGCTTTTATTAAATGATAAACTGAATACAGAAATTAAACAACAGAAAAATATTCAGTTACACGTGACCATTATCCTAAAGATAGCAAGTCAATTTATTTATTTATTTTTTAAGATTTTATTTATTTACTTGAGAGAGAGAGAGCACAGAGGGAGAGGGGGAAGCAGACTCCTGCTGAGCAGGGAGCCTGATGCAGGGCTCCATTCCAGGACCCTGGGATTGTGACCCGAGTCAAAGGCAGACACTTAACCAAGTGAGCCACCCAGGAGCCCCGAGAGCAAGTCAATTTAAAGAATGCTTACAGCAAGAGCATTTCAATTTTTTCCTAGATTATTTTTTGGTTTTATCACTGTGTAAAAACTATATATAGATACAGATAGAGAGAGCTATAGATAGAATGTGTATATACATATAAACATTCTCTATATATAACACGTATATATTTTTACATAATCTCTAAACCAATTAACTTTGGTTTCACATTTTTTACTGTTTTATAAATTAATAATAAAATCAATCCAATGTAAATCCAATAAACTAAATATTTTTTAAATATACTTCTACCCATTTCCCACAGGTGGAAGTTCCGCATCTCCTCGCAAGTTTCACAATGACCTTTGACCCATTGACATGGGTTTGTAAATGCATGCAGGTGAGTAAAGGCCAGTAAGATAAAACACAAAATGAAGTATGCAATTTGAATTCCTTCTCAAAAGAGTCATTTTTCTTTCAGAAAATTTATTCATTTAAGTCTATTTATTTCTATAATAAGTCACTTCCTCAATTTCCCTGTAATATTTTAAGTACATGAAAAGTTGAGTGGGATCTTTAGATAAAGACTTCCACTCACTTTAATATACTGTCAAAAATGATTTTTAAATACTTCAGAAAGTTTCTAACTGCTAAAAGGCAAAAGTTTGCCATTTGCTAGAAAATTATCAAAACTATTTTAGCTTATTTGGAGCAGGCATTCAAGTTATTGATTTCTTGGGGAAAAAAGCTAAAGTATTTTTAAGTGAAGCATCACATAAGTGCAAGAATGCATTACAGGAACAAACATAAGAAATGACATTCTGTGCTGTACACACTTAGGTATAAAGGAGAATTTTCAGGGTGAAAATAAAGCAGAATGGAACCCTGAGCCAGTACACATATCCCCTACCTCTTGCTACTTTTTTCCCTATTGATTGGATTCCTTAAGATAACCTATGGAAGTAGAACACCTGTAACCACAAAAATTAATTGAAAATGAAATGTCAGCTCAAGCATAAACTCAACATAAATTTGTCCTCACCTTCATATTAATAAATTTAGAGTTCAGGTTTGTTTTGTTTTGAGTTGAAAATATTTATTTCATCAACAAACAATTCCAGAGTGCAAACATTTGCCCTGTTCAGCTGAAGCCAATGTTTATTTTAGCACTGCTAGGATACCTAAGTGTTGTGTAAATGGGAAAATACTGGCTGGAGAAACATTTACACAAAAGGCTGTGTCTATTAAGACAATGAAAGGGTTTTAAAATATATCCTGTGGAGTGGGTTTATGGCAGTGAAGGATTATGCTTTAATTATTATGAAGACGTGCATTTTTGGATAAAAGTATTCTAGAAAGTTGCTTCCCAATCATTTTGATATTTCACAAAATTATCCTAGGGAAACTCAAAGATTTCTTCATTCTCCTTAGTCTGCTACTGACAAGGGTCTGGAGATGGAAAATGAGGATTGGAAAAATATTGATTTGGGTATAAAGATATATATGACTGGGTACAATCACAATGTCTGTGTACGTATACATACATATGGAGTGGGGGGTGTGCTAGAGGGATGATGGGCCTTAAAGAGGGCACTTGTTGTGATGCGCACTGGGTGCTGTATGTAAGTGATGACTCACTGAATTCTACTCCAGAAACCAATATTACACTATAAGTTAACTAAGTAAGATTAAATAATTAATTTTTAAAAGTTTTTTTAAAAAATGACCTACCACAAATGGAAGCAAGGGAGATGTCCAGACCACATCTGGCATGTCGTAACCCGTGTAGTTCATGGCCTAGAAAATCCTGGAGAGCACTGTTTTAAGTGAATCTCCAAAGCTCTTTAGATTAGTTGTTTAAAATGGACCCAAAAAAAGTTTCTAATTGAACAGGGGGAATTTATGGTTGATCTAGCTATATCTCTTGCTCCTTTCAAACTCACACTTACATCTCTACTTCCCTCACTCTAGAAAAACATCTAATTTGAGATATTAATTGCATGAAAATGATTTAGGGAACACAGGATAAGCTTGGTCTGAGCCCGCAGATGCCATCATTCTTCTCAGAGCTCTCTCCTCTGCCTACCTCTCTGTATTTGGCTTTAGGTTTAGTCAGTTCCACAGATGAGAGAAAACAATAGTCTCTTGTTCCTTGTGAAGACAATGGGGAAACAGATTTATTTGACTAAAATGGATATGAAATGTCATCTAGTCTATAGAACTTTCTCCAGGTGAAAATACATCTAAATAGATCTAGTTGTGTAAATTATATCTCTGTATGTAGATTTGCAGCTTGGGGTATTGGTTGTACCACACAGATAGTAATAATTAACATTAAATTTAGAGGCATACCTTTTAAAAGTGGTTACCTCTCATCTCTACTCATAATTCAGTCATGCAAACCTCATACGTTTACAAGTATGTCACCTTCAACAATGACCAATTTCAGATGCAGCTGAATTGTGTAGAAATTGCTTGGATACAAATTCATGATACTTGAAATTCTCCAGGATAGTTCAATTATCCATGGGACATTTCAAATAGAAAAAAGAAAATTCTCTATTAAAATATAAATTTATGCAAACACAGAGTCCAAAAGGATTTGTCTTCTTGGTTAATGAAAGTGTTTGTTACTGATAACAGGGTAGAGATGAAAAGAGACACGTGCGTGTTCAATAACTGTATTTGACTTAAATTCTGTGGGCAATATGAAAGAGGAATATGTGTACAGACCAGCATCTATCAGTGGTTTTACAGTCTATAGATCCCCATGTGAATAAAGACAGTTGTGGTTTGATTCATTGCCATGGATTTATTAATACCAGGTTTTACCTTAGGCTATTGGTTACAAGACTGTTTAGCAGTTTTTATTCAAGGCAGATTAATACTCCTGATAGAGGGCTCTACTCATCGACGCAGTTTTGTGCATCTACACAATTAACTCTCCTTCATTGCACATTGGTGGCATGTTAAGTTTTTCCTAACAACCTCTACGGATGCATATAATCTCATCACAATATATGAAGCATGTCCAATAAAAGGAACATTGATGGGTACTTTGGCTCAATATAGCAGGAAGATTTTATAGATGCCGGACCAAAAAAGGTAGAGTTTGATCATTAAAACCTCTCCCTCTTCCTCTGTCCTTTCCCAATGGTATGGCCATGTTAGAAACCATAGACTGCTAAGAAAGATGTGAATGGACCGATGCACAATTTGTTTGCAAAGACAGCAGGCTTATATTTTTATCACTAAGTGAACCACTGAATCTAATCATACATCCTCTTCATAGGCCAGTTACAAAGTACCCCACAGGTGAAGTGTGCCCACTGCAATGCCCCATGAATTTCACTGACAAAATGTTATCAATCTTTACTTAGTTTGTATGGGTTTGACCTTACCACAATTTGACTGTATGTGCACGTGCATGCATGCATGGGTGTGCATCTCTATGCTGTCCTACATACATTGGTGTTATCAGTACGCTACACAGGGTGACTATCATGGGACTATTTCTGTCAGTATGCTAATTAAAATGACCCTAGTGTACACAAATATAATTATGTTAAATTCTCTGTTAGAATACCTTTAAGTAATTTATTTATAAATCCTATTTGGACTTGCAGACTACTGATTACATTTTCAGATGGACAGAAGAGGGGTGAGAATGATCTTTCTTCAACCTGAATTTAATGAGCACTTCTGGGGTACATTACAGTGCATAAACTTCTCTATCAATCCTTTTCTTCTCTAAATGTATATTGCAATCTCAGTGATCCTAAAAACCTGGCAGTATTTGGTTTTTAAAAGGCATGAAGTTATGCAAGCAGAAAAAAAAAAGAAAGATCTATTCTGGAAGAGGAGGAGAGACAAGAGGACATAGGTCAAAATGTTGATGATTCTTCACGAGAGCACTAGAGGTGTGTGTGGGAGAAAGAAAACTGGTTTGGAAGATTTCGTTGAGTCCAGAGGAGTCCTTCCACTCGGAATGCCAGATGGCAACTTCCAGGAAAGCTCAGCTAGAACGTGACAATAAGGTCTGAAGAAATAGGGTGATAGGATCTTGCTTCTGAGGAACGAAGATGAGCAGAAGAAAGGTGGGGGGGGGTAAAGACGTTTTACAAGAAACTCAGCTTGATGAGCTCAGAGCTTTGGCAATGGAATAAAAATCACAAAAACCACCACTCCTTACAACAACTTAACATGTTAGGAGAGAGATGAGTCTCTCTATTTTACAGATGAGGAAACTGGCCCTCAGAGAGGTTAAAAGACTTGCCCATTTGACCTGGCAAATACTGGGTTGCTTCACTGGACTAACCCAGGACTGAGATTCCTGACTTAGCCTTTTTCTTGTGTACATAACATGTTACCTTATGTAGACCTATAGCAGGAGAGACAACATATCCCAAGTCTCCCCTTAATGGACGCTTTTAGGGAAGAGAATGTGGGAAAGAACCCAGGGAAAATAAATTTTCCAAATACCAAGTGTAAAGTGAAACCCCCTTTAAAGTCTTTGCGTGGTGGTAGTAGAAAGTTACCAACCGTAGAACACCATTCAAGCCCGTCTGAAGGTGCCTTGGGTCCATTTTGTCACATTGCTTCAAAAACTACTGTGATCTGCTTCAAAGAACTTTTTAAACCACATGGCTTTGATACATGTGTAGTGTAGACCCAGTTACAAGAGACGAAACCACAAGACCTTTATCTGCACTTCAAAGTCAGCAAAAAAACATAAGTGTAGGTAATCTCCAAAATTGCCAACCTAATTCTCAAATCCCAAGCACTTCAAATCCTAAGTGTGGATGCAGCTCTGTATCTGAGAAACGAGGAAAAGATAATGACGGGAAGGGGGGGGGAGGCGGGGGTGACATAATACCGAGATGATTTAGCCACAAATGGAAAGATGAGTTCTCTCCAATAAAGGAAAAATGAGGGATAATTCCGTATGAAGCTTTGCCTAAAGGATGACACAGAACATTCAAGAACATCTAAAAATAGGAGATAAAAAGGTGCATATATTGTTTGGGTGTCTTCCATCATTATTCTGAACCTAATGCATTTCCATTTGAACTCAGTTTTGGAATTTTTATCATTTAGACCCAAGAGATTTCAATGGCTGATGACAGCTCTCAAGCAGGTTTTCTGAACTACCCCATTGGAAACCCTCTAAAGTTTGGAAACAGAAAACCCAGCTGTAGAGCACAGGTTCCTTCAAGGACTAACCGTACCTGTCACCAGGTAACACTCAATGCCAAACAGAAGAGGGCCTTAGGGGGTACTCCTCAATGCCTTCTGGCTGGGGAGCAGATCACCCCCTTAGGCCTACTGAGGCCTCAGGTTCAAGGGGTTTTGCTTCCCTATATCACAGATTTTAACTACAGACCTGAACAGATTGGGGTCATAGGAAACACAACTGCTCTAAAACTCGGGTCTTTGCAATCGTGAAACTACCTAATGTGCAAACTTTAGGGAAATAAATTCTTTTCAAGAACGAGAATTTCACTTGCAACATGTCCCCACGTGACGTGAACACAAGCCCACACTAACGTGAGTGACTACTGTCAACAACTAGTGAGATGCTGTGCCACGTATAAGGTAGCGTCAGCTTCCCAACACCAAAAGAAAAGCCACGTATCACCGGGCTACCAAGATGAAGTAACGCGCAGCCCCAGAGGGCACAGATTTCTGCTTTATGTAAATCAGAGCCTGTCACGGCATGCATGATTCACTGCTCAGGGTGTACTCTCCTGTGACGAATGAGTCCTGCTTAATTTGGCAGTGATTATGCGGGTTGCTGGCCCTCTAAACCCCTTTGAACTTGTAATTGCTGCTGGTTTAAATAATGAACATTAAGGGGAGTTGGATTCATAAAACTGTGGATAATTACATTTTTTTTCTTTTCTCCCCCCTTTGTTTTGATGCAAGACTATATTCGCACACATGTATACACACACACACACACACACACTTCGAAGGCGACTGATCACTGTATCATGCCAGGCTGTGATCGAAAGAAACTGCAATCTTGTTCAAGGGTTGGTCAGGGAGGGCAGATTTGAGGTGGGGGACGTGGAGGCGGTAGCAGGGGGAGCATCTGTGAGCGGTGCAAGTGGGAGATCAGAAAGGCCTGGATGCTGTAGGAAAGAGGAGCAATGGCACTCATGAATATTCATAGCTAGTCACATCTGTAGCCGGCTTGCTTTCTACCTTCCCCCCCCCCCCCACCCCCGTGCAGTGCAACAGAGAACACTAGTGCAAACAAAAGGAGGGGATTCTTCGGCTTCATCAAGCTCCAGATCTGCTTGTGGTGGTGAAGTTTTTCTCTATGCTTTTTACATTCCACAGATGGATTTAAATGTTTCAGAGTCGAGAGCAGGAGATGTGTATCCCTTTTCCTTCTATTGAGAAAGAAAGGCACCCCAGCTCCGTAGTCATGAGTTGGAGGAAATCACACGGTTTCACAACACATAGATGACTCCAAGACAGTCCTTCATGCCCCTTCTTTTCCCTACGGTTGGTCTAATCCCCACGATCCTTTGATCCAGCAAAAGACAAATTCTGATTTCGTGTTCTGAGAAAAATGAAATGGTATTGATGGGGGGACAGCAACCAAAGTTGGTCAAGTCAGCCAGCTCACTACCCTCCCTCCAACAACAAAGAATGAATGATAAATTTAGCAGCCTCATGTTCAGTTTCCAAACGCTGCTGAGATTTATAGCTTTGCTGCTCCCATGGCAAACTAAGCAGCTCACAGAAAGCTATCTGTTTTTGATTTCACTCTGTTTTCTCTAGTTTTTGTTCTTTTTTCTATTTGCAGTTTTGGGGGGTTTTTTGTTTTTTTTTTTCTCTTCATTTTCTTTTTCCTGGTGTGAGTCGAATATCAAAGGCCAGTGCTGTTGGTAAGCCTCCAGCATGCAAAAGCCACCCAATGGGATGTTATTAGAACCTACATCACAACATGGTAGACAGTGATTAAGAGCAACTATATCAATGGTAGCAACTTTAAAAAAAAAAAAAAAGATCCCCCTCCAGCAGCTGAAAAAGGGGTCAGTGAAGTAAAAATAAGAAACGTCTGCAAGAACCCAGGGCCCATAAATATTCTTGGAGAGTACAGTACACTGGGATTGCGTATGACAGAAGGAAAAAGAAATTCCTACTATGCATATAATAAGAACTTTTACCTTTAAGTCACTTACATTTAAAACAGCTACACATTAATTTAAAAATGAAGTCTGTGTACAACTTTGGAATCATTTTATTGATGTAATGGTGTCCCCCAAAATAACTAGCAGATGGATTTCCACCCCCTCAATGAAACACTGAAACAAATTGCAGAATTGTCAAAATTTTATCGTGAAGGCACACACTCTATAAAAAGGTTGATTTTAAATGAATTGTAAATTTGCTTCATTGCACAATATTTTTCTAAAATTATAACCGGAAAGTATTCTCTGTTTAATTTTTTAGCATATCCTTTCACAAAACACATCTGCTGTGAAGTATTTCTAATTTGTGCTAACTGCTTTTTAACAAACACACAGTTGTCACCATGCCATCTAATGTTATTGGGGCAAAAAAGTACATTCTCCTTCACTCTCTTTGTAATAAGAATCTTGAGCCATTTCCAGTGGGGCAAACCAATAGCAAATAATACAATTATCTGAACTCCAGATGAAAGTGACATACAGGAGATTAAAGAAATGAGGAAAAATGGAAATGTAGTCAAACCAAATGCACTTCCATTCAGTACAGGGGCTGGAGGTGGCTGAAACAGGGGAAAGATAAACATGTACAGAAAGCTTGCCAGATTGTGTCTAATTATTAGGAAGATGATAAACCGACGAAAAGAAAACTGCTACTAACTAGGGTATGTCACAAGGTTGGCCCACCACAGAAAGGACGGATGATAGGATGCACTCTTGGCTTTGAAGAGGGAAGATGGAAATCACCAACTTACCACCAAGTCTTATTCGCCATCCCCATTTATCTCTCTCTCATACACCTCTTATGGATTTGTGGTTAGTCCCTTCAGGGAAAATGGGATTCTATGGTGTGTAGGACAGAGGTGAGCTAATGACACCAAGAATTCTGAAATTATTTCACTTTCAAAATAATTATGAAAATTAAAAAACCGCATCCCCCCCTTAAAGGGCAAGCATAATGATGAGAGCTAACTTCCCCAGTACTTAATGCAGACAAGATAGCAAATGCTTTGCCCATGTATTATCTCCCTTCTGCACTGTGATAACCCAGGGAGGAGGCATGATTATAATCACCCCCATGTGACAAAGGAAGAAACTGAGGCTATGAAAATGTTAAATAAGGGGCGCCTGGGTGGCTCAGTTGGTTAAGCGACTGCCTTCGGCTCAGGTCATGATCCTGGAGTCCCGGGATCGAGTCCCGCATCGGGCTCCCTGCTCGGCAGGGAGTCTGCTTCTCCCTCTGACCCTCTTCCCTCTCGTGCTCTCTATCTCTCACTCTCTCTCTCTCAAATAAATAAATAAGTTCTTAAAAAAAAAAAGAAAAGGTTAAATAAGTTGCCTTGGGCAACTTAGCTAATAAGAGACATGCTTTCAATCACTGTATGATCACTATTTTCTGTGTATTTAGAACTAAAAATCCACACACAAAATATCTTGCATAGTGGGGCGCCTGTATCTAAAGGATAAAAGAAACCAAGGAATGGAGAAGGACATCTGGACTACTGTTGCCCCATCTCTAATGGCCAAATGGATTCTGGGTAATGCTATCCCAAACACCACCCAGCAGCAGACCACGTCAGACACTGAGGCTTCCACATTACATTAATTGCAGCTTCAGGCTGATGGGACCATGCCCAGACCACCCACAGCTGTAATTCATCACGGTGTGAGGGGTAGGGCAGGAAGGGGAAGACTAATTATTCAGTAGCAACCTCATTCAAGGCTGTTTTATACATTCTACTTCATCTGGTCCCCCTCCCACCCCAACAATCCTATCCATTTTACAGATGAAGACTGAGTCATGTTAAAGAACTTGCCCAAAGAAACCGTGCTAATAAGTGGCCTCCTGGGAGTTGTGTGCATTACTAAGACTCTGTACCTCCCTAGTCCACCCCTGTATGCAGACGAGTGTAAAGACACAGGTCCTTGGGCAAGTCGTCGTCAAAACTTTAGTTATCTTTCTGTCCATTTTGTCCACTGCCCTCTTTCTCATTCATCTTGCCCAGACTGTGTCCGTGGAGTATGCACTGTGTCTCCAGCACCCAAATGACAATGTTATTTATTTATTTTTTTAAAGATTTTATTTATTTATTTGTCAGAGAGAGAGCACAAGCAGGGGGAGAGGCAGAGGGAGAAGCAGGCTCTCCGCTGAGCAAGGAGCCCGATGTGGGACTCGATCCCAGGACCCTGGGATCATGACCTGAGCCGAAGGCAGACGCTTAACTGAATGAGACACCCAGGTGCCCCTCAAACAACAATTTTAAATGAGTATTTGGTAGTAGTATTTCAAGACCCAAGCATCACAGTACCACTTCTTCAATGAAATGGTACAGCATCCAGGAACGTAAAGGACCCTCTTGAGGACTAATGGGAATAAACTGAGCGCTCTGAGGGGAAGACAAAAATTTCATGTTTGTGCATGTACCTATGGTGCTCCTGAGGGTAGGGGAAATGTGGGAACGGGGGGAAGGGAGCTGCATAGGGGGGAAGGACAAGGCCCAATCACAGGTCCTATCTAGGTACCACCAGCTTCATCTGAGGGCTCAGTGTGGATTTTCAGATATAACCCAAACAGAAGTGACAAAACCCAAAACCACAGGAGCAAACACGGGCTTTCAAGTGCTGTGGGAACAGAGACATTTGTTTAAGTAACCACTGTTTTAAAATTGCATACATAGTAACACCAAAATAAACAGCTTGCGATGCTGTTTATTTTAAGATACACAATAGTAATGTGAAGTGTGGCGTGCCCCAGATCCGGGGAGCCCGAACATAATTTACAGTTGTAGAGCGCCCTAGGAGGACTCCACCACACTCCAGGACCGTCTACTTCCTGATTAGATAACAGTGAAGGTCAGAACGCATTGCTTTTTGTGCGTCAAAGAGCAAACAAGCCACCACAAAGACCCTGCTCCTCCTGCTCGCTGTGAATTATGAATTGAGTCCTGTGGAGAGCAGGGTTTGCCAAGCCTCCTCTACAAAGCGTGTATTAATCACAGGTCCTGAGGAAGGGTCAAGAGCACTGCCTGACAAACCAGGGAATGAGCCTGTCTGCCGTCCTTTAGTCTTTCCCCTCCCAGATCGAAACACCAGAGAAGGAATGGGGAAAAAAAACAAATCTTGAAAATATATAAGCTGGTTGGGGCGCCGAAACATATATAAAACTGAACTCTAAAGAGGAACAGCTAGATCAAATAAACCTTAAGCACGATCAAAATAAGAACTCTATTTGCGGTTTATTTTAGCCAACTGAGTTGTCATCAGCAGGCCTTCTTTGCTCCTCCTTCCCTCTGCCATCCAGGTGCTTTGGGGAAACATTTGAGGGTTGTGTGTTTTGGTTTTTCCACTCCCATCTTTGACAGTATCCTAGAGAGCTTTCTGAGCAAAAGGCTGCAATCCCAATGGCATGACTCCTGGCATTCTGTTCTGTTTTGTCTCGCCACCTCCTAAGTTAACTCGCCTCTTTGCCCTCACCCTTACCTGCTGTGTCAAGGGACAAAAATAACTTTGATCTTTTCTGCAAACAGAACTTCCCTAGCCTTGACTTTCTGAAACTTTTCTGCAAACAGAACTTCCCTAGCCTTGACTTTCTGAAACTTTGTCCTGAAATAGGTTGCCCTAAAAACTCTTGGCTTTGGACTGAACTGGGTCCCTATAAAATTTGTAGGTGGAAGCCCTCACCTCCATTGCAATGACATTTCAAGGTAGAGCTTTTAGGAGGTAATTAAGGTTAAATGAGGTCATAAGGGTGAGGTCCTAACTTCACAGGATTGGTGGCCTTATAAGGCGGGGAGGAGAGAGAGATCTGCCCCCAACACACACACACACACACACACACTCCAAAGAAAGGCTATGTGAGGACACAGTAAGAAGGTTTCCCCATCTGCAACCCAAAGAGAATGCTCTCACCAGATACTGAGGCTGCCAACACCTTGATCTTGGACTTTCTAGCCTTCAGTACTTAAAAGAAAAGAAATTTCTGCTGTTGAAGCAACCTCCCACTCCAGTCCCTGGTATTTGTTATGGCAGCCTGAACTAAGACACTCTCCCACTGAAGTCACCCATTTTTCCTCCTTACCAGTCTCTCTGGTATCCGGAAAGAGAGGCCAGACTTTTCTCTCTTCCCTTCTCTCTCTTACTTCCTGCTCCCAGCCCCTGATCTAAAGCCTTCCACTCCCTTTCCTCATGAAGTCCTTGGCATTTGCAGTCATTCCTCACCATCACTGTTGCCAGAAGAATCTTGACCTCTAAGCCACCCCCACTTTCTCCAATGGCTTCCATACAAGCTAGAAGGTTCCTCTCCCCTCCCCCCACCATTGCTTGCCTCTACTTTTGCAGGCTTCAATATGTACGGCAAAGACCTTTCAAACATCTTGCATCTCTTAATTCCAGTGTCATCCGTCTCTACTTCATCAGCCCTGGATTTCACCACGAAGAGATACCGTATTTCCAAAATCACAGACCTTAAAATGCTCCTTCCCTGCTTCTCTATTCTCCCTCTTCATCTTTATCTGGACTTGCAACTTCTCAGTGGGCTCCCTGTATTCCCAACGTTATTAGCCTCCCTGCCCAGTATGGTTCTTTATTAGAATAAATGCATTGTTGTGTACTATAAATACAGTGCACATTGTATAGAAAATTTAGAACATACAAATAAGTATAAAGAAGAAACCAAAAAAAGGTCACCCACATCTCACTACCCAAAGATAATCGCTGTTAACATTTTATTTGTTCTTCTATGCATATATCCATATATATTTTCTTTCACAAAAGTGGAATCATATCATAAACACTGCCCTATCCACCTGGGTGGCTCAGTCAGTTAAAGCATCTGCCTTCAGCTCAGGGTCCAGGGAACAAGCACCGTATCAGGCTCCCTGCTCAGAGGTCCCTGCACAGCAGAGAGTTTCTCCTTCTCCCCCTGCTCTCCCACCCCCACTAGTGTGCACTCTCTCTCTCTCAAATAAATAAAATCTTAAAAAAAAAAAACACTGCCTTATCTGTTTTATTTTACCTGATAATACATTGAGAGATTTTTCCATATCTCAAAATGTTTTTGAAACTGTAATATTTAATGATTACACAGTAGACCATAATATTCCATTATGGTCTCGTATAGATGGAAATATAGATGGTTTTTAATGTTTTATTGTCATAAATAATATCTTCGTATGTTATTTTGCATAATTTTGTGTAATGTTTCTTATTCTTCTTTAAGATAAACTCCTAGAAACTGAATTACTGGATCAAAAGCTAGGAACATGATTAGTAATACATATTACAGGTTTAAATTCCAGAAAGGCTAAGCCCATTTTTTATTGTCGTTATTAAGGCAGATATTTCCTTCTACTCTGGACAGTGCTGTATACTAATTGTTTTTAGTCTTTCTTAATTTGATAGAAAAAACAGTATTTTGTTGCTTTTCTTTTTGAAGTCGATTTGGTAACTAATTACCTTGAGCATTTTTCAAATGCCTATTGTCCATTTGTATTTCTTCTTTTGTGAATGGACCTGTTCTGTGCCTTCATTGCACTTTTTTCCTTATCGATTTGTACACTTTACTTATTAAAGACACTAATCTTTTGCCTATTATATGATGTTGCACATATTTTTGCCATGTTAATGTCTGCCTTTATGTTACAGTGTTTTCTTGACATTCAAAAGCTTTTAATTTTTATTTTTGTTTAAACCTATTACCATTTTTCTTTTTAAGATGTATTTATTTACTTTAGGAGGGGGAGGGGCAGAGGGAGAGAGAAAGAGAATCTCGAGCAGACTCTGTGCTGAGCGTGGAGCCCAAAGCGGGGCTTGATCTCACCACCCCAAGACCATGACCTGAGCCAAAACCAAGAGTTGGATACTCAGTCGACCACACCACCCAGGTGCCCCCACCATTTCCCTTTGTAATTCCTTTGTATGCTCTGAAAGGATTTTACTAAATAAATAAAGGAAGAAGAAACAGATTTCCTTCAAAGAACTCTTAAATGTGGAACTTACTTCAATGGAGAGTACTGGTTGTTTTTTCCAAAATAGTTAAACCATTAACCAAAAAAAAAAAAAAAAACAAACACTTATTGACTTACTTTTTCCTTTTTCAATTGATTTAAAGTGATGCCTTTAAAATTAATAACTTTCTCCATACATTTGGATTGATTTGTGTATTCTTATATTGTTCAAATGATCATTCCGCTTATTATGTTAGCCGGTGCTGTATCATGCAACTTTATAATCTATTTCACTAATATTCAGTGCAAGACCTCTCTCATTTTTCTTTTCCAAAAATATCTTGACTTTTCTTAGTTGCTTCATTATTCAGATGAACTGCAGAATCATTTTTCAGTCAGGATCCAAAAAAGGAATATCTCATCGGAATTCTAACTTAAGTAGTCAGCCATTCAAGAATTCTCTAACTAAACTCTCCCTCTCACCTCGGCATAGGTTTTTTCCTGTTGTCTGCTTTCCTCTTCCCGTCCCTGGGTGCCTGAGTTCTGCCTGGGGAAGGATGAAATGGTGCAAACAGGGTCCATTCCAGCCTGGCCCTCTTGATCCAAGGCTGTACTGCTATGGTTTCCTAAGTCACTCCCAATCACACTCTCCACATTTCCCACTCATCCAGTTAGGGAAGTTCCTTTCTGAATGTCCTCAGCTTCCTTCCTGTTCTTTACAAAAGGTGTCTGACTCCTACCCACCTTTCTACCTGCGCTTTGACCTCCACCTTCACTGGCTTCCTCCTTTGGAACCCCGCATTATGCATTGTCAGCCTCTCCACCCCTCCACACCTACAGCCTGGCTCCCTTCCGCCCTGCTACACCCCACTGCTGAAACCTGCCATCCCACGCACAGTCCTCTGCTCCTCCTTTATTCCCTTCCAACTTCGTGTGCTCTCTCCTCAGCTTGTAGAATTCAAAGGTAGACCAGGACTCCCAAGGGCCAAATCCAAAGGCTTATTTTTAGTCATCATTGTCCTTGATCTTTTTGCAGAATCTACTTCCTCTGCTTTGAAACTCCTTCTCTTTTCACATGATCTGATTATGTTCCTACTAATCTGATTTCTTTATCTTTGCTCATTGCTTTCTCTCTTCTTCCCTTTAAACGTAGTTTTCAAAGAGATTCTCTCCACTAACCCCTTCTTTCTGTGCTCTCTTCCTTACTTACCTTCATCCAGTGCCATGGTTCCAAGCATTGCTTCTGCAAAGATCAGCCTCAACTCTCAAACCATAGTATCACCACTTCTAACTTCCATAGAGGTTCCGCACCTGGTTATCTGGGTTATGGGGTCTAAACCTAGGGCCTCAGTATACATTTCCAAGCTTTTCCCACTATTCTCCCATACATATTTTATGTTTTAGCCAAACAGGATTCTGTCTTATGAGCTGCAGCATTCACAAATCTCTGGATGTAGAATCAAAAGTAGCCTGATTTAGCATCCAGATCGAAACTATCTTTGGAAAAAAAATAAAATAACCTCACTAGTGTCTTGCTGAAAAGAAATAATTCTGTGTCTCTCCTAGGATTTAGAGATGCAAAGCTGCTCATTCTCACCAGCTTGGCCAGCATGAAAAGTGCCAGACTGGTGAACCGGTTAATTCTCAGGATGAAGAGTTTATGGACAAAGAACAAAGATATCCAAATCCCCAAGGAGCTTGTTCCAAAGCTGTAATAATACAAGAGGGAGTAAGTTCATTCTGAGGTTTCTTTGCTATCATTCACCCAGTTCTTTCTCTTAAGTTTGAGTTTATGAAATGTTAAAAATTACTTTCACTCATGATGCCCTTATAAACTCCCCCACAGTGTGAATGGTCCATAAGGTCTTTGCCCTTTCCTTGTACATTTCATGCTAACTGTAGGATTTGATCCTCATTCCAAACAGACTTAGGTCAAAAGAAACAAGTACAATATCTTCCTCTGAAGAGTATTTCACCCATATCCAAGTTCAGGTTTCATGGAGCTAAGACAGAGCAAATTAATTATTTCGGTGGATTATATGAAGACATTAATAACATTTTATGCTTTCATAGTATTCTGCCCTTTTCAAAGGGCTATTCCTAATCTCAGCTAACTCAAAACAAGGTGAAAGAACCACCACTCAGAAAATTAAATGACCTGCCCAAGATAGCTGAGAGAGCAAAAAGTTGAGCCGAGAATAAGAACTTATTCAAATAACTTCACGTTGATCCTAACTGGGCTGCCTCTGGTGTGTGTATGGGTAAGTGTGTGTGTTCCTGTCAACAGTAGGAATTTCTTTCTCCCTGCCCTGAAACGTTTGTTTGTTTTTGTAAAGCACAAAAAATTAACAGATTGTCTTCACTATCAAAGGTAGGCAAAGCACTGATTCTTTAATTCCAAACATTTCCACTGTCTACCCCAATCAGGCGCAACCACAGATTCAAGAGAACTTAAGCACCTCCTGTTTACTTAACTAATCACATATACATTTTAAACAAGCAGGGGTGGGGGTAGCATTTGGGATAGATACTGACAAGAGAATACAAGCATGTAAGAACTAAAGAGATCCAAATCACACTTTTCTTTAAACTTGCTCTGCAAAAACACATACATACATACATACATACATACATACATACATACATATACATGCATACATACTTTCAAACTGTTTTTGAAAGGTTGCCCAGGCTGGTAAGAGAGATCATATTAAAAACTGATGCCTTTCACTTGGTCATACTTGATTATCACTTAAGCAGTTCATTAGCAAACATAAAAGCTTCAGGATTAAGCAATAAGAAGGGTCTTCATTGAAATGCCATCAAGTGGTCGGTGGGATTTGCCACACAGGTCTGAACTTATGGTTTGCTAGAAACTAATGCAAAGACCGAACTGAGCCGATAATTCACTAATAATTATCTCATATTGCCTGTGCCCCCTTAACACTTCTTCTTCTTTTTTTTTTTTTATTTAAATTCACTGTGAGGCAAGGTTTAAAACAAGTGTAACAACTCATGAGCTGCCTGCAGGTAGCTCGGAACACTGAAACGGAACCTATAACTTTTCACCATGGGGAAAAAAATCAGGCTGCTTTTATAGAGTTCCAATATGTCACCAAACCTACGGGGAATAATCCAGCATTCATCTCTTCTATTGATAAAAGCTTTTTTTCTTTTAAAAAGACTAGTGTAACACCACCCCCAGTATACTTGGGTTGTCGGCTTATGACAGGGTCACACCATGTGTCCAGGGTAAGAAAAAAGCCATTTTACCACTGAAGTATGACTGGAGTCATGGGATTATCCTTACCTAAATTATTAGTTATGGAGTTGCCAGCTATTTCCAAGTCAAAATTAATTCTGGAATATTTGTGAATGTAGGAGAATGATTCACAAGTAAATCAATCAATCAATCTATCTATCTATGTATATACATATATATAATGACGTGAAAACTGAGTATTAAAATTAAGTTAAGAGCAGCAACAAGATTTGGAGGATGGAGGGTGGATCTTCGTTATCAGGCTATGTTAGGCAAACCAGATATCAGTAAACTGAGAGGCAGGGTGGTTGGAAGAGGGCTGATTAATGGCCCATGTTAATTTTCTATGATGCTCAGAGTAACTAGAGAATAATGTTCTCTTTATTTCTTGTCATCTCAGAATCCCACAATAATAATCTCTTGAGTTGTAATTTTTCTTTTTGTGGACAACCAAGTCAGAGTCAACAAATACTCATGCTATCTATTATAACCAAGAAGTAAAACTATAGTTTAAGAAAAATTATCTGCCATTATATTGTGACTTGACAACTTATCCACTATTAGATAAAAACAACTTAAATCAGCTCTGGCAGATTTGGGACTTGGCAGTTCAAAATATGAATAGCAAATGTAAAAGCATGAAAATGGCATTACTATTATGTTTTAAGAGGATAATACACCTTTAAAGGGTGCCCATGATTACTTTGCATACTGTAAACAAGGGCTGCCAATCAATTTAAGAAAGTGGTACCGCGGCTCGTTAATGTGCTAAAGACAAATTCCATTCAACCAGCCTCATGCTTCCTCCCCAAGTCGCTACTTCTTAACAGGAGCAGTGAGGCAGGATATCACCTTTACACTTCATAATCTGTTCCAAACTGCAAAAACAGACGACAGCTCAGAGAAGGCAGGGCGTTTTCAGGAGTCGTCTGAAATGTGGGCAGCAATGGTCTCTAACATCAAAATTAACCCTGAGCACGAAGATGACTTTCCTGACCCTGTCCTGCCGCAGCAAAGCTGAGGGACAGTGAGTGTTCCCAAGACCCAGTCACCTTGGCCTTTATGTCCCACCAACACCACCTCTCCATGGAATACACTCGCAAACTGCGGTCGTGTGGCGTGAAGAAATGGAAATGTTCTCTATGATCTGAATGAATATTCACGGGTTTTGCTAAACAGCATTTAATGGCACTCTATTCTTGGAGGTTTTAAATAGCTGCATATTCAGATATGCACATGCCTTCTATTTTCTTTTATTCAAGGGTCCTCCATTCTCTATCTCTTTGAATTCTGTAACGTATTCTTAAACAATTATACTTAGAGTGATATTTTATGAAACTGGGTGTTAAACTTTGAGCTAATAATTATTTTAGTGTCTTTTTGATGGTAATTTAATAAGCATTTCATTCTTCAATCTTCTCACCCAGTTGCTCATTTTAAAAATGTGTCTGTCAGCTAGTCGCTCATAATCTGGGACTTAATTTTCTTAATCTATCTCAGCTGAACTTCTTTTTTAAAGGGGATTGTTTGATATGCTTTGGAAATATCTTGACCAAATGCTTTTGTACTGAGGAGACCGCACACCTTGGCACCCCCATGGAAGGCCACTGCCACCACCACTGCACTGGGGACTTGACCTCGAAGTCATTCGGAACGTGGACCAGAGCTGCGGAGTCTCAAACACATCAGCCTTTATGTGCAGAACCCCTCACACTCTGACCCCAAACACCCAATTGGGACTCCAAGGAAAAGGTTATGACACAGCGACATGCAACTTTTTCCTTTCCTCAAGGGAGTCAAAGTAGATTTAGTTGCAATTTTATTTCTTCTAGAGGAGCTTCTAGGATTCAATACAACATTAAATTTTTGGCCTGTCTCTTTAATTTGAGAAACTGTAAAAACGACGACAGATGGCACACAGAATTGACTTATGTCCTCTATTCTTTACTGAAGAAGGGAGTGCATAGAAACTTTGATCAAGAAAGAAGCTACAGTGTGCAGGTCGCTATTAAAATTAACTGGTGTCTCTCTGGACAGCGAGGATCAGAACGTTCAGGCTTTCTTTTTTAGACATTCTTTAAAACCAACCAACACTGTTGTAGGTCAACACTGGTGATCACAGCCCCAATGTTCAGCACCCTCCCTGTCCCAATAAGGACATGACGGATGTGCCGTTAGCTCTGAACCTCGGAAACCTCTGAAATTACCACTCTTCCCACCCCCATCTCCCGCCCCCACCCCTCAAAATCATTCTGAAATGGGAAGAACACTCAAGCTTACAGTTAATTGGAAACATTGTGAGAGAAGAGGAATGCTTAGGACAGCATGTCCATGGGAGAATAAATCACCCAGCATTGTTATTTAATGCACTGTGACATCATTTCCTGAAATTAAACAGAGATGACACCAATTCAGACAATCTCCAGTACAAGGTTCCATTCAAATAATTCACAGATGTTTTCTCCCGGCAAGCAGAAAAACAATGCAAGGGCTACAGCTAGGGGCAGCCTCGGTGCGCTGCGTGTTTGTGGGAAGTCCTCTCTGCTGTTGTTTTTCAGCTGTGTGTTCTGCATAAGCATTTCCACATTAGGATTTCTCTGCCCAGCAGCCCTACTTGTCTTCAGGGCTCATCTAGATCTCTGAATGCGAGAGAGGCCATCTTTCATGGCCTAAGTCAGTCCAACATTTTATATTTGGTATTCATTTGGCCTATAGAGATTGGTATTGAGTAGATCAATCTCAGCATCATAAAGGCACTAATTTTCAAGTAGAAATAACTAACGTCCATGGAATACTGATTCAGTTTACCATTCAAGGCCCTTCGAGAGAGATCTCATGATAGGAATGATCAGAGTGTCCAAGGACGACATCCTTGTGGACTGAACGAGTGGAGAACCTGGGGTAGAGATGAATGAGGCTGGCAGCGCAGCATCTCTCACCCCTGCTGATCTCATGAGGTACTACAAGAGCTTGGGCAGCTGGAAACCCATGTACGCAACCAAAAAACCAAAATGTTCAACATTTGTGCAGCACATCCCAGTCACACATGCACTACATCATCTGATATAGCAACCAACCAGCTAAGTAGGGCACATATTCACTATTTTAATTTTTCGATAAGGAAATAGTTTCGGAGGTTGACTAGCTTACCCAAGATTACAGAGCTCAAACCCAGTCTTCTAATTTCACATTCAGTGACTCCTTAAAAAAACAAAACAAAAACAAAAAACATGCTGTCTGTCAGGGAGCCTCGACTTTAACACTCCAAGGAAGCTGGAGCCCCTAGGTTCTGTTCACATACTGGACCTCTTACAGCAAAAGGGAGCACTCTCTATCAAAAGGAGGCCCCAGCTGAGGCATTCTGAACTGTTCCATAACAGGTTTCTTCTTCACCTTCCACCCTCTCCCTCTCCCGAAGGCTCACCAGCATACTCTGGCTTTCCATTAGCACCAGGACCCTTGGACGCTATCATTTAGCATAACTGAGCAGCCATCAAATGTTTATATGGCTCTAGAAGACACGATTTAGATGACGTTCTCTCCTGCTGAGGGGCATCTGGGACCTGTTTGGGAAAACCTGATCTCCCCATCTCACACAGACCGCGCAAGCAAGTGGTTACTTCAGCTGCTCAGTTCCACTGGTCAAAGGCTCCTGCTGGCCAGTCAGCTAGATTACAATAAGAATTATACTATGTCCTTACTGTAAGAGCCAGGCATAGGGCTGAATGCTTTACATTATCTATATGATCTCATGCAATCCCTGCAACAACCCTCCTAAGTTGGTTCTAGAATTATCCCCATTCTACAGATATGGAAGATGAGGCTTAAAGAAGGTAGCTGCTTAAGATAAAAAATCTACTGTGTGGCAGATTCCAGGCCCGGTGTTTTGTTTTGCTTTGCCCAATAATGAATAACTGATAGTCATGACATGGTAGAATCCTATGCCTGGAAAGCCCCACGAAAGGACATTTAGTGCTTCTTTTCAAGTAGGACTCATCTAACCTCCCCCAGTCAGAGAGCCAGGCCCTGGGCTCTTCACTTCCACACTGGATCACCTCATTTAAGAAAAGAAGCCATCCAGGTCTACATAAGATGAAGAGAACTAGTTAAAAGGCAAAATAGTCTTAAGTCAGTATCTCTCTGTCTCTCTGTCTTTCTCTGTCTCTCATGTGTATGTGCGCGCCTCTGTGTGGATACGGTAAAAAAATGTGAGTTGACTAAGTTGACTGTCATATGGTCTCGAAGAACTCCCTGGACAAGAGATATGTGTTCCTCTATGGTAACATGGAGCTGTATTTACTCATAACTTGGGTACATGGTCTCTGCAGGATGATAAACTTTAAAACTCACGTTTCTTACCAGAGACCCTTACAAAATCCCATAAAACAATCTCTAATAGACAAGAAGCCAAACGACTGAACACGTGAACAGCAGGCTTCATCACTCTTCCTCACCATCAGGGGTCTAGAGGGGGACAAAGCGTTTTGCCAGGAACAAAGGGCACAGTTTTTAGAACCTGCAGTTTCAAGAAGGCTGCATGATATGACCTCACTTTAAAGTAAATTTGCTTCTGATTCTGCACACATATCTTTGAAAGAAGTCCCACATCCCCTAAGTGCGAGCTTTAGCCTCATGTTTTCAAAAGAGAAAAACTTTAGTTAGAGACTGGTATGAGCAAGGGGTGTCTTTGTGTACGAGCACTTCTTGTTTTCATTCCGTGATCAAATATATTCTTTGCAGCACAACTAGAAAGCTCTCGAAGGTGGCCAGTGGAGGTGCCTAAGAGCCTTATTGAGCACACTAAGGGCTTCTTGGCATGGAAGAGTTTTTCACGGTTATGAATAAACCGTTAGCCCTGGTATTATTTCTTGCTGTTTCTTTCTTTAACTATCTTTGAAGTCAAATGAAAACAGTTGTAATGGCAGGCTTACTTTTATGATACCATAATCTCCATGTGTTAGTGAAAGGAATATACTTCCCTAGGATTTCCCTAAGTTCTTTTGCCATTGGGTACTTTCCAGCAAAAGCACATACATTTCCAACAGATTCTTTCTTCAATCTTCACTAGATTTCTTAGTCTGAGAAGCCAGGCAGAGCCATCAACCAGTAGAGGAGGGGTAATCGTATATAGAACATTTCCAGGAGGTGAATTTCTAAATATATACATAATTTAAAAACATACATATATATATATATATATACACACACACACATATATATATGGGTTTATTTTTTTAAGTTATTATGAGCTTTTTAAAGGGGATTTTTAAAAGATACTTTGGAAATTGGTAGTCAGAAAGCAGAAATGAATTATCTAGCCTCAGATTAAATTTAAATTCAAAGTGCTTAACTCTGAATACGGAAATTCCTCAATTCATCCAATAGTTTGTTTTGTTTAAATGCCACTTTGGATTTAGTTTAACTATCTCCTTCAATATAATCAATCAGCTGCAAGCGAATTACCTTTTCCCCTAAAGTTGGTGGTGCACAGGAATTTGAGATTGTTTTAACTGTTACAGTTGTAGTGGAATTCGTTCTTCCAAGAAAACTGAAGGTTAATGATTTTTGTCATATTGAGACTAAGGCTTAACAATTGCTACAGTTGGCCTTTGTTGAGGTGGGCTTCTTTTTTCTCTGGGCCTTTTGAGGTATTCAGAATAGGTGACAATAGATTGCAGTTGAGAACATATGTAGAGAGACCCCTGTGGCTTATTGGAAAAAGTTGCTCCATGCTGGTTGGGTGTTTGGAAAAAAAAATACAACCAGAGTTCTTTTATGTTCTGCTAGTTAATGAATGCATGAATGTCAAAATGGGCCAATGGCCCATTCAGGGGGCAAAGCCTCAGCAGCCCCCTTCTTTAAGAACACATCCTGAGATGCAAAATACATTTGCTTAACAAATTAAAATAATGAGATAATTCAATTAGCTTCTTTTTAAAAAAAAGAAAGAAAAAAGGGTACATCGGGGATTATTGTAATACAAGAACAGGTCATACTGCACAAAAGCGAACAAACCAGTTTGAAATAATGTTAAAGAGACTAAGAATGGAGGAATGCACACTGAATCATGCACTTGTGAAGAAATTTACATGAAATAATAATTTAGACTACATCTATTTTCAGTGAGCTAGAGCCAACATTTCACTTTGAAAGTTGAAATTAATTAAGTGACAGAAAAATATAGTGGGCATCTCTATTTCCAAGGACTTCCTCATGCCTGTTAGTGCACGTAAGAAAAGTCTAAATTAACGTGTCGCTAGTTAGGGGTCTCTATTCTTGGTTTCTGAGCTCAGAATTATAGCTGAGTAAATCTTTCAGCTCATTAACGATTGGAAAGTAAAAGTTTTACAGGACCATCCTCATCAAAGTGACTGAACCTCTTCCCTGCAGTTGGGGTGAAATCTGGATGAAGAGGGAAAAAAAAATTTTTTTTTTTCAAAGAGAAAGCCAGCCGAGGAGAATTTCCTCATGATACAAGGGAGGGGCAGAAAGGGCAAGGGAGGGGAGCAGAGGGAAAGACTGGGAGACAAAGCCAGTGGGAGAAAGTAATGAAAGGGGCATGATGTGAAAGAAGGTCATGGGGAGGAGAAAAATAAAGCACTTAGCGAAGAGTAAAAAGGAAAGGGGGACAGGGAGGCAAGGATGACCAGAGGCTGGGACAGAACGGGGCTCTGGCTACGTGCTCTTGAGGCAAACCCAGCGCTACGGGTGCAGGAAAGGACCCCGCAGTGTAGAGACCCTGCACTGTGTCCCTCTCGTTTGAAAAATGGGGCAACGGAAGAAGGTCCAGAGAACTTAATGGGCTTAACTGAGGTTCAGCCGGTACAGGGGCGTGCTGACCTCAAAAGGCCGGTTTCCCGACTGCCTGGCTGAGGCTCTTTGATTCTTCTCTCCCCACTCCAAGGACAGGCATTCATGAAAATTTTCAGCTGGCCATGCAATTCTGCACCAAGTCTCGAGTTCCTTTAACCAGATTGAAAGCACGCTCAGGGCAGAGACAAGGTGCTGTGGTTGGTTTGTAGCCCCCTGCACAGCAAAGCCACCAGGAGTGCCCAGCAATCCCTGGCCACCCACAATTTTTCACCAGTGGCCACAGTGCACGGTGGGTTCAGCCCAGGGCAGGGAGGTGGGAGATAAGGTACCGACGGGGCTCCGGACACTGACACTGGAGACTCAAGGCCCAGAATACGGCCGGTGAAGGAGAGAGTTGGCTTGAAGAGAAAGGTGCAAAGAAAGTCTTCTCTACTCAGAGAGACTGGGGGAGCAGGAAGCTTTAAAAGCAAATACAGAAAATGGCACTTGGCTTCTCCCTATCTCCCCCCTGTGACGACGAGTGTATTGGTGGTGGAGGCTGCGTGAGATTTATAGGCCACCGGGAAAGAGGATAAGGGCTTCAGCAAAGTCATCATAATGTGGTGGAAAAAGCACAGTGCTGGGGATAGGGAAGGTTGGGTCCTTGTCGCAGCTTGACCTTGAGTTAATCACTTCCCTTCCTGGGTCTCAGTTTCCTCCTTTGCAAACAGAGCAGCTGAATTCTCTCAGGTTCGGCTGTTCTGGGATGTTGACTTTGATTACTGAGGGACTGCGAATACATGGAGATGTTTGCTTGGAAAGCCACCGTGGAAATCTCTCTTCGGCC
The DNA here is from genome assembly GCF_003265705.2 of Callorhinus ursinus. Classification (NCBI taxonomy): domain Eukaryota; kingdom Metazoa; phylum Chordata; class Mammalia; order Carnivora; family Otariidae; genus Callorhinus; species Callorhinus ursinus. Next base: position 4,452,185 of record NW_027397087.1, read on the forward strand.
GAGAAGGGCTGAGCATGAAGGAAGACAGCGGGGGGGGGGGGGGGGGGAAGCCAAACAGGTGAGCTCGCAGGGAGCAAGCTGTGTGCCTGCCCTCCGTTCGCCCCTACCCTGCCTTTCTAACTTGCTACTCTAACCAAACCGACCTTCGGTTAAAAAAACGAGAGGCTCCTCCCCTCACACTCACTCGACTTCCAAATTAAAAACATTTTACAGGTTAGTAAATCTCCAGCTGAGGTGATGTAGCAAAGAACAGCTGTGAAGTAATTTTGATAATGATGAGAATAATAGCCACATGGCAAGGTTCAGGGCTTTGCTGTTGCAGCTTCAGTGCTCCTGAATAGATAAAAGTGATTAAATACTCCTGATTATCCCTGACCAATATGTAATGGATTTACAGCCCTTTCAATTAGTCAGTATTTGCTTAGGACTCATTATTTTGTCTTTGGTTAAGTAATCAGCCCAGAGACCGCATGTTCTGTCTAATTCCTCTGAGCCGAGTCAGTGCAGGGCCCTGACCTTTGAAATGGCCATAGCTGCAAGGCAAGAATAACCACTACACCAGGGCAGCCTCGTTGGTTCTCCCAGCTAATCCTGACACCACAGGCCAGATCGATACACCTTAGTTTGCTACTAATGTCCTTACATCAAAATGGCCGATTTAGGAATGTGAATTTATCACTCGGCCCTCCCCGCCACCACTGCACCCCTTGCCCTTTGGAGCTCCGCTGCGAGAGCAGAGTGGCAGCCACCACCATAAATAAAAGTGGAACCTTGTCCTGGACCCATGACACTGTAACTAATGTCATTCAGCATGGCAACACACAAGTTGGGTAATCAAAGAGGACCTTCAGCTTTCAGCGGGCTACTCTATTTTTAAGCATTAGCCTAAAGAGAATGGCCTGAAAACAATATCATAGCAAGCAACCGCCTCTGACACTTTTACCATTTTCCCAGAATTTCCAAACCAACAGTAAAATATGAGTGCCTGGTCCCTCTGTAAGAATATACTGTAAATTTTTTTTTTTTTTTTTTTTTTTTGGTCATGAGAGTCTTAGAGTCAACAGGATACACCGACACATAAAACCGAATGCAAACAGGAGGGTAAAGATCCACTATTACTTTAAAAATGTGGCAGAGTTGATCTTTTCCCAGAACTAAACAGAGTGAGCTTATAACAAAATGGACTTAAACAGCTAAAAAAGAGTCTTTAATCTCCACATTACAGACGAAGGTGCTACAGCACCTAGAACCCTTCTGTTTGTCACATAAACACGGGCCACGTTAGCACGCGGCTCCAGCAAGTACAATTGCACCTGATACCATGAGCTTGGACACGCATGAGGCAAGGCGCTGCTTTTCTTTCTTTTCTTTCCTTTTTTTTTGCCTCCTGGAGGAGATGGCTTTCATTAAGAGTGTAATCAGCAGCGTTTATGGATTCATGAGCCATTTCCCTTGGTTGCGGTGGCACTATCTGAAGTCGCTCTCACACCTTTTAGCATAAATAACAAATTTATTTACACATGCTGTGTAGGGCCCTAGACCATTTTGAATAATAAGGTCCATTCCTGGCCTATTAAAACAAAAATGTCCTCCTTCCTAGAGGGTGTTCTGTGGGTAGTGACAGTTGGCAAAACCTTAACTGCTCTGTTAGTCATCAGATTTCAAGAAAGGGAAAACAGGCACCTTATTTTTTTTAAAAATCTGCATCAACCTGTATAGTATGCTAGCAGCAGGCAAAACAACGAAACTTTCTCCTTCAGCTTGACTTACTGTGAGATGCTGGAAGAGCCATGCTCTCATGATATTTGTTGCTACTTTGGGGAAAATGCCTCTTTTCTTCTGGCGTTTTTTGTCCTTGTCCGGATCATCATCATCACCTGTGCCAGGCGAAGCTACACTGTTGTCTAAACCATCCCCTGGTAGGAAAAAAAAAATGAAAATACATTAGAGACGACACAGAAAGGGTGCCAACAACAATGTGCAGCTAATGATGAGCTCAGCTAAGCTTGTTGAAAGAAATCCATTAAGCGGGTATATTCTCTTTCATTAAAGTATAATTGGAGACACAAATATGTAAAAGACAAAATTAAACTAGGCCTCTTCAAATGTTAATTTTGTGTGTCTCACACTCGCCCATATCATTAATTCAATTATAATTGTGCGCTTGACACAGTGCAGTAGCTCTTTGTCAATTATGGAATCCAATGTGGGAAAACCGCTATCAGAAAACCCATTCGGTGAAAATGCATCCCCATGCCCATAGTGAACACATACTGTAGGGTAATCAAGTTAAATGTTCTGTAGTCTATATATTCTAGGCTGCCTGCATAGGTGACAGTAACTGTGTCACTGTTCATTGCACATAACACACTGCCTTTTCAGCCCCTCCTAGGACTGTCACCTCCTAAGCACGCGCATTCACACACTCCTCAGATGACCCTGCACTCAGCATTTGCATGACATGAAAACTTTTAGCTCTCTGCACCACTGATCATGATCATTATCATTAAAAAAAAAAAGGATATACATGAAGGTAGGGTGCTCACTTAATCAGAAGTTTCTATCAACATCTTCCTCTTCTGTGCTTTTCTCTGGCATTAATTGTGCATTAGCAAAAATCATTTACTTTTAACAGTCATAGTTATTTTTTCTTGCCCTCCAGCAAAAATGCCTTGAAAGCCTGCCTGGAGGGCATCTAAATTATGTATCTGAAAAACTCTTCTGGCAAGGCATTGCAGGACCCCTACTTTCTTAAAATTCATATGAGCACGTCTTCCTGTTTTTGGGAAGGCATCAATCAAGAGCAGCAATATATGCCATATCCCTACATTAATATTTGAACTAATAACTTTAAAAAAAGGAAAGAAACAAGATCCGACTTGTGGCATAATCAAATGCAAAATAAATGAAGAATACGGGGACAGCACTGGGGCTTTATAGATGGCTGTGTTTTCCTTGCACATCATTAGCCTGGAGCCACACGAAAGAGGAAAACAGAGAAGTGGAGAGTTTATGCTCCCTGCTGGTGTTTAAGAAGCTGGGGTCCTGGAAGGACATCTGGGAATTGCTCTGAGATGGGGGTTTTTGTAATTTAAGAATAGACATTCATTAGCAGTAAATGCCATAAATCCCATGCTAAGTAAAAACCTTGTCCAAGAAAGCCTAAAACAATAAACTCTGTGCTCAATGTAGCCTGAGCTAGATGCTCTGCAGCTTCCCGGGGAATGCTAGAGATCCACCAGCTCATTCCCAGACCTGTTCCTTCCTTTGGACTGGGCTACTCCACGACGGCCTGCCCACTGGGGCTCCTCACCTTCCAACTTTGGCGACGCTGTGGGCTTCCCTATACCTGTTCTCTTCCTTTCTCACCAAAAAACCCTCAACCTTCTTTGACCAGAGAAACAGAAAAGCCACAGCAAAGAGCTGGCAGATTAATTTTATTGACATTTCCATTTTCACTGCAATGTGATACCCTCCATCACATGGAAGAGATGACCCTCACTATTTACAGACTGACAGGCCACTTCATTACAACCACCCTGCCCCAAGGCAAAGCAGCTCCCTTCCATCTGCCCAAACACTAGAGCATGACCCCGAAGTTGCTGTTCTCTTTTTCTTTGCCGTCTGTTATGATAAAAAAAAAATAAAAAAAGAGTGAGTGAAACGGACCCCAAATAGTCAAAGAACTAATCAGAGTACAGGGAAACAAAAGGCATTTGACTTTTGAATACTGGATCTATGGGGGCTAGTCTTCATCTGTCTACCCTCCCTACGCACCCGTGGATACTAGGGGTCGCTTGCACAAGGAGACACACACACACTCACATACACAAGCTTGAGCAGGGACATGCATACACGCTTTCCACCATGCCAAGGAACCGCTGCAAGGCAAATTCTCACCCACACTAATGGCTTCTGACTGCTCCTTGGCAACCCTAGCATTTTAACCTGGGTGGATGTGCTCTCCAAAATACAGACACTGGAGCGATCTCATCAGCTGTTCATGTGACACAGATGGAGAGTGGCTATTAGGAGCCAGGCAGTGGGCCTTGGGGATCTGAGGTGCTGTTCTGTAGCCCGAGGCAATTTTGAAAAGCAGTACCCGGAGAGGAGGAAAAAAAAATCCACATGGCAAGTCCAAGTTTGAAGTCGGTCAGTCTGTCTGTCTACTCACTATGGATAAAGATATCTTTGTCTCTTAATGTAAAATCTATGTGGGCTATCTGGACGTACACTGCAGATAATGTATGTATGGAATGGCTCTTCCTTCAATGTCTTCCAAATATAAAAACACACACTGTAAACAATGCCTGTGTGTATATATTTCTTCTGAAGCACATATGGTTTCTGTGTATATGTTTAAGCTGAAATTGTCAGGATTTTGTTAAAATCTCGTTTAGCTCTTTTTGATAGATTTCTGAATATACTTATTTTAAAAGGTTAATTGCTTAATTGAAGGAAGTTCAACCAAAAGAAAAAAAAAAAGAAGGAGGCATTTGCATTTTTCACCCAATCAATGACCTTTAAAATGAGAGACAGCATTTCCACAGTGCATTTTCTCATGCTTAAAGGCAAAGAGGGCTGGTAACACCTTCAAACTATTTAGCTCAAGAAAAAAAAAAAAACATAACTAGATTGAGCATCCTTTGATGACTGACTTAAACTGGAGAAGGCAGGAGCATTACATGAATTTTAATTTTATGTAAGTGTTGTAAAATACTTGAATTTGGATCCAGTGTAACAGATAATTGTAAAGAAAAATGTGCCCATTTTTATAATAAGTAGATATTAGACATTAGAGTTTTAAATTAATATTAGTGTCTCTACCTCCTTAAAGCGAGGAGTTTTCCTCTCCACGTTAACACAATAAATGCCATTGTTTTTTTTCCTCCGATGGACTATGAACCAAGTCCAGCATGGAGGAATAACAACAACATAAAGAAAGATTTTGAAAGGAAACTGTGATCTGCAATCTAAAATAAAATTGTGCAGAGGATGCCAAAGTTAGTAACTCATCAAGCGGACATTGTTCTCTTGTTTTAAGGCTGTGTGCGTGTAAAACGATTGGCAATCCCTGACACCTGTGCCAAATGAGTTTCTGATGATGTGTGTGTGTGTGTGTGTGTGTGTATCAGCACAGATGCACGTGCCAAAGGAGGTATAGGAGATAATAGCGTACATCTCAGTATCTGAAGTTAAGATTCAAAAGTGTGGACTCCTGAGGCCAAGAGCTGTCTTTTGCTTCTCTTTTTATCCTGAGAGCACACTTCTGTGTCTGACCCAGAGCAGATACCTAGTGATTGTATGTTGGGGGAGGGAACAACTGAACTCATCCATGAGCTTATGCAAGGACCCTCCCCTCTTTCTGAGAATCCCAAACTGGGGCAGCCACACTCATTATAGTGCCTCAGGGGCCAGGTTGCCTGTGTGCACACAGTCACTTCGAAACATACCAGGAATGGTGCTTCTTTGAAGAACCCAGTGTCCATTAAGGCCTTTTTGGGGGGCCATTCCATCACCATTGCCATCTCTGATGAAAAACTAAAGAAAAAATAGTGGAATGCTTCTTCTAAAAGGTTACTAATCCCTTCTCGAAGGGTACAATCTAAATTTGGGACAAAGATACTCAAAAGAGCTGTGTATTACTGGAATGTACTGTGCGTGACCATGGGAAGAAATATTCAAGGCCTGTAGACAGACAACTTTTGACGTGTTTTGAATCATCAAGGGAGACTGTTAAAAACACAGGTCTCTAGGCCTTATCCCAGATTCATTGACTCAAAATATCCCAGGGCAGGGGCAAGGAATTTATATTTTTAACATGTTCCTTGGGTTTGCTTATGTAACCAGCCTAGCACTGGTTCTCAAACTGGCTTTTGGAAGCCACTGAAGTAGATGAGCCTCTAATTTGGAAAGAAGATGCAACTTCAGGCACGGGAAGGAAGCTCCAAGTCTATACTACTCCCATGCATGGGGTCAGTGGTCGCGGTGAGGAGCTATAATGTGGCCCAGGTTTTATTCACTTCAGAAGAGCCACAATGTTCTCCAATCACATGGACTGACCAGCAGAATGGAGCCTCGTCCTGATCTTCCGGTGATGAGGGATACAAAGGATGAAAGAAGCTCTGTAGACCACTGGCTCTCAAAATGCGGACCACCAGCCCTAGCACTGATGAAGAAACTGTGAGAAATGCAAATTCGTGTACCCTCCCAGACCGAGTGAATTTGAATCTCTGGGGGGGGCCTAATAATCTGAATGTGAGTAAGTGTTCTAAGTGATTCTAATGACCACTCACGTTCAAGAAGCAATGCTATAGAGCACATAGAAGATCCCCTTAACCTGCTACCCCTGGTGGTTACTGTCTGAAGGCCTTAATATAATCTCTGGGTCTTCCTCCTGTTTTAAGACTCTGAGGTATTGGGTTACCTGGGTGGCTCAGTCGGTTAAACGTCTGCCTTCAGCTCAGGTCATGATCTTGGAGATCCAGGATCAAGCCCTGAGTCAGGCTCCCCGCTCAGTGGGGAATCTGTTTCTCCCTCTGACCCTCTTCCTCCGTCTCGTGCTCTCTCTCTCTCTCTCTCTCTCAAATAAATAAATAAATAAAGTCTTTATTTTAAAAAGGGGCGGAGCACCTGGGTGGCTCAGTCCTTAAGCCTCTGCCTTCGACTCAGGTCATGATCCCAGGGTCCTGGGATCGAGCCCCGCATCAGGCTCCTTGCTCCGCGGGAAGCCTGCTTCTCCCTCTCCCACTCCCCCTGCTTGTGTTCCCTCTCTCGCTGTGTCTCTGTCAAATAAATAAATAAAATCTTTAAAATAAAAAAAAAGACTCTGTGGTATTTTAAGAGCATCTGTGGCTAGATTTACACCCATGCTCTGGAGGAAGTCACACATACTTTCCATAGCTGAGCATACCATGCTCAGAGCTACACCTACCTAAAACACCACTACTGAGAGAGTTTAGTCTCAGGAAGCTAAATCCTGGATACCATGGGTATCCAGGTTTTGGTAGACTCCATACCCACAGCTGTGTAGCCAGTGAATCAAGGAAGGATATGGACACATTATGAGAGGATCCTCGGATAATTCTGAAGCAAAATTCCCAATCCATAAAATTCTACGTCATAAAAACTACCTAGGCAAAAGGACATCACTTCCTTTCATTGGCATACTGTCTTATTCCATTTAGCCAAAAGTCTATTTTAGACATCAATTTCTTGGTCTGAAATAAAGCAATGATACAAACAGTGACGATGTGCTATGATGAGTCCAACATCACTGGGATGTGGCCTTCTTGCCCTATCAGAAATACAAGGTAGTGACCAAGAGGGTCCATCTTCCTCTACTTTTCTACCTCCTCCACCGCCCTCCAAAAACAAAACAAAACAAAACCCAGTCATCGACCAGTGAGAAAAATGAGGCGAGGATATTAGGCTGTTGTTCAAAGTTCCACAGTACTATGTGGTTAAGGATAAACTAGAGTGCTGGCAACCTCAAGTCCAGTGTTACGAGCACTGGTTTTCTCACATTAGTATCATAGGTTATCTTTTACTTTTCAAAGCATTACCTCATTGGAACTCTGTTATCAGTGACAGATCTAAGCAAGGTTTGCTCTCTCACAAGAGAAGGTCTAAGTGCAGAGGAGAGATTAGATCTACGGCCGAGGAGTTGGGACTGAGCTAGAGCTGGTCCAGACTGGTCCAGGTTCAAAGAAAAATATGCAAACTTTTCTCCCAAAATTAAGCCATCCCTTGAAGAGCTTTAGATATACACAGTACAGCAATAGTCTTTGAGGGTAGGGGTTTTTTATAACAGATTTATTGTCATCCAAGTGGAGACACCAGACTGACCTTCAGAGCATAGAGATGCTACAAATATTTGAGAACCCACACCCACTGTCCATACAGTCAGGACCTCATGAGCTCTGTGCAGTGCTATTAAACACTTCATAGAACTGTGATCAAAGCGATATATCCCCCTGCCTCAAAGTCCCCCTTTTAACGCTAGAATAAGGTTTCTGTGACATTTGGCACACTGTCAAATAACAATCATCTAAAACTGACCTCTCGATCTTGTATCAGGACAAATAAACATATTTGGTTGGTACCATTGGTACTTCTTCTGGGTAAGTCAGTGGTGCATTATTTAATCCTCACTTCCCCTCCTGGGTGGCTCAGTATGTTAAGTATCTGCCTTTGGCTCAGGTCATGATCCCAGGGTCTTGGGATCGAGTCCTGGGAGCCCCGGATCAGGCTCCCTGCTCAGCAGGGAGTCTGCTTCTCCCTCTCCCTCTGCTCCTCCCACCCCCCAACTCATGCGCTTGTGCATGCTCTCGCTCTCTCTCTTAAATAAATAAAATCTTGGGATGCCAGGGTGGCTCCGTCAGTTAAGTGGTCACGGTCCCAGGGTCCTGGGATTGAGCCCTGCATCGGGCTCCTTGCTCAGTGGGGAGTCTGCTTCTCCCTCTGCCTGCCACTCCCCCTGCTTCTGCCCTCTCTCTGGCAAATAAATAAATATTTAAAAAATGATAATCCACACTTCCCCAAGTTTTGGACCAGGTTTACTAGTTAAATACATCATTCATACAAAATACATGCTGTAAAAAAGAATGATATCTCATCTGAGAGAACATGGCTTTTTTTTCCCTCTTTTTTGCTAAACAGAAACTCACTACATTATCCTTTTCATTGTGTGCCATGTAAATTCACTAATTTCATACACACGCACACATATATATCTTCTCTAACAGTCTGTTTCCAGGAATTAGGTATATTGACAAGTACATAGGTGTTTATGCACATGATCATTAACCTATATGTATATAAATTAAATTGTATCTTTTTCAAATCAGTCACCAAGTCGTACACAAGTCATTTGTGGATAAACTGCATATTTTTGCCAGTAACCGTACCTACACACCCATACACAAATTTATAGAGTTCTTCAGATGTGCGTATTTAACACTAAGTAGAGTAGTCCCCTTTCCACATCATTTCCCTATCTCTAGAATACAGGCCCCTCTTTATCGATACTGCCATCACTGTCATTATCTTCATCATCACAAGTACCTTTCAGTGGGCATTTGCAATGTTCCAATCCTCACTTAATCTTCACAGCAAATGAATGAAATAACTACTAGTACCAATTCCATTTTACAGATAAGAAAACATAGACTCAAAGAAATTCAGTAACTTGTCAAAGGTCACATAGTTAGGAAGTGGCGGGGTGTGCTATCCTCCAAAACCAAGGCTCACATCCTCTAGCCTCTCCCTTAACCTGCTCAGAGGACAAGTGAATGTGAAAAGTGAAGCTAGATGCTGGATAAGCCCTCACTCCCCCGGAAACAAGCCCCAAGAGTGAGGTCCTGTATATTTGCATCCATGTTCCAAGGTCATGGCGGGTGACAGCCCATTTGAAAGTATGAACCAAGAAACAAGCAGGTGCATATTTTACACAAACAGGTATATCCATTATCTAGAGATAGGATCATTATTGTTCCCTGTGGATGTAAATTTCAAATTAAATATCATTTTGAAACAGAAGCATCTGTGGAATTTTAAAGATCTTTCTGAGCCAAGGGATCATTCAATATGCCATGACTTTAGTCCTTTCCCCTGGGCCTGGAATGCCCTTTCCCTTCATTTTTACTAACCCTCCTTCCTATTCTTCTTTGTCAAGGCAAACTCCTATTCAACCTCCACAACCCAGTGAAAAAGGAATCTCCTTGGCAAAGCTTTCTCCAGTTTCCATTACAGAGTTAGTGTACTCTGCTTTCTACTTCTTCAGCAGTTTGCCTTTGCCTCTGTTATATTTACTTTTCTGTTTTGCAATTTATCTGTTGACTAATTTCTCTGTCCTGCTTGACTGTGAACTTTTCCAAGGCAGGGGCTGTGTCATTTCTGATTCCCAAACCCTGGCTCTGAGTAAACACTCAAATGTTAGTGGCATGGACAAATTGGCAGCAAGATCCTTTAGACATATTCGTAGGACCCCATGAGACTATAACCTGCTTTGAAGAAACTGTCCATGAAGGAGACCCCTTGCCCCCAGTAACCTGTTCTAGTAGCCACAGAGCCTTGGGCTCCCCCGCTCCCCTCTGCCTGCTCCATGAGCACTGGGTATCATGGGATCATGGCCAGTGCCGTTTGCATATGTGTGTGGTCCTCCTCAGAGATGTTCCTTACATGTCTGAGACATGGGTCACATACTGCTGATGAAAACAGTACTCCATCTCAAACCTGCCCTATTTCAAAGGGAAAGTGGGGGTTCTGGGAGAGAGTAGGCTGCCCTTTGCCCAGGCTGTTCAGATGACTCGGAACATTACAGTTAAAAATGAAGTATTAGGTAGCCATGGAACTGTAACACACAGTACCTTGTGAACAAATTTTCTGTCATCATTTCTTTTTTCTCTTGACATAATACTTTGAAAATGGAATTAAAATATACTAACAGTCAAAATACATATATTAGATACTAAGAGTCAAAAGATATTTTCTTCTGGGGACTACCTTCCAGGAGTTTAATTTGGCTATCCCACTGAGAAATCTGCATCATGGTTTCAAATGAGATGAAAAAAGGAAGAAGAAAGAAGAAAGAAAGAGAAAGAAAGAAACAAAGAAAGAAAGAAAGAAAGAAAGAAAGAAAGAAAGAAAGAAAGAAAGAAAGAGAGAGAGAGAAAGAAAGAGAGAAAGAAAAGAAGAAGAAGAAAGAAGAAGAAGGAGAAGAAAAAGAAGCAGCAGCAGCAGCAGCGGTAGAGGAGGAGGAAGAAGAAAAAGCCGCCTTTGCCTGGTTCTGTTTTCGACTACAGCCTTGCAAAACTTGCTTTCCAAGAACCATCCACAAAGTAAATCTTTTTGCACATGCAATTTACCTTTTTTTCCACCTCAGATCAGGTTGGGGGAGGGGGAAGCTGAAGACCCAGAAATGTGGGGAGGGTGAGGGGCCAGAGGTGGGGTGAGGGGCCAGCAGTGAGACCTGCTAATTACTGATCTCTTTTACTCTCCTGCTGTGCTTAACTGTCTGGACACGTTAAAGTGAAATTTTTCTGTGATTTTTCAAGTGACTAGTTCATGGCCCACTAGCATGGAGGGAAGCAGAAGAGATGAAATGCTTTCGTTTACATGCAACATTTACTAACCGTGTGGGTTTCCGACATTAAAGAGAGGACAGTGACCCAGGCCACCTTTTTCACACTCAAAAGAGCACTGAAAAAACAAGTCTTCATCGGCTTACCTCAGGCTTCCCTGGTCCTGAACACCCTCCCCCCGGGGTAGGAGCAGAAAGGGAAAAACAGAGGGGATTTTATGCTCCTTTCTCTTCAACTTTTCAGGCGGTATAAGCAGCATTTAGCAAATTCAGCCCCAAATGGCTCCAAATGCTGAGAGCTGCAGGGGCTCCTTCTTTGTTATCCTCCCTCTATTTACACAGGATTTACGCAGGCTCTCCACTGAAGAGACCTAAAGCACTTCCATTCTCACCGGCTCTGCCCCGATTGTGGCCCCCGGTGGCTTCACCCAGGCCGGCGATAGGGGATTTCTGTAACCTGGAGAAGGCCGCAACACTGAGCTCCCTAACTGGGTGATCCGAGCCAACGTGGCCGGTGCCGGTCGCTGCAAAGTGGGGGCCTATGAAGATGGGCTCACCTTCCAGCAGAGAACCAAAAACCCAGCTGAGGTTGGGCGAATGTGTGTCCAGAGACAAATAACATGCACTTTAAAATATGCATCTATATGATATAAGGCAAAGTGGTGGATGAAAAAAAAATTCAGACTGCAGCTTGGATGAAAACCACTTCACCCACTGGTTGGAAAAATAAAGTGTAAAAACAGACAGATGGACACATATGTAAATGTGGCTGTGTTTTAGGCTTTAGCTGGCAACGTGAGTGCCGTAGTATAGTTTTACACGCCTGTATTTTCCATATCATGTTGAATCCTGTTAACTGTTGAACAGAAACATCCTCATACTGGTCCTTGACCAAATCGGTCCCCTCAATTTACCCGTCAGGAGCCATAAAATGGCTTTGTTTATTGACTGGAACCCTCTAATCCTTTAGAGCATGAGTGAACGAAAGCTTCCAATACTCTCCGCCCAGGCTTCACTTAAGTTGGTTTCTCTCATTTGAGATACGGAACTTCACTTGAGAATTTTAAAATAGTTCAAGAAAGGACATTTAGTTTCACTTGCCACAGAATTCTCCAAAGGATATTGACTGAACCCAGTAGAAGAGTGTATGCCTTTGCCATTATAATTCAGCAGATTGCTTAATCTCCGTGGTAGAGCATAAAAGAATTGTACTTTTTTACTCAGTTACCTGATAAGCACATAGAAAAGTACAGAGTTGGTTCTGAAGGAATTCACAGTACATCATAATAAAGCTCTTCTGGGCACTCTAATGATTCATTTTTAGTGAGCTCTCAAATGCCCTTTCCCACAGTTAACACTCAGATTTTATTAAGGTAGAAAGCAGGGACAAATGTCCACTCAAGTCCCAGCTCTCAAATTTGACTCTACTTGCACTATACACTACCTACAGCTAAAGCTTTTTTAATGTTCTGTTCACCTCCCTGGAGTGGCATTTCAGCTAACAGAGTTCACAATCTTTCAGCCCTAAACACAGAAGGCTGCTATCTTCAAGTCATCCTAGGAATGTGCCAGATACCATCATCTCCCTCCTGCTATACAAAGAACCAGAAAGAGAGAGACCAAGAGAAGACCAAGCTGATCATGTTACCAAGAGCCCAGAATGCCCCTCTCAGAAGGTTAATCTTTGAACCAGTAAATGTTATAATTAGGAGCCTTGAAGTTGGGCTGAGGCTGGCCATTGAAAGAAAGACCCTAAAAGAGAAAGTATGAATGGAACACATTTCTTTCACCTAATGGTTGACACAAGGGTCATGATTTTTATGGGAAATGATACAAAAATGAGTTGTTATGATATAGGAGTCCCTTTCCCACATCTCCTACAAAAGAAAAAGGGTGTTTGGGGAGAGATGTCTTCCCAATTTCACTTAGCTATGTTTCGGTACAAATTGTGAAAATTATGCAAATAACTATTTTGGCACCTTTGCTAGAGGAAAACATTATTAAATTATGCTCTAAGTATTTTGTCTGCTTTAGTAATTACTCTCATGTAACTGTAAATATAAATAGCTGTTATTCTGTTTAAATTTTTAATCATGCAAAATATTGTCACACAAAATGTCCTTCTGTTGCAGTCTAACTGGGATTTTCTTTTTTAAAATATCCATATTTAACTGAAGTGGACTATTTTTAGCATTGTAAAGCGTTTTAGTAAAGATAGCTGGCTAACATCTCTGAATCAACAGGTCTTTCAAGGAAAGATATGGCCTTTATATTTGCAAAAAGAATTTCCTACGGAAGGCCTCTTATGTAAAATATACTTTTAACATTTTACACTAAACTAGAATATAATCAGTCTGCTTCCAAGGATGTATTAACTACATCAAGCCTATATTTTCAACATATGCTGCTAATATTCTCGTTTTATCGTTAACAATAGGATTTTATATCTCTTTGTCTCTTTTAGCATACTTTAATACGAGATGAAACGTTTAAGTATCAACCAGTACCAAAATTTGTTGGGGGGAATAACAGAAAAGCATAGTTCTACATGGCAGAGTTATTTTATCCAATTTTTAGGATTCTTACCTTGTTATCTTATTTGTTATCTAAAACAAAAATAGGGACAATACGTTTTTTATAATATCAAACACTTGATCAATTTGAATTCTTAATATGCTATCTCCCTGTGAATTTATAACAGCAGATATGATTTTTAAATGGCAGGACAACAAAAACAAAGACTGATTATTTCTCCCACTTTCTTGATTGTTGTAAATTGAAAACAATAGACTGTTTTAATAAAAGTGCAACTTTGCAACGGACATTGTTAATGCAAAAAGAAATTCTTTAATCTTAAAAGACAGCCATCTTTATAATAACAACAGCAATAATAAAAATAACACTCACTAAGACAACTAGATTCAGATATCTCTCAACACTCCCTGTGGTATAGTTTTAGGAAACTAGTCATAGCTATGTATACTCAAAAGAACAGTAGTACCTGTGAAGTTGATAACTGGTTTTAGGTGAATACTTTTTAAACTATTAGCACATCAGAATTGGAGAATATTTGTTAATGATTTAAAAATTTTATTTTGTAGTTTTTCAAAGAATATTTTCACACAACAGTCTCCTAATGTAACTTTGGATTTTTGCTTAAGAAGTTTATAAACTAAGTTACTAATACTTAAAAAGTAGCTACTGTGCACTTAGGCATTCCCACTTACTTTGATTATTTTAAATAAATCTACTACTATGATTTGAGAAGAAGTGTTTTTTGGTAATGTAATGCAAAGATCTACAATATATATGTAATAGCCCTAAGAGAAATAAATAATATGACTGCTTAATAAAAATAATCTAAAATAGCATGAGTTGATTATTTTTCATACAGCCTACATATTAAAGAACTACAGACACAAGGCCCTTTAAAAGTGTACTTTGAATGGAGAATGACTGCTCCTGGGTATGGGGTTTCTTTAGGAGTGATGAAAATGTTCTAAAATTGGTCATGGTGATGGCTGAAATACTCTACGAATATACTAAAAAATATCAAATTGTACACTTTAAATAGGTGAATTATGTAGTGTGTGAATTATATCTCAATAAAGCTATTATATTTTTTTAAAAGAACACATTTTGCCCTCCTTCTACCAAAAAAAGCATGCTGGAAGAAATATAAAATCCTAGTAACAGACATTTGAAGGTGTCCATAATCCTTTCTGAACTGCCTCAAAACAACGTGATTTCTTTTTTTTTTTAAGATTTATTTATTTTAGAGAGAGCACAGGAGGTGGGGGGAAGGGCAGAGTGAGAGGGAGAGAGAAAATCCAAGCAGACTCCACGCTGAGCGCAGAGCCAGACACAGGATTTGATCCCATGACCCTGAGATCGTGACCTGAGCCAAAATCAAGAGTTGGATGCTTAACCAACTGCACTATCCAGGCACCCCAAAACAATGTGAATTCGAGGCTGCTTACTAATGTCATCTCAGCACCTTGTATATGGACAAATGTATGTACTCAAAAACACTTGGGGTGAATTTTATATTGTTTACATTTCAAAGATAGGCTTTAATGGGAACTAGATTGATCTTAATCCTGAAATTAACCCTTCTCTACTCTCAATTCCATTGCATTATAACAAAACCCTAGTCCACATTATTTACCTCTTTCAAGGTTTACTTTTTTTTTAAGATTTTATTTATCTGTCAGAGAGAGAGAGAGAGAGAGAACACAAGCAGGGGGAGTGGCAGGCAGAGGAAGAGGGAGAAGCAGGCTCCCCGCAGAGCAGAGAGCCCGATATGGGACTCAATCCCAGGACACTGGGATTATGACCTGAGCCGAAGGCAGTCACTTAACCAACTGAGCCACCCAGGCGCCCCTTTCAAGGTTTACTTTAACTACCAGAATAACTCCAGAAGACTTACACACACACACACACACACACACACACACAAACACCCCACTCCTACACTTCTTCTACATAAGCTTCTTCAAGTCAGGAACCATCTTTTAAGTTTTTTCATATCATTCTTAGAACTCTGTATAATTTTTGGAGTATGGTATGTGCCTAACCCTTTACTGAATGAATCAATGGATGTCTCTCCAATTCTTTGGAATATGCTATATTCTTCGTTAAGTCTACATCTGAAACTTGGAAATAGAAACTTCTAGAATGTTGGTCTCTAAGAGTTGGGAACTGCCCATAGAGTCGATGTTTCATAAATTTCTTTTTAAAAAAATTTTTTTAATTTCCTTTTTTTATTTTTAAGTAATCTCTGTACCCAGCATGGGGCTCAAACTCATGGCCCTGAGATCAAGAGTCACATGCTCTACAGAGTGAGCCAGCCAGATGCCCCGATGTTTCATAAATCTCACTAACTTGTTAAGAAAAGCTGCCTGGAAGAAGCAACTTTATTAAAACAGACAATTAACAAAAGAGGTAACCTACATTTGGAAAAGTACCCTACATACTTACTTCAGCTTTCCTTTTCTAAATTTCTGACTTTATTCTATTTCTTTGGGTAGCTGTGCTATTTTGTTTGTACTTTGGGAGCTCACTTCTGACATATTCCTTGTCCCTCTACTCTGTCCTTCTGCCCCTCCCTGTATAACTACAGAGGCACATATCCTTGGAGAAAAATGGTAATACGATGAAAGAAGCATGAGCTGTGGAATAACAACACAGATCGTGTAGTGAATTTCCAGATCTAATTTCTTACTGGTTGAGTGTGACCTTGGTCACGAGATTAACCTTCTGAATCTCAGTTTCCTCATCAAGGAAATGGTAGAAGTATACATACTCAATGGGTTGTGAAAATTAAGTGAAATAATGAATAATAGTTATTGTTTATTAACTCCCTACCTTGTACCATGAGCTTTACTCTTATTGACAAGCTTAGAAACTTTATAGATGACTATCTAGTCTCACATAGTACCTTGTCTATCAAAGGCGCATCAACAAAGGTTAGTTATTTTTTAAAATGAACTAATATGAAAGGACAAACAAAATGTGGTATATCCATACACTGAACTATTACTCAGCAATAAAAAAGAACAAACTACTAATACATGCAACATGTTAACCACATTACAAGTCATGAAAGTAAATGGAAGAAGCTGAACAAAAAACCACATACTATTTGATTCCAAATGTATTAAATTCTAGAAAATGCAAACTAATAGACTGAAAGTAGATAAGTGGTGGCCTGAGGACAGGTACAGAGGGAGGGATGGACGAAAAAGGTGTACAAGTGAACTTTCGGGTGGGGATAGAAATGTACAGTGTCTTGATTTTAACAAGTGCTGGTCTCAGTGCATACAACTGTCAAAACGTGTTTAATTGTATACTTTAAATGGGTGAAGTTTTTATATGAACATTATACCTCAATAAAGTTGATAAAAATAATGTTAGGCAGATTATAGTTGAATCTCCATAAACCTGTTATTTGGCATAGAACAGATTTTAGTGGAAAGCATAGCATGCAAAACAGAGAGGTGGGAGTGGGGCTCCTCCCAGTTATTGCAATGAGATTCTGAAAGGATGAAACAATTTAGGGTAGCATTTGAAAGATGCATTTGAGAGAAACCCGACATGATATTTATAAACCTGTAGATGTATACTATTTTTTTTTAACTTCACAAAGATGTAAAGTGGATGGTCAGAATTTTCGATTTTATTCAAAAATATTTTTCTCCATTGGCCAATTCCATTATGGGAAATACTGTTAAAGAACTATTCAAATTAAAAAAAAGAGTACCAGTAATAATCTAAAAGGTAATAGAAATAATTCTTAATAAGCTATTTTTAAAAACTCTTTTGGGGAATTCAGTATTAGCCCATTCCTCCTCCTTGTAAGAAGATCTCACACTGGAGATCTTAGTCAATCTCAGAGGAAAATGACACCATGCATGAAAGACTCTGAGCATCCTTAAGATTAAAAATGAGTGGGAAATACAGAATATTAACCCTTGACAGACAGCTCATGCCTTCAGATAATCCCTGCATCCCTCCTATGAGTAGAGAAGGGGACCAACATGTGAAACACCTAGTATCTACCAGGTACAATGGGTATCATCTCATCCGCATGGTTCAAAGTTCATTATTTTAATTATTTAATATATTGCGAAAGTGATGCCAGAGAGGTTAAGAAACTTGCCTAAAGTTACATGTCAGTAACAGAGCCGGATCTTCAACTCAAGTCTATGAACTACACTTTCATAGCCTCTATTCCCATATGCAGTGGAAGTCATTTTTTTAAAAAGTGGAAAGCGGTGGGGGTGGCGGCGCCTGGCTGGCTCAGTCAGAGGAGTATGTGGCTCTTGATCTTGGGATCATGGGTTCAAACCCCATGTAGGGTACAGAGATTACTTAAATAAACTTTAGAATGAATGAATGAAGAATGTGGGGGAAACAATGTCTTATGGCTTGGCCCCTGGATAAGTGGTACTTACTAATGCCTGACCATGGCCAAGTGACTCATCTGAATTTTGAGATGTGTGATATTTGGCTCATATTAGCTAATCAATAAGAGTTAGTTTTGTTTCATTCTTACTTTTTCCTTCTTTCTTTCATTTCTTTTTAACGACTCATTCCCATGAAAATAAAACACGAAAGTAGAGCCACCACTGGCTGAAAACACATGTGCTCAAGAAAAATAATTTCTCCCTTAGTCTTCCAGAACTCATACTTCAAAGTGACACAAAAGCAAAAGGCCCCAGTTGCCACTACATGGGATATATTACCACACCTGACTGGCATCATCAAATCCTAGAAAGACGAGGAGCTGAAGGCCACATAACTATTAGTTTGCCACTGCACACCCCCATGCTCTGTCACAAAGACAGACAACTCAACTCAAGGGGCAAGTGTGAACTTTATTATTTTAACTGATAAGACAGAGTGGTAAAGGTCATTGTTTAAGAGGAAAAGTTGTTCAACCATTTCCCAGGAGGAAAAGGAAAGGGTTTGCTCTCTCGGTAGGTTTATTCGTGTACCTGTGCAAGCCAGCCTATGAGAGAACTGACATCTTTGCTGTAAGATCAGATCTCAGAGCCACCAATCAAATAGCAGCCCAACCTTAATATGCTGATGCAGCGAATTTCCGGATCTTGATCACACCAGGCTAGGGAGTCATTCTTCTCAGTGATAAAGTCGGTAAATGCACTCTTGAGAAGATAACAAATTAAAAACCAGCTGACTCAACACCATTTGAGTGAGGAATTCACTGCTGACCCAGTACAACACAATTTCTATCACCAGTCAGTAATCACTGAAGAGGTGACCAACTTCATTTCATAACTGTAAAACTATTCCTAACAGAGGGTCTTAGCACAGCTAAATGGGAACTGTCCGATTTACATCATGCAGATCTACTGAAATTGGTACTGACTTCCTCAACTATTTATATCCTGAGTCTCACTTTATGTGAAAATTCAAAGATTCTAAAGCAAATCAGAAATTCCCCAAAGTGCTGTATTATTTAAACGGCCAGAAATATGAAAAGAATTACATAACTTAGAGGATTACTCCATTTTGAAAATATATCTTATATCTATATAAGTCCTGCTAAAATATCTAGTTTTTCTATAGTTGATGTATTATTCTGGCAGAAAGTAAAACTGACATCCTCTATGCAGCAACCACAAAATATTTTTAAAAATGCCTAGTAGTGGTTGTGAGACTTGAGGCTTAGACTTAGAAATGTGTGATCTTGGATAAAAATATCTTATATTTACATTGTGATGTTTCGGCTTTCAAATAATTTCTTCTAACTTTTGATCACCACAACAAAATACAAGGGGCATATACTATCATTCCCATTTAACAGATAAAGCAAGTATGGTTAACATTTTGCTAATTCCTTGCCTTGCCTGAAATATTTTCCATTACTTAAAGTCTGTGAATATTAGGTTGAACCATCTGAAATTGCTAGTATTTGGCCATTTTTAACCTACCAAAATGGCAATTTAATAAAGCAATATTCCCAGCTTTACTATCAATCATAGCACAGTTGTTTATTTCGTTTTTCCTATTTTTCAATGTTTTTAGCAATAATGTCTCGCCTCACTCTTACAAATCGCTTCAATTATTTTCTCTTCTCATATCTAGTAGATAAACAGGTAATGTGGAGGTAAACACTAACAATGGAAGCCCTAACATATGAGAAGCCAATGAAGTCACTACACATTAAAACTTACTAACAATTAGGAGATGGGAGACCTTGCTGTGTTTTTAAATAGGGATGTGACCAAAAGCTTGTTTGTACTATTCAGAAAAAGGAACTATTCTTGTCGATTCTAATTTCAAACTTCAACAATAGTAGACAGCATTGAGAAATGATTAGAGTATATTCTATATATAGATGGTGAAGAAATTTTCACTCAGTGTTTCCTATAATAACAACAGCAACGTTAATAAAACACAATATTTATTGAGCACATCCGTCCTCTCTTTCAGACAGTCTGCTAAGCACTTCACATGAATGACCTCATTTAATTCTCCCCATCCTCTTGGAGTGTACTTTTCTTTTACATATGAAGAAACTGAGGCTTAGAGAGGTTGAACAATTTTTCTGGGGTCATAGGAGTAATAAGGGGCAGAGACAGAGCTCACACCCATGCCCTTAAAACACTACAGCAGACTGTTTCCCACAACAACCATCTCTGAGACTTCAGAGCCCACCTATCCAGAATTTTCTATCCTCCTAAAACTTCATAACATTCCTATACCCTACTGAATCATTGGGTTAGTTAAAATGTCTGAGGTTTCTCAAGCTCAGATAAGAGGAAATTTACATTTTACTGTGACCGTAAGTGTAAGGAGGACAGGCACTAGGGCCAACCTATCACCCTGTACTCCCTATGCATACAACAGGTGCCCGACTCAGAACAGGCACCGAGGAAATGTTTGTTACGAGGATCCTAGGTAATAATTCTTCTGTGTGTGTGTGTGTGTGTGTGTTTTATTTTTCACTCCCAGAGCCTTACCGTGACTGGTGTTCCTTGTGAAAAAGTAGAGAGCTCTTAAACAATCCCAACTCTAGACATGACTTGACTTTGGAAACCTTCCACCAGTGGCAAGGCCTTCCCCACCTTCGACTTTCTGCAAGTGCTAAAATTGATTCATCTCACTGACAAAAATGTGATAAAAGGACCCCAACCACAGAGGTGGAGAAACCACTCCTTCCCCTCGAACAAATGCTGTTTTTTCTGATGCCCATGATTGCTTTTCTTGTCTCGCCAAGGTTCACTAAGTACTGAAAGCTCAGGCCCAGTAAGGATGGGTCAGGTTTGTCATGCACCAACTCTACCCCTTTTGTTACCAAGACATCAGTTCCCAATCCTGCTAGATCGACAAATAATAATAATAATAATAATAATAATAATAAGTAAATAAATAAAAGAATAATAATAATCAGTCCCAGCGGTTATTTGGGTGCTGCATAAGTCTTAGAAACATGATTATCTCCCGTAGTGATTTGGTAGCTTTTCCGTACTCCAACCAGCACATTGGGACTTCTAAATTACATACCATAATTGACATAAAATATCTGTCCCATCAGTGAATATCTTTATTAGCATCAAAATCACTCACAACTAGTGTTCCTCAATGTTATTAAACATAACTTGTTCTAGGTGTTGCTTTACTAATTAGTCAGGATGAGCCCGAGGAAGAAAATCTGGGTCATGTTAAATTAATTGGAATGAGCATGAAAATTAGCAGAGCAAACTGCATCAATTTTCTATAGAGAGTCTTTCTTCATGTTGAGAATAAAAATGGATATTATGAGGCATTAACCAAACTGCCTTCTGTGACTGCCAAGAGGTGTGTTACAGTAGCCCAAAATATCATGCTCGCAGATTTTCAGAAGTTAATGAGACATTTCCAGGAATGGTAAATACATGGTGTTAAAATGGGTGTGCCTCTGATGGGAAAATGCCAAGTCATTTCATGTTTATTCAGGCATAACAAGCTCTTCAAAATGAGCATAATTTAAGAGGTGAATAGTGCAAAGAGGGCTAACATTCAACTAATTTTCCTTCAGAAAGAAAAGATTAAATTGAACAAAAAAAATGAATTAAGAGGTTTACAAATCAACAAGTCAGCCACCAGGACAGCAGCCTCTGCTCAGCACCGGTGCGGCAGCACCCGCCGCGGCCGCCACCAAGTTTTCGAGAAATGTCCCGAAGGCAAGGAACAAAGCGAGCAGAACTGATTACTGCCCCGCTCACCGCCTCACCGTCTCAACTCTGTTTGGCTTCCTAATGAGCTCACTAAAAACCTAATTCATCTCCCATAACCTCCTCAGCCCTCCTTGAAATCCACCATTATGGAAATTATAGATGAAACATTTCCTGGCTGGGTTCAAACCAGAGTGTCTTCAACAGGCCGGGGCCCTGACCCCCACCTGGGACACAATGAAGCGGGTTCGGCTCGGAACCGCTCCGGCCACAGCGTCAAGAATAAAGAGGCCGGGCAAGGTTAAGGCTCTTTCTCAGAGTGACAATGATTTCCGCCTTGGTGCGCTCCCTCCCGGGAATGTGGGAATTTCGTGGGTTCCACAGTACATAAAATACAGATCATAATGCAGGAGAGGAGAAATGAGTTGTACTCGTGACAAATAGCTGAACTAGGTTAATGTGAATTCCCAGTCTGTTCATGAGGAAACTCCCCGGGTTCCTCATTACATAGACTGAAATCCTCGCGGCACCTAGCCTGTAACTGGAAGATTACGGAATTGATGGATCCTTGGTTTAAAATGCAGCTGTTTTATTCTGCTTTAGTAATTAATTCTTTTTCCAATACTCTATTGATTAAGCGTAGACCCTGATAAAGTTCAAACTGAGGAGAATCTCTCGTGGCGTCCTTGGTTGCTCAGGAGAGTCAATGAAAACTTCCTACAATTCCACCTGCCTCCGCAGAGGGCTGATCCAATGAACAGAACAGTTTTTTTCTCATAAATTAGTCAGGCCATGTGGAGCTGTATTAGCTGATCGCTGCTTTTGTCTCTCTCCTTGCCGACCGGCTTTTCAGTTTTGCGGGCCTTTGTGCTGTCACACACACACAGTGGGAATGCAGCTGCCCTGCTGAGCCCAACCCAAGGTAAAGAACAATTCAGACGAACTACATTTCCCCCCCATGTTATACAGCTGCAACTCCCTGAGCAGTACAGGCCTCAGTGGGGCCTCCTGGGACCCGACTAGCTGAGAAACCAGTGCTAAAGCATGCAGACATATTGTGGAACTGGGGGGGGGCGGGGATAAAGTAACCTATTTTCTTCTAGGCTTTGCCAGGGCTTTTTTGTCCCGCCGCTGCGCGCCCCCCCCCAATAAAATCTGTGCTACCCTATTTCCAGCAATGCTAAGCTCCCTATTTCGTTTTCATAGAGGACATCAAGGAATGTCAGAGTAATGGAGAGGCCAAGGCCTATACGCTGGGCTGTGGGTCAGGTGGCATCAGGGGGTTTGGGAACGCCTATTAACCCAAAGGGCGTGGAGTGTAACCATATATAAATGGCCACTACAGACACAATGGTATTTAGTAATAAGAGGAATCACCAACACGGTGCTCCTTTTCAAAGGGTCACATGTACTGGGATCAATGTTGGGGAGTACAACAAGCGTGGTAACAGAAAGTTTCTCCGATTACAGCCCCGCACAATGGATTTTTGTTTCTACGAAGATCACTGCTACCGAGAATGCTTTTAGAGCAATGGACTTATTCTCTACCTGCCCCGCGCCCCCTGCACCCACACCAAGGTGCACAGGCTTCATACCCTGCAGGAAAACAGGTCCAAGACACAAGTTCCAGCACATGAGCTGCTGGGAAGAACATTTTGATTTCTCGAGACATTTGCAACATCCATTTAGAGGGAAACTCCCATGGTTGTTCTTAACTCCATTTCAGATGGTGTAATAGTAAAGGTCTGGAACAATTTCAGGAGGATCCTTCAAGGTTTTATCATCTAGTACCAAATTCAAAATTCAAACTAAGCTGTAAGCTGGGATCCTGTGAGCAGAGTGGCTGGGACTGTTTTCCATGTTCTCTCTTTTCTCTCTCTCTCTCTCTCTCTCTCTCTCTCTCTCTCTCTCTCTCTCTCGGCCTGGGCTGAGAGTACATTCCCCACCTTCACAACATTCCTTCCTAGGTCAAAAGGTCATCTCTCACAGACGTCTCCAGCAGACACTCGGTTGTCAAAAGGTTGCATCATGTGATCTGGGCAGTCGCTGCTAACAAAGCGCTTTCCTCACTGGGAAACAAACTTTGCATGTCTAAATAATTTCCAAGTTAAAAGTGTGTTTTCCTCCCTCCACCCCTGCTCTTCTCCTCAGTTTCAAAACAACGAGGACAGCAGTGGGCACCAAACTCATCAGCAAAGCTTCCACTAATCCCTTGGGTCAAAATTCCACCATTTTTTACTGGGCCGTATTAGCAGGGCAGCTAACTGCCAGGGGCAGTGTTGATTTCCTGCACAGAAAACAGGGGTGTCTCTTTTCCAGGGGATTTCTTTCAAAAGGAAAATCCCATTTTTAAAGCAAACACATGTATTTTGAATGAGAAATAACGAATAGAAAAATGAATCTAAAAAAAAATCAGCACCTCTTGTGAATGCATATTAAGAATTAAGATGATTCGTTTGACTAACAAATATTCAATTGCATTTAAAAGACCAACAACGTAGGTAGTGTAGGACAAGGTACAAAAACAAAAATGTGGGGGTGGGAAGTCTGCTCATTTGTTCAACGTTCAGAACTCAGGCAAGCCTAAAGTTTGCCATCAACGTTATAAATAAAAGGTCCCGGTGACTAGGGGAGCAGGCTTTGCTTTTTCTTTGCCTTTTTTTTTTTTTAATTTCCTGCTGCCTAGATGAATAATATAACGATTTTCTCATTGTCACTGATTGTTACTTAGAGCAGCTTGAAGCTCTCACATGCAATCCAAAATGAGTCATTTATTTCTAGAAGGGAGTCAAACAAGTCTATCAACATTGCTTCTATTTATAAATTACATATTTAAGAGTAAAATAAAGTCATGGCTGAAATGTTACATACGGGAGATAAAGAATTAGAGATCCTTTCAAATTATTTGGCTTAGTCCTAAGCAATAACATCTAAGGACATGGACCATTTTTGTAAGAACTAAAGTAGTTTGTGCACAAAAAGCTTAATTAAATACCCTCAGAAGTGGGATCCAAGCTCTTATTACGTGTCTCCGGATACTAAGGTTTGCAGATAGACAGTATCTTCCTAAATGTACTACCTCCTTTATTGTTTTTAATTATCAAACTTTCCAAATGCACAGTTTTCAAAACTCCTATCTGGGGCTTTCACATGGCCCCTTTCAGGAGCCCTGGGATTAACAGGACTGACAAAAATGCATATTCTTGAGAATGCGTGTCATTTCATTTGGTCTAATCTGCTAACTTTAAAGACCCGAGTTTTATAAGCTTTCCTTTGGGTAGGTATTGCAGTGTTCTAAAAACAGTGTTATGGGCTGTTAAATTAAGCACATGTTCCACATTGACATTTTCGTTCCTGGAAGTTACTGTGTGCCAAATTTGCCAGTTTAGGATCTATAACCTTGGAACACTGGCTCTATGCCTTTTTCTTGGGGGTATCTGGGAGGTAACAGAAAGGATATTAAACAATTACGACACAGCCTCGAACAGAAAAAAATAGATCATGCAGGAGAGGAAACTGGTATCTGAACTTAATAGACGCTTGGGTGGGATCCAATGAAACAAAGTGAGTGAAATGCACGTGTTTATGATCTTGTAATGACTTATAAGTTTATCACCGTTTTGGGTACTGTGAATCTGATACTTAGCATTTGATATCAGCCACAGAATGTGAGGATTCCATACCATTCTAATAACTATAGCAAATGGCCCTAAAAATAGGAACTTTGGGGCCAGAATCATGTTTTTATCTGCCGAAGGAATCCGGGAAGAAAAGAGGTGCCTCATAATGAATGGCATGAATTTAATTGTCATCTATTTTGAGAGCATCACTCAGTTTGCAGTCCTATCAATCAAGAAAGGAAATTAACCAGAGAGTTAAGAATTACCTACAGAGAATATATGATGCAGGTAATAATTGTAAACAGGCATCGTCAGACTCCTGCACATATATGCAGCTGCTCCTCTTTGGTGGTGTGACTTTCCACAACTGCACTTTTCACTCCTGTTACTCCTTTACCTGAACATAGCACTTCAGCTCCAGACACTCCATCTCTCAAGTCAAAACAGACCTTCCCACTGGGTGTACACAAATATTTTTCTGAGTATAACACTGAGCAAGGAATCAAACAGTTGGGAGATGGGATCCTTAAGAGAAGCTGTGTTATGGAATCGCAATATATCCAGACGCCCTAAGAGAAGGTCACACAAGTCCACGGTGGAAGCATTCAAGGGCAGAGATGGCTAATTTACATCTCGCCCAGGAAACAGAGGAGTCTCTATAATCCAGAACATTCTACATCAAACGATGACTGCACCTGCATCTGTAAAATATCTTTACATATCAGCAAAACTACCAAAACTGCTACATATTAGGGTTTTGGGTCTCAAAAGCATCCACACTTAAAATACATTAAGAATATTTCAGAAGTAGCTGGTCACCAAGTCTACCTTGTCAAGTCACCCGTTAGAGATTCATTTCAGTATTTGCAGTTAACATTTTTAAAAATCCTGAAGTAACCAAATCATTTCTTTGAAATAAACTATACAAGGAAGCAGCATTTCTGGGCTTTTTGGGAGGTGACTGGAGAAACTAAGATTTATAGTCACCAAACCAGTTTTTCTGAAACCCTTTTCAAAAGTGTAGCATTTCCTCTTAACTTTTGCAACCTGGATCTCTCACTATAAATAAAATAGCAGCCATAAAACGTCTTAAAAGAACTTTGAAAAAAATGTAAAACTGCTTAAAAGAAGCAGACAGGATATAAAAGAAATCAATACAATTTTGTATGTTCAAAATAAGGCATTTCATTTCTCCAAGTGAATTGCTTAAGATCACTGAGGAAATTACAGCTGAGACGAGAACTTGCAGCCCCTAAACTCTAGTCAGGAACCTGCTCCGAAGCCTACAAAAACAGGTTTTCACTCTGCCTCAACAGCCACAAGTTAAAATAAAAGGCACAAAGAAGTTCCACAGACCCATAAGCCCAAGGTAAGCCAGTGTGACCTATGACTCAGAACTGTGGGCTCTCCAGTTCAACACACTCTGCCTGTGGCCCTAACCTGACAACTTGGTCTTCCCCCTCACTGACGCCCTTGGGATAATTCTGATGCCCACCCCACATAAGAATGGCAGGGACCTTAGTATCATTACAGTGTGACATATTCTAAAACTTATCTCCTTAGAAAAGAAGTAGAATTGTTCAAGTAGGCCAGGAAAATTATTGGAGAATGTCCCTTCTTCAAAGTCAAAAGTTGTAACGATGAGCGGCAGAAATCAATTAAGAGCTTTAATTGTAAAAATATGAGACCACAGAAGGGAAGGTAGACACCAAAGATGTGGTCAAAGGCTCAGAAGCGGCTACTTTTCAGACAGAAGACTAAAACATGCAACTTTAGCCTCTTCTTATTTTGTCTATGATTTTGTCCTCGGATCATGAAGAGTGAACAGGTCAATACTTAAAATCAAAAATAAATACCCGTGTTCTGCAACTACTTGGAAGAAATTCCAATCAGATCCTTTACAAATTTTATTTTTATCCTGGTAAAAACAACTACTTGGTATGAAATCCACGTATAAGAAGAGCCCTTGAAGAAATCATCCAAATATACCTTCCTCCATTTAATTCTATCATGTGCTATACTGATTTTCTACTAAACATTAGGTTTCAATTTAACTCATCTAACCATATGTTTATTGGAATTTATGAGAAATTTGGGAACAAGTGATTTTTGTACCTTCATCATCATCCTATTCGTTCAAGATAATGGCTTAAAAAACTTTGGTCACTTGACTCTTAAATAATATCAGAAAAAGGTTGTAGGACTCTGTGTGGCCTTCAGAAAATGCAGTAAGATGCCAACTCTATATACTATCAATAATTTTCCAAGATTATACATGGCACTAGGAACCTGCCATCAAATCAGAATTTACAGGGCAGATTTCTAGAAATGAGCTTGATCTCCAAAATTATTATGCCCTATGATACACCAAGCAACTTCAGAGAAATGTCTGGGTATATAACAGAAAATATCAAAACCCATCTGACATTTTCAGAATGGGATAAAACACCTCCAGCCCCAATTTCTGATAACAATTACACCTCTTCCTGTAGACAGGGTGTGGCCAAATGATTAAGTGCCTGGTTTTGGAGTCAGAGAGACCTGAGTTAGAATTTTGGCCTGGACATTTTCTAGATAGTCAAGGAAAGGAAAGTTACTTCACCTCTCTAAAACTGTTTTCCCAACTGAAAAACCTATGCAAGATAGTGAGTATTAAATTATACTAAAAAATATATAGCACAGTATCTGACATAAAGTAGTTGGCAAACATGAGCTGATAATGATGATGATTCTGCGACTACTGCCAAATTTGGGTAGATGCATCGTAGGTACTTTTCCTTGATCTAGTTCTTTCATTGTCCAAAAATGGTAATAATCAAATAGAAGAACTGAGTCTCAGGCTACCATAAAGATTTATTATTACTAAACAAAGCTGGCATCTGGAAAGATAATGATCAGATCCCAGACAGCTCTCTTTAAAATTCCTAAACAAGAAATTAGCTTACATATCACATTAGTTTTTCTCTTCCCTAATAACACATGTCACATTCTAAAGAGGCCACGGAAAAGGAACCACTGTAAAGAGAATAAATGTCTTCAGCCAATGAGTGTTGAGTTGCAAGAGTGGAGTTAAAACTCTTGCTTGACTCAAAGACTTCTTAGACCAGGACCGGTCAAGGTATGAAAAAAAACAATTTGTTGATATCCAGTATATGAAAAACCTGACCAAAGGGACCCCAGGGTGAGTTAGTCAATGAGTTCTGAGGAGAGTATTTAGTCCATAAAAGCAAAGAATAAAGACATTAAGGTCCAGTGATGACTTGGTATGGCATCTTAACCAAAATAAAATACTTTTTCAAAACTTAAGAAATCAAAAGAGGAAAAAAAATGCTTCATCTGTTTCTCCATATAGTATATCAAAATAAATTGAAGACTAGGAAATTAAAGATGACTTTGTACACATCCACTTATTCTCAGGACTGAAAACAAACTGCCAGTACAGAGGTACTATATTTAGCACATAAGGCGGATAAGAAATCTCTGTGTAATTATGTGAAAATATATCATATATATGCACAATTATAAACAAATAAAATCTATATCATTTACAAAAACTTAGAAGAAACATTATGAGCCATATTAGGGATCCTCATAGTAAATGACACAATAAGACACATTTACAAAGGCAAGGTGAATTGAGAAGTTGAAACAAACTTAGGTTCATTTCTTATTGGTATGGAAAATGAAATAAAGATTTTTATTTTCATCAGTTAAAATAACTGAATAATTACTCGACTCTCAGCCTAATGTTAACTGGGTAGACACCATCGGCATTGTCCCAGAACTTGAGGAAAAGAAGGTACAGGAAATTACTTACGCATGGAAAATTTTTATTGGATTGGAGTATCAAAGGCTATTGTCTTTAAGAAATCCTGAAACTCTATAGGTTTTAAGAAAGTCAGGATTAACTTCTTTTTAAACCACAAACCCAATGCAGAGTAAAAATCAACAAACAAGTACAACATTTCTAAAGAGGGAATAAATTATCTATTGTCTTCTATCATTCGTCAGGCAACTAATTCCCACTGAAATGTTGAATGCAAAGATAACCAGATATTTACAATGTATTTTTTAGATCTTTACAAAAGCATAAAGAGCTACGATGAACACAAGATATATTCATAGGATGCTGCATGATTTTGAAATTATGCTTTTACTATTCTCATTCCTGTGATCACTCATGACACAATATTGCCCAGGAGTTTTCAAGATTGGGTCAACTATACATCAGAACTACTTACACGGTCCCACTTCAAAACCTACCCTTTTCAAGATGTGTAACATAAGTTCTGGAAGCCCCTCAGCAGGCTGCAGTTGAGACACTTTATTCAGTGCACTGCAGGCAATACATATGAGGTCATAGCACCTGGGCAGGTGGCTTCATGCTTTTGACACTACTATAGGCACTGAAATACATCTCTGGAGATTTGCCAGGAATATCCCTGGAAGTCAAGAACTAAAGAGAGTGTCAAGACATCCTTTAGAGAAAAAATATTGCCAAGGAGAAGAGGAAGCCCTCATTGGTTCTGTTTTATTCTGTAGCGGGCAGAAAATAACTTTCTCAGAATACTGAGGATACCTGCAAGTAATTCAGGAGCTCTGAAGAATGTGAACAGTATATGGGACTGACACTATGGTTTGAATATTGCAGAAGTACCTTTCAATTAAAGAGGGTGGTTTTATTTTACTGCTTCAATATTTTCAAGCCAGATAAAAACAAGATGCTAAGCCCACTTAGAGCTAAGACCCAAACTCTCTGACTCAATTTTTTTAAGCCCATCTAGTAAGCACTTCTAGTAGGTGGCAGGGGTAATTAAGTGGTGTTGGTGAGCAAATTAAAAAGGAAATTGAAATGAACAGCTTCGAGAAAGCTTTTTTATGCACACAAAAGTATCTTTTAAAAACCCACAATATGAAATATTCACTAACTCTCCAATTTTTTGATCCAGTTAAATATGTTACTAATGGAATTGGTAGATTTTCTTTGGGTGGCAGAAATCTTATTAGCCCCAAAGCCAATGAATGTTTGATGCAAAGAGTAAATAGTAAAATGCAAACAAGCATTATTTACTTAGATATGAAGTTGGTGATTATGAAATAAAGAGTTTTAGCAGGTTTTAGAAGAAAAAGGAGTCTCATTGTTTTATGGTTCAGTACCTCTTGTATTCTTTGCCATTTATAAGTATAAGGAGAAGAGGACAAAGCCTTTAGAATGTGCCAATTTAATTTCTGACTTCTCCCTTTTCTATTTAAAGAGTGACCCTAGGGATCTGACCAGCATACATGGGGAAAAAAAAGAAAATGAGGGAAATTACTTTTTCAAAGCATAAATCACTGACTTAAAATCTCTAACAAGTGGTATATGAGAGCTCAGGTTCCAGTTTAAGTTGAGGAAATAAAAATAAAATGTTGTAATAAAGAAATAATAGAAGGGTGGTAGCCTTTTGATTAGAGAGATGACATGGGGGGTTTAATGACTTTCTCAGAACAGTCAGTTGCCTTCATTAAATTTTACACCATTTATGAACCAAGTGCCTTTTTATGCGAAACATACTTTGCAGGTAAAGAACATGAAAAAAAAAATTAAGTGGCCTGTCTTAGTTCTTTTGCTTCCTTTAGCTATGGTGACAGCAAGTAACTGAACCTCTCCCAGGACAAGCTC
The DNA here is from genome assembly GCF_003265705.2 of Callorhinus ursinus. Taxonomy (NCBI): domain Eukaryota; kingdom Metazoa; phylum Chordata; class Mammalia; order Carnivora; family Otariidae; genus Callorhinus; species Callorhinus ursinus. The sequence goes on from NW_027397087.1 coordinate 4,483,235, forward strand.
CCTCACTCAGGAAACAGAAATAAACCTGAGAAAATCTGGGGGAATCAAATGGAAGTTTAGGTAAGAACGTCGACAAACAGAAATGTAGCATTAAATGTAAGGTACCACTCCGCAGATGTAATTTGGATTTTGAATGATATTATTTAAAAATTCATAGACAGAGCACGCTAGCACTTAGAAAAGGCCCAGGAGTCCCCTAACATCCTCACCACACAGAGATGTGAGGTGAGTCCATGAGAGCTTAAAGAGGTGATAATATTATCAACAACCAACATCAAAATGGACGGCTATTACATGCCAGGCATACATTATCACTTTGTGCGTTCCACCAGACTCCCTTCTGAGGTAAGGATCTGGGTTACAGGTAAGTTAGGGCTAGAATCTAGTCCAGGCTCTCCCGCTTTGGATTCTGAGCCTGTAACCTCGGGGCCTCACCAAGTCACACCATTCTGTGCTTCCGAAGAGCTAACTGGAAGAGCTACATGCAGATTCTGGGAGGCTGAACTCACCCCATTCTGGCCTTTAGGTAGACAATAAAAATTTGAAAGTGCCAGAAAAGGAGAGTGGGACAGCATTTGACTTAGCAGGAAGGCTTGGTAGACAAGAAACTGAGAATTCTGGCCTCATGCTTCTCCTATTTTTATCCTTTCCTGAGCTCCTTTGCCTGCAAACCCTGTCTCTGTATGTCTGTGTGAGAGAACAAGAACCAGAGGAGAATAGAGAAGCAAAGTATCCGAAGCTAATATTCTCATATTTTAGAAATCATTTGTACTGTATCCTGAACTAAAATTCACAGAAAGTGATGCAGGCTTACCATTCAAGTTATGGAACCAAAACTAATAAAGAGTCAATGATCATATGTTCCTCTTCCTTCTTCTTCTAATTATTATCATTATTTATTATCATTATCATTATTATTATTGTTATTCCCATCTGGCCTACCACCTAGAACTTCAAATACATTACTAATTCTAAGTCTCACATCATTTTATAGGAGGTGTGACAATCCTCATTTTATAAATGTTACAAACTTTTGAACTCTCATTTTGAGTTCTCATTTCTGGCTGGCAGGATCTCCAGGCATAACCTTGTACCTGGTTTCTTGAACCACTACTCAATTCTAATGAATGTATCCCAGATTTGGTGACTGAGGCTCTGACAAATTCAACCATTTTGGTGCTAATATTCCTACTGAGGAATTAAACCTTAAGTCAATGCTAACAACATCTACTAAGTTGCTACATATTATTAGTTATTAGCCAGTTGTCAAACTGAAACAACGATTTATTCAACCAGTGTCTATCTATCACCAACTACGGACACAGCTAGTATGAAGGTGATAGCAAGAGCTCATCTATCGAGCAAGCAGTAGGTAAGTGCCCCTCCATAATCAAGAGTGATTTCTCAACTTTTGTTTTCCTTACCTCCTGCTGTCAAGGGTACTATAAAAACTCAGCAAATGTGATCAGATGACATGACAAAAAAAGAGGCCAGAAAGTTTAACCAAGTAAAAAGTTTTTAAAAAATTTTTAAGAAGTACATCCGGGCTCCTGGGTGGTTCAGTCACTTAAGCATCTGCCTTCGGCTTAGGTCATGATCCCAGGGTCCTGGGATGGAGTCCAGCGTTGTTGTGTCGGGCTCCCTGCTCAGCGGGGAGTCTGCCTCCCTGCCTCATGCTCATGCTTTCTCTCTCTTTCTCTCAAATAAATAAATTATTTAAAAAAAATAAAAAAGTATATCCATGCAGATGAAAAGTTAAAACATCACAGACTCAGAGATTACTGTCTCTAGAGTGATGCTGTATGGGGCAAGAAGATGTCCATGAACTCAGGGCTCTCGCTACTCACCTACAAACCAGCAGGTTTCAAGGGGTCCCTGACAACATTCAACGGGGAGCTTCCCTGATATTTCTCTTAAATGGCCAGCATATGGAGCAATACAGCAATGTGTGAGAATATCAATTTTTTTCTTTAATTTTTAAAAAGTCTGACACATTACTTTTCAGTGCCATTTGATTTCAGCCAGGGTCCATTTTGTTGTTGTTGTTGTTTTTCCTTTTTTGCCAGCTGAAAGCAGCTCCTGCTGTATACTGGCAGAAAAGAAGCAACTAGAATTCCATTTAGAATAAGAAACATAGAGAAAACTCCATTAAGTGGCTGATAATTATGCTAGGATGTATAGCTCATATGTGTAGAAGCATCAAAATCTGGATAGATAAAGAAGAGTAAACCCCTATTTCGACTCTCAGGTTTATAAGTTGCCTAATGATATTAAAGATCATTGGCTCTCCAAGTATGTTCATGTTTCTATCCGTAAAATAAAGAAGACATGCAGGATGCCTGGGTGGCTCAGTTGGTTAGACGTCTGCTTTCCGCTCAGATCATGATCCCAGGGTCCTGCGTTCGAGTCCTGCATCAGGCTCCTCAGCAAGGAGCCTGCTTCTCTCTCTGCCTGCCACTCATAAAATTAAAGAAGTAATAAAGAGGACATCCTTTAGAGATGTTGCAATTTTCTGAGTTAATTGCTATAAAAAGTTCATAATCTTATAGAAAAACTCCTTTACAAACAAGACAGGTCAGGCTTTTTCTCACCATACTGCAATGGGGGATAGGCTTAGTTGTCCTACTAGCTTCTTCTTGATCATTTCAAAGGTGGAGAGCCAACGTGTGCCTAACCTAATTCTCTCTCCTACAGCCCCCTGAAGGGGGTGACATACTCATGTGGGTAATCTTATCACAATTCTCAGGGGTAGAATGTATGAATGCAAAAGGCTTTCCCCTCATTTGATGATCAAAAAAGATCAGAATTCTGGATCTCCTGAATGCCCCCGAACATGAACGTCTGCCAGCATCCTCTAACAATAAGGAAGAGTTAGGGAAAAATTTATTGCCAGTAGATGCAACACCTGCCTAGTAGCAACCAGTTCTAACAGTCTGCTAAACTAGAAATCCCAGAACAGTGAGATGCAGGCAAGTTGGGTTTTGCAGCTCTGAGTCCCAGAAATTTCCCAATGGACAGTATACTCCGTCCATAGCTCACCATCTGAAGCAAGCAGGGCCCAAGTCATCCACTCCCAAGTGAGGGAAGATGGTTTTCTCTCCCTCTCTCCTCCCCCCTCCACGGATTTACCATCCAGCCCCCAACTCAGTGGCCACTTAAAAAAAAAAAAAAGTTTACTTTTGAGGAAGGAAAGTACGTCATATGCTAATTATCAAACTAAGTATTAAGATAATTCATAACAGGATTCTGTTGGGATCTCCATTTATAAATTGTTGAGGGTGTAACCAGAAGTGCTTGCATTGACTCAAACACTCAAAAGATATTTACTGGCACTTTGTTTGATTAATACAATGAAGTGTAACTACGAAGATGGATGGGTTAACAGAACATTCTGCGCAGGTATAGCTGAACCCCACAATACTGCTGACCTCAGAGGAAACTGCCTTTTATACAACTGAAAATTGATCCTGAGCCCATGTTGACCTACCTCTTAAATACAAGACATAGGAAGACTCCCTAGGATATTAAACCCTATCCGAAAGTACTTCAATGAAAGAAGCAGTTGAAGACTGTTTTCCAGAGTGTGTTCCAAGTGAGATTGGTCTCCAGAGATGATGCACAAAAGGGTTTCAGTGGGTGAGTCTGAGAAGATCTGTGTTCTACCCCTGCATGGACTTAAAAGGCACGTTAGCAAACTAGAGGATCTGAAAATTCCCATACTAGAGGAAACCCCATTCTACTTTAGCTTTCAATCTATCTGACCGCAAAGTCCTTTTTTTTTTTTTTTTGAAGTAATAGCTATTTAAACATCCCTGGAATTGTTTTTCCAAATATCGAAGAAGATATAGTTACTCAATCCTGTTGTTAATAATTATAATGCTATAAAAATTTACAAAAATATGTTTCTGCATACATTTCCAGAATGATGTTACATACATAAAACCTTGTGAATCACAATAATTTAAGTGCTTAAATTACTTTAGAGAGAATGTCGAAGTTTTTTTTTAAAGCTATTTAAAATTTGCTTCTTCGAAATAAGTCAATCAGAGAAAGAAAAGTATGATATAATCTCACTGATAGGAGGAATTCTTAATCTCAGGAAATAAACTGAGAATTGCTGGGAGGGATGGGGTGGCTGGGTGATGGACACTGGGGAGGGTATGTGCTATGGTGAGCGCTGTGAATTGTGTAAGACTGTTGAATCAGAGACCTGTACCCCTGAAACAAATAGTACATTATATGTTAATAAAAAAGAAGAAGAAGAAGATAGTAGGAAGGTAAAAATGAAGGGGGGGAAATCGGAGGGGGAGATAAACCATGAGAGACTATGGACTCTGAGAAACAAACTGAGGGTTCTAGAGGGGAGGGGGGTGGGATGATGGGTTAGCCCGGTGATGGGTATTAAGGAGGGCACGTACTGCGTGGAGCACTGGGTGTTATGCACAAACAATGAATCATGGAACACTGCATCAAAAACTAATGATGTAATGTATGGTGATTAACATAACATAATAAAATAAAAATTTTTTAAAAAGCAAAATAAAATTAAATTAAATTTGCTTCTTCATTCAAAGAATATCTATTTTTTCAAATAGACAGTATTACAGGCAAGTATATGGGTCTGCTATTTTGACTGTGGAAGACATAGTGGAGAATTCGTCATTGGCATTCAAAAGGAAGGCGATTATGTCACTACTCCCATTCAAAAACCTTCACTAGGTCCCTATTACATACCAGATCAAGCACAAACCCCCCAGTCGACTATTCAATGTCCTTCACAATATGGACCCAATCCTCCTTTCGAAAAATAATAATAATAACAATTATTGAAGGCCTCCTATGTTATCATAGCCCAATGGGGTGGGGGGAAATGAACTGAAGGGGAACATGTCTAAGACATGGAAACTGTCCTCAACAATCTTCCAAATAGGATAATCAATAAGTCGTGCAACCAATGACTAGTGCACAGAGAAAACCTGATTGTCAGAAGAGAGACTCAAAAACTGTGCAATGGGACTTCATAAGAAAGAAATGACTCCCAGCTAGATGAGTCTGGGGCTGGTAGAGGGCGTAGGGCAAGCAGCTGCTCTTCCAGCTTCATATCCACCACTTCTACTTCCTAGATATGAAGGCAGGATTTCATTTTTAGGGTCTTTGCCATGATGGCAAAAGCACAGGGTCTGTGCTCAGCTTCTATTTAATTATTTAATTATTTATTCCAGGAGGAAAAAAGAAGCTACTTTAAAAGCAACTTCTAAATAAAAAATAGGTGTAATGTTTTATTAACTATGAACCAAGCATAAAATTACTGTCATTCTACATAAATCATTATCATTTCATCTGTAGCCCCTAAAATCTGTTAGAGATTATTTATTATTCCCATTTCACAGACACAAAGCGGAGGATTAGAGACTCCCCCGTGACGGGTGGCAGATCTGAGGATTTAGAGGCAGGCAGGCAATACCAGGGGCCACATCTTTAATCACAATACCATACTGCCTATAAACACCTGTGACCCCCAAAGAATCATTATTCACCCGACATGCATCACAAATTTCTACTTTAACAACTTTATGTGTGCAAATGGAATTACTTTCCTCCTCTTCTCCACTGGCTGCTAGATGTCCATACTTTGAAACTCACGGCAGGGAAAAAGAAGACTAGACAGCACCGCCAGCCCAGAAGAGGCCGGCGCATTATTTTGGACTCTGTCCCTTTCTTTCTGCCTATCCTACCTGTCATCTCTCCATCTGTCCTCTCCCCTCCGTCTCCTACAGCCACTGCCTTAACTCAGCCCTCATCTGTCTTCTGGACTAGGAACCCTGATTCTATATTTCGTCCTGTTTCCTTCAAACGTAGTCTCTTTCATCATTCTAAAAGAGCTTTTTCAGAAACGTCAATCTCTCCAGCCATTCCTTTTTTGCGTAAGTTACTTTAATGAGTTCCCCAGTTCCCAGAGCAAGGTTACCCCGGCGTGCGGATTAAATATTCAGATTCCCAGGACCTCCGGTGGAGATCCTAAATTCTGTACGGATGGAGGTCTGCCTGGGAATGTGTATCTACATGCCCCTTAGGAGTTACTCATCACCGGGAAAAGTTTGGTAAACAGTGCTCCACCAGATTAAGTATAAGCTTCTTAGCGTGGTAAACAAGGATCTTCACTTACCGCCCCTACCGGCCTCTCCAGCCACCTTTTTTCCCCATGCATCCTCTCAGGCAAAAAGCAATGCCGGTCTGGCCGAGGCTCTGAACGCACCCTGTTGCTTCACACTTCCGGGACTCCGCATTGGCTGCTCCATCTGTTTCCCTAACCTCCCTATCTTGCTCACTTGAAATACCTGCTGAAGGCCATCAGAACCTTTCAAAACCTCCCCACTTCTGTGAAGCCTTCCACAGGTACTTCCAACAGAATTAATTACTCTCTCTTCTGGAACGCCTTACAACTTGTATGTAACACGCACTATTAGTAGCAGGTACATTTATCTGTTTACGTTTCTGAGTTACTAATGAGCATAAAGAGAAGAGGGGCTGCATCTTACTTGCTTTGTATCTCCAGGAGCTAGGACAGTGCTTGGCACGAATTGTAGGGTCAATAAATGTTGAAGGAAGAGAATATTCCTGGGGGTGCCACCATTAGTTACCAACCTTTTTTTCTTTTTAAAGATTTTACCCATTTATTTGACACAGAGAAAGAGCACAAATGGGGGGAGCAGCCCCCCCCCCCCGCTGAGCAGGGAGCCTGATGGGGGACTCGATCTCAGGACCCTGGGATCATGACCCGAGGAGAAGGCAGACGCTTAACCGACTGTGCCGCCCAGGTGCCCCACCAACCTCGACTTTTAAAAGGCCAATGTGTCATTGAGTCCTCACAACCACCTTGTGAGTTGGTTATTATTCCCATTTTACAAGTGAAGAAACCAACATGGAGGAAGATCGCTGCTTCGAAGCGACAGGGCAGAGATGAGCGTTCAGAGCTACCTGCTTCCAGAGCTGACATTCTCTCTCCACCACATACTCCTCCAGGCCAACAAGACTTCCTCCATCCATACCCCCAAACTGACTATCTGCCTTGCATAAGAGTTATTTTTATACTTGACAGGGTGCCTCCTGCCTCCTGGGAGATGGTCAATTATTGAAGGCAAGGATCCTTATAATTTTCATATTTTTATTCCCAGAGTGTCTTGCTCAACGAAGAGCTTTGTACAGTGAGTTTAAGCGGCATACATTTAGAAGAGGTCTTGCGAGAGGAAGAGCTTCTTGCCTCCAGATAGGTGTGTGTACCTACACAGTAGACCCAGTGCCCAACACTGTCATAAAAGGACAGCAGCCTGGTAGATGCGATAGGCTTTCAATAATCTCTGACTTATCAACTTTTCTTCATCATTCACATTTAGTACATAGAAATTTTGGAGGTTTTATTTTAGCGGATGGCATTTATTACAAATGTGAGTTGGAAGAAAAAATATGAAATTTTACACTCCTAGTCTACTTTTGTAAATCTTCAATCCTAAGAAAAAATGAATGTTCGGTTCTGAGGCAACAGTAACATCTCTAACTGGTATCAAGGGTTAGGGAATCAGTGTTTTGCTTCAGTAAATATTCTGACTAGAGGTAGTCAGCTACATCTTGTATAAATTATCAGTCTAAAAATCATTGGAACCCAGCAAAATACACTTAACTTTAAAATTCTTCTGAAAATTATTTAGACTTTTTGGAATGATTTGGAATACATTTCAGGAGAGGGTCTGGTATCAGCCATTGTACTGATTATCATGTATTATTCAACTTGTGAAGTAGAGAAATTCCAAATGAGTGCTTCTAATTGATTAGATAATGGAGAAGTTGCTCTGTGTTTACAAAATACACCTCATTGTTAGCTAACTGAACAGTCATCTGATATTAATATACCACACCTTAGGTGTCCTACTGCCAAACTGTAACATTCTCCCATCCTCAGAAAATAAATTCTAAAGCCTAGTTATTTTCTCAATGAACTGAGAAGAAAAAAAGCTCTCCTGGTTAAAAAAAAAAAAAAAAAAAAAAGCAAGAAACAAAAAATATTATCTCACTACATATTACAACTAGCCTGTAAAATCAAGGAAATAAAAATACTCACATTACAGCCCAATTACAAACAAACAAACAAAACTTTGCAGCCTCTCTCTCTCTGTTTAAAGATAAAATGCACAAATAAGAAGTAAGATCCATGAATGTAAACATTAGATTCCTGGGGCTTGAAGTGAGTATTGCATAATGTATAGAATTGTCCATTCACTGCATCCTATACCTGAAACTAATGTAACATTGTATGCCAACCACACTTCAATAAGAAAATAAAATCAAAGATCATCTCATTCAGTCCTATTTTACAGATAAGCAAAAGTCCAAAAACAGTAAGGGACTCATCCAAGGCCACAGAGCTAATGAGTGTTAGCATAAGATAGGGATCGCGGGGGTAAAGGAACTCACAATCACTGTTTCCAGCCAATGTTATATGCTTAACACATGGACTCTCAATATAATCTTGAGGCGAAGTAGTTTTTCCCCCACTTTGCAGATGGAGAAACTGAATCTAGCAGATATTGAGTAAAACCGGGACTTGAGCCCATGTCTCTCTGCCTCTGAACTCTGCGCTTTTCAGTATAACCCTGACCTTAGAGCACAGGCCTCTTAACCCACAGGCCAAGATTCTAGACAGAACCTCAAGCAGACGAAAAAGCGCTCACTACCAGGTTTTCCTTGCATCCTCCAAAATAGTTATACTTGCTCAAAAGCAAACTATGAAAAAACTGGGCGACATATGTAGAAAATCAACAAAAGCATGTGGGGCCTAAAACTCAAGAATTACTTCCAGACCCTTTACCTGTGTGTGAAGACCAATGACTTCCCCCAAGGTCAATCTCATCCTAAACAAGGAGTACAAGCAAAATGGACCCTGAGTTAATCATGGGAAACTATTCACCACATTAAGCAATTTCCCTTATTAGGTTTGCCATTACATTAAAAGACCTATCTATACACTTACTTTTGTAAAGATAAATAATATAATGAAAGGAAATGCCATCTCCAAATTCTGACTATATGTGCGTAATTTAAGACAACATTAAGAACACATAAGACAAATCCTATTTTAGGTATTATATTAAAATACTACCTAGAATAAGAATCCATAATTTAAGAATGTACCTAAGACCAAAAGATTTCTAAGTTTGAGTTGAGGGTCCATTGACTTACCTAAGGCAGTGTTGTATACAACAAAATTTCAGTAAAAGAAAACAATTTTTATTATCACGTAAGGAAGCAATAGGGTTTGATCAAATGTATCAATATATTCAAATATATCAAATATATCAAAATAGCTCATTTATGTACACATCACAGAGTCAATAAAAACAAGGATTTGATTAATGTCTCCACCTTAAAAAAAAGAAAAAAAATCTGTGGATTTGTTTATTGATTCAAAAGTGGGCCTACTATTGCTAGACAGCTGAATAAATGATAATCCCTACAATGGAAAAGCAGAGAAAACCAGGAACCAAATAATTATAACATAAACTGAAAGATGTTATGATGGAATTAGAAAGTGCTAGTGGGGTACAGAGAAGGGGACATTGGCCCATACCTGGGCAAATCAGGAAGGCTTCATGGAGAAGCTGATACTAGAATTGGATTTTCATTGGTAAGAATTCCCTAGGAAGGGACACACTTTCTCTATGTTTCCCCTCCATTATTTCCCTTTTCAAGACCTGGCTTTTTGGCCAGCTGAGGGACCTTACTGCTGGATATAGAAGAGATGCTAAAATGGCTTCCTTTCATTTTAATGAGGAACTAGATTTTAGTGACGTCTCATAGTTGTTTTCTTGCTGCTCATTAGAAAGGGCGTGAATAGTTCAAAACTACTGAGGGATAAATTTGGTAGATGAAAATGGTTTCTATTACTGTCTGCTGTGACATCAAAATATTTCTAAAGGCCAAAATAAAAACAAATGTCCACATAGGAGGATGAATTCTCCCACTAATCACACCTCCCCCTCCTTCACCCCCCTCCCAAAACAAGATGAATTTCAAGAAACTCTCCGAGGGTAGAAATATAAGAAAGAAAGAGGAAGGGCGAAAAATAACATGGCATCATTACAGACTATTCTTCTGAAGCAAAGTAAAGACAATGAGGGGAAAAATAGAACACGTGTATTACAATGTATAGCACCATACGGCTGTGTTTGATGCTCTGGAGGGCTTCAACAAGTACTGTTCAGCCAAAAATCAATTGAAAAATCAGCATGATAACAGAGCATGAGTTGCCCTATAATAGCCTTAAGACCCCCAAGGCTATACAAGTCCCTTTCATCTGCCACACTGAACTGACTCAAGGGGAACCTCACTTCCCCTCCCTGAGTACTATGCCTAGCTGCATTTCTAACCTACTGTTTTACCCTCCCTGAGAAAGGGGAGCTGACAAGGGCCAATGATGATTTAAAGGTGGCTTTTAAGATTTTTTTTTTCCTTTCTGCCTTATTCTTTATCTTTTCTTGATATTTGCACTCCAATTCGGCCGACAGTATTAGTCACAGGACTTTCCACAATATGAAATGGTCAGGCATAATCTCTGAATAACCTCATAATAATACTGTTTTTTAAATGCCTTAACTAACAGACATTAAACTGCCCCTTAATAAAGATCAGAGTTCAGGCTTATGCAAATGTGGCATGTAAGCAATTCACAGCATTGTTATAAATATACATATACAGTTCATTCCAAGATTTCATCTCAATATTTCTTCAATCACTTCCTCACAATGTCTGGTTTGTTCAATTTATATTTCTACTTGGCATTTGGTGCAAACCCCCAAAGATAAGATACATCTGTCCCTTAGTCACAAATCTTGGCATTTTTACCTTAACTCAATCGTGAAATGATTGGTTGAATATTACCTTGCTTATTAACAGAATTTCCTCGTAATAAAACATTTTATTTCCAAACTTTTGAATGTGACATGAGATGTACCAACTCAGTAGTGACAAACCACGGCCTAAAGAGGACATATAAACACCCCGATCCGTGTGAGGGAAGGAAAAGCTAATTGGAAGTCAGCTTCCCTGTGATTATCAGCTTGTTTATGGGGAGGGAGGACTCCTCTGAATGGCACTGTAAATTCATCCCTGATTATGGCGTTCAAACCAGAGTTCATTTCCACAAGCTCCCCGAAAACCCCCCATCCAATCCATTTTGTTTAGTTACAAAGGGTTGTGCACTGTTTTCAGAGAATGACAGTTCTTCCTGCTTTGATTTTCTCCAGTTTCAAGAAAAATTAATCAGTTGCGCAAGCCAGTTGTCAGATTTCACTTCCCTCATGGCAGAAAGCACACATATTCATTGTCTGCTATAAGAATAAATTTTAGTAATTTTTCCCCATGTCAATATGAATATTAGACTGACCCAATTAATATGAAATTCTTCTTTGCTGCTGGAACAGACAGTGCTGCAGAAAGAGCCATTTGCACAACCTGTTCATGATTATGGGCCATAAGGACACAAAGATGGCACACACATTTGTGGACCATCTGAATTCTTATACGGAGAGGGGAGGGGGAGGGGGAGCGGCATGACGTTAGCGTGACTGTCGTGGGTCATGTTTTTTAATCCGTAGTATTGGACATGTAACACAGCAACAAGAGCTGATCATTTTGTTTAATCACCTTCTGGATCTTTGCCAGATGGTCTCTATTGAGAGCGCTGCAAACAGAGAGAGATGAACTGCATCTAACACGCCACCAGAGCTTTCCCGTAAATGTCTGAGAACTGATTCCAACAAGAATTTAGTCTCAGAGCAGAAAGGGATACATTTAAAAACTATGTGCATTAACTATACTTTTCCCCATAGAATCCTCACTTGGCATGAATAATTTACCCACTCTTATGCTAATGGGATCATGAAAGTATCCCTGTGTCTTTAGTGCAGCTATTCTCAGCTTTCAGTAATTACCCCACCCAGTGAAAATAACATGGCTTCTGCATTGAACGGCAGACTAGTACCTGACAATTAGAAAGATCATGGCTGACAGTGGAAGGGTCCAGAACTGGACAGAGAAACCCTTGTGGCCCACGGAGGAGTAACGCTGGCCATGGGGGAGGCGAGCAAGGGGGAAAGGGTGAGAAGAAATATTTTCCATTGTCGAGCTCTGCGTTCTCTGACTTATTACCAAGATTTTACTTAAATAAAAATATGTTCCCCTTTACATCACTACGTGTAAAAGACGTTCATGACAAGTTCTGAAGAAAAAAAAATATCCAAGTAGAAGAACTAGAAGAGTTATCTTTACAGCACATCTGCATTAAGTATCTATTTTACCAGAATTGTTTAAAATCTAAATAGTGGAAAATCCTCTGCATTTTGCTTTTTGGAGGGAAAAAGGATTACCAAAAATAAAAAAAAAGAAGAAAGAAAGAAAGAGAAAGAAAAACTCATTTTCGACCTCTGTCCACAAAACTCCATGTTAGGTAGTTCACTGTGTAAAAATTATCAGGCTAAAACATCTGGGAAAGAAAGCTATGAAACAGCAGGGAACGTGGCTGGTTTATTGTTTATCTTTTGTTTATGAGGCAGTATTCAAGTTTAATTACTACTCTAAATTAAACTCTAACTGGCATCAGGAGACATCCCTTTACATGACTAAGTTAAAAAAAAAAATCTAGAAATCCCAACTCTGAGTTTTTCAAGTAAGTTGATACATATAGGAAGAAATTACTCAAAATTAACAGCAATTATAGAAAGCTTTTAAGCATTTATGGGCACTATTACATGCTCCTAGAGCATTTATTTATTAGAAGAGCTTAATTTTATTTCTAATGGTTACTATTCTAAAAAGTCCCGAGAAAATCAATAGAAATTATTTGGATGTTTGCTGATAGCTAAAGGATGATATTCTTTTGACTTTATTGGGGGGGGGGTGGAGCGGCAAGGAAAAAAATGCAACATAAATATTCTATATACAACAGCTTCTTCTGTGGGAATGTACAATTATCAATTACATTCTCCGAGAATTTTTTTTTTATACAATTAGGAAGACAGAAAGGAAAAGAAATGGCATTTAATTATCATAACAGTGAATGACCAGTTTTGGATGAACTTAGCTCTAGGAAAAATAAAAGTTAAAAGCAACTAGCAAAAGATTATGCCAGATGGCATCTGTCATATTGTATTTAGGGTTATTTTAAAGAAATTGCCACCACTATGAAAACATTCCATTGACAGAGTTTTCCTAGACTGAATAAGAAATCCCAGTAGAACATATTCAGGATCCACCGTAGATAGGGTGGAAGTTTTTCTCCCTCCTTTAAATGTATAATTGGAATATTCTGGTGGGGGAGAAATCTATTTCATACCGATAGTATGCATTATAAACTCAAAAGTATAATACTATTTTAGATGCTTGCTGACCTATAAACACATTCAATATAAAGGGGTATTTTTAGATTTCAACACCATGACTGGTAAAGAACTGTATAATACATAAATAAATATCTAGCTATGAAATAATAGTCTTATTGCCTGGATCATAGTTGGGGACATCAATGGAAGGATTTGGTAGGTGGCAGAGTTGAGGGGAATTATGCTGGCTTGTGCAGCCTTGTGTCCTGAAAGAGTAGAGACATATAGATGCTAGTATGCTAATGTATTTAGGTTAAACTGGGTCTGGCAACAGTATGGTTAACGTGTGTGTGGTGTGCAGTGTGAGCTCAGCAGTTACTGGGCCAACTGTCTCGGTATTTCTGGGAATCCTGCCTATTCACAGTGCAGGGATTGTTCAATTGCTGCAAAATGTACAAAATGAATTTTACAAAAATGAATTGTAAGGAAGGCCCCATTACAACGATTTTACAGCAAAGATGTCAACATCAATTTTTCTTTCATGCATAGCTAATGATTAAAACAGCATATTCCATTTGCCTAAGACAATTTATTTCATATTGGCACATCAAAATATTGAAATACAAAGTTATCTTTACTCTACCCTTTTTATTCATTGCTGCTGAACCCATACCATTGTTCAAACCAGGAAAAATAAAACAAACTTGGCACAAAATACTTAAAACAAAGGCTCATCAATATTCTCCAATTTGTCAACATCTCAATTACAGCACTGGAAAAAATGTAAATTTCATGTGCTCTAAACACTGAGGGGTCTATTCTCTTGCCAATTCACATGCGTAACTCCCATCAGCGTTAATGGGAGTTACACAAACCCATCAATAATAATAATACTTTGTACATATATTGTGCCTTTCATCTAAGGCTCTCAAAGTGCTCTATGAACAAGGGGGCTGCTTCCTAGTCTTTACTCTGGCAAAATACACAATGAAATACAAAGCAGCTTTTGACTCAGCAGGTACAGAATAGGGACCCCAAGCCTTATTATCAAGCCCCATTTTACTGATGGGAAGCCAGACACAAAGAGGGCCAGTTACTGCCCCAGAGTCCCCAGTCTGTACCCTAATTCTATCCCTGAAAAACCAGATTTCTTTCTTCATTCTAATGTGACTAACAAGACAAACTCCCTCCCTTTGGCTGCTTTTAGCAAAAGAAATCAGAGTGAATGAAAATCTGGTTCATATTTATATAGTTTACTGCTAGGCATGTGCTGTTTGAAAGATATAGTAAAGTCAGGTTTTACATTTTACCAAGTTTGTTTCTTAAAATATTTCTAAAATTTGATTTTTTCCCCCTCTATTTGGTTTGTTGTACAAACACTACAGACGAAAAGATGACCTTTCACCTGTGTAACTGTAGCTCTTTCACTATCAAGTCATAAAATGAAGTATTTTTAGATTCCAAAGTAAAGATGTGTATGAATCATTTTAGTAAAGATATTCACAAAAAATATAAAGCAACATAAATGCATGTATTGTTTTATAGCATATGGCTATTAAAGTTTAATTTAAAATGTGTATGAAAACATTGTATTTAGTACAATTCATCCCTATTTTTTCTGTTTATCATAATTTGTTTTGAAACTGAGTCGTTTTACAGTTTTCCATATGCCTGTTGTGCTAATAAATTCTGAATACGCAAGAAAACTCTTTTCTAAACTACAAACTTGGTTTCCAGTGAAACATTATAATATATTTAATACTAGGAACATAAATTTCCCTCCTAGGTTTCCCATTATACAGCAACCCTAAGATTTAACCTAGGATAAGCATATGTGATTTCAGTCAATATCTCTGTTGACTTTGCCCTGAAGCAGATAATTAATCTTTCCCACAGAAAGCTACTCTGGACAATTCAGTGGGCCAAATTTCAAAATACCTTAAATACACGTTTAAAAGACTAACATAGGCCTGAGTATGACAAAATGCATCAAGCCCGGCCTTCAAAATTTAGTCTGCTGTAACAAACAGAATACCCTCCAACATGTGTTTGGGGAACACTGATGTGGTAAGCCAGGTAGGAAATTCTCCACACCGAAACTTATTCCTTATTTTATAGGAATCATAACTTGTTTTTGTCCCTCACACTTTAATACAGTAAAATGACTGACTTCCTAGTGCTCGTACACATAAGCCGCCATGTCCATTCTTTAATCCCACGGAGATATGATAAAAGGACAAAATCCTACAGGGATCAAATCCTTCAACATGGGATAAGTGGGTGCAGCTACCCACAACATAGAGGTTTGTGGGCCTTGCTTTTACCGAGTGTATCCATCTCAGAACTTTTCTCTTTGTCTGACCAACAACAACAACAAAACAAAACTAACCGAAATGATAAAACTCCATGCCTTGCCTGTTGTCGCAACAATTCCCAGCTCCAAACCCCAGGGTCTTCTCACTCCCCCTCCCCTTCTCTCGGGTCCTTTCCTGCTATCTCCCTTGCCATAACTCAACCAACCCAACAGAACCAGGCAGTTTTAAATTTCAGTTGGGACCTTCGTGACCTGTTAATGAATCTACAGAGAGGAGAAAAACTCACAGTGTTGAGTTATGCCTGGTGTTGCTAGCTGACTTGGAGTCAGAAATGCTTGAAGCGTTAACGTAATTGCAAGAATGTGAAAAATGAAGCGCTGGGCTCCTGAGCAAAGTGAAAGGTCAAAGCGAGCCTCACACACAACAAGTCTTTGGAAGATAGCCTCATTAGACCATTAAGTCTGCTTCTCTTTTACCCCCCTCTTTTGTCCAATGGTTAGGGTGTTTTGTTTTTATTAATAGATACATTTCACCCTTTGTGTTATAGCAGTTAGGGGTGGTAGGGAAGGTGGACTCATTCAAAGCTTCCCAGATTTAACCACCCTGAGAAGTCCATCACCGTGACACGGAACCACAATTAAGCCCTTGCCCTGCACATCCACAGGATTCATATACAAGCCATCTCCAAAATGCCTTCCAGTTTGGTTTTCTTATGTACAATCTAACTGCTCTAATAAAGACAGCAGATAAGCCTAAACAGATCCAACTGACAAGTTCTTCCACAATTTACCATCTGATAGTTTTCATTTCTGTATCAGTCACAAATAACCCAGATTCTAATTTGGACCTATTCACAGTGAATGGCATCCTAGAAGACAAGTTTCTTCCTATACTCTTCTAGAATACTAGTAATCCAAAATCTGTGGCCAGAAACTTGGAGAAGTCAAGGCACTCACCCTACATCAACCACCTTCTTTTAAATGCCATATATGACTACAGCTCAGGCTGTTAAACTGTCCTCCACTTGGAAGACTCTCTAATGCTTAAATATTGTGGCCATAAACACAGTCATAATAGAGATGAAATAGACCTAGGAGATCAGACACCATCTAACGTAAAATATTAAAAAGTAAAATCTATACACTTTCCTGGCCTATGTTCAATAATGCATCTTCCCTTAAATTATCATTTTAGCTATAGAAGAGTCATCCTTACCAATGTATAATTGCTCTTTATGCAATAGGTGAGTTTTAAATGGTAAAATTTATTCTAAATTACGCTAGGCTTCCTTGTTATCGGCCGTTGACATCCCCCTTGCCCTCTGATTATTCTGATTTTTAGGATTTGTGACAAAAGTCACCATGCCAGCTGACTGGAAATGGGGACAAATGACCTAAGAACTTCAAAATCCATCTTCCCAAGATAAAATTCCCTATAAAATTCACACAGTACTTCTAGAGTTCATAAGAACAGATTCTGGCATTTTATGTGCTTTCAAGGCACCACTGCTTGATTACAGAGAACTCCTACAGTTGATATTACAAACAAAATATCCTGCTTATAGAATAATTCAAACTAGTGCAATAATAGCAGCAAAGTAAGCCTGTCATTCTATTTACTCACACACAGAAGTAAAGTGTAGATAACCAAATTTGTAAAAGAATTGGCAGAACTAATCAATTGTTATTGTAATGTCTACTTAAAGATTAGACATCTCACTTTGACTTTTTTTTTTTCCTAAAGTAATGTAAGTTGAGAGGAAATACTAACATAGCAGCTCTCTAACCTGCCACTCTCCTGTTTACAGGGAGGGAGATGTGCCGATATCATAAAATACTGAAGTTATTTTAGTTATGTCTACTTTGTACAAGGAAAATGCTTGACCTTTTACCTTGTTCACTGCTGTTGTCTCCACTCTGTGAAGCATGGCCCCCACTGGAGGGCCCCGGGGTGCCTGCTGAGTGGGTGGAGGTTGCATCATCGTGATCTCGCCAAGATGCAGGATTCTGATGTTGGGATGCCAAGAGATTTTTCCACAGTTACCATTTCAGCCATAAATGAAGAAACAAGAGGAAAGGTGCAGAGGGAGACAAAAAATGTATACATATTAGTATTTGTGGAACTAGGCATATAAAGATGCCATACTACGGTATGTTGTCTTTTCAGCGATTGGTACCAAAAGTAAGAAAAGATGCTCCAGAATCTTTATGAGGTGATGGTTAGTTACATCAGTGTCTACATGTGTTTAAACTAATTGAAACAGATTAAAAGGGGTGCATTGCATTATACACAAATTATACCTCAATAAAGTTAATTTCTAAAGTTAGGGAAAAAAGCTTTTTACAAATCTAGAAGTCATTTCTACTCTTGCTGTCTTAATTGGGGCATACTCTTCCAAGAAAGAGGCCAATACACTTGGATACTAATTACAGAACATCTACAAAACTCAATGACTCCTTTAAAAAAAAAAAAAAAAACAAATCAAAAACCACAGATCCAAGAAAGTACAGGGCGGCCCTTTGCGTCTTTCAGGTGCATTGACCTAGACCAACCTGAATGAACTCCGAAAATTACCAACTGATTATATAACCAACAGACAGAGTGATATCAATGAACAAAATGAAGCAACTATGAACAGTCAGCCATCTGGTAAACTGGACGGGACTTCCATGTGAGCTCCATGGAAGCTCTCAATTCACAGGGCAGTGCTTTTTTCCTGGAAGTATGACTTGTTTCAGAGGACATGCGAGGCAAACTGAGAAATTATAGCTCATGCTATGCTGAGTGTATTCTTCTCCTGTTCCTCCTCCCCTTTCCTGATCGTTCCCAATCCCCTGCTGTTGCTTAAAGGAAAACAGGAATTCTAATGTACAGGAAGGACTTTATCAGCACCACATGAAGGCAGGCAAGAGATGGAATTTCCTCTGGCAGAAACGGGGAGTAGGAACCGCACATGAAACAGACCAGCTTAAGGCCAGAACTGTACACTTGTCACCTGCATGTGATGACTTCAACTAGAGCCCAAAGATCTCCTGGCAAGCAAATTCTTACGGGAGGTGGGGCAGGGAGAGTCTTTGGGGGCAAAACGAAGTAACAACATCAATCTCTCAAAGTACAAGATTTCTCCTCACAAGAATTGGTAAATAAGGATTTTGACATGCCTATGGGCAACATGCAAACATCTTGACCATCTGAAAGCAATCTTGCCATGTTGTCATTACATATAGTTTATCCAGAAAAAAAAAAGTCTTTCATTTTCTTCTACATCAACTCTATTGTATATACAGAATATAAAATTTTATCAAAATAAAATCAAAAACCATGGTGAGACAAAATAAGGGACTATTCTTATTTGGAACAACAACAACCAAAAACAACCTTCCCCCCCCCCCACAGGGTCCGCTACAAACTGACTACTAATTAATATCTAGCATTTTTGAGAGATGATGAAATGACCCAAAGCTCTATAGATCAGTAATATCTGTATCAAATAATGCTACTGGCACTGCCATCAGGCTAGCAACTGATTCAAAGGGAAAACCCGAAGCAGAAATCTTGTGACTCTAAGTACAGCACAGGTTTAGATCTCCAAAGGTTATGTTTTAGAAAGGAGATTAGGGAACGGAGTCAAATAAAATGAAAATCAAGGTTCTGTGCTGCCTCTATTAAGACAAAGTCATGCCTGTGATTTCTCTTTTTATCTAAGTTAGAAACCACTCCAAGAGTTTCAAGCTAAAGGCAAACAGAATACAGGGGCTCTTCAAGCTTTGCAGCCTCTTCGCGTCAGCTGTTTGCCGGATGCTAATCAGATAAAGAGCTAGAAGAATTACGTGAAAGAAAGGAAAGAAAGAAAAAGAAAGAAAGAAAAAGGAAGGAAGGAAAGAAGGAAGGAAGGAAGGAAGGAAGGAAGGAAGGAAGGAAGGAAGGAAGGAAGGAAGGAAGGAAGGAAGGAAGGAAGGAAGGAAGGAAGAAAAAGAAAGAAAGAAAAAGAAAGAATAGCATGGCATGAGTTTAGTCCTACAATAACACTGGCTAGAGCCTTCTTTCAGAAAATGAAATAACTGAACCACATTCACCTAGGCTAAACTTTTCAGTGTATACAGCAAGTGATGTTAATTTTATGCACTGCAGGCTTTTTATTAAACAGGCTGCTGTAAAAGCTCCTTATCCCTCATGAAAATTACAATAATTAACTACTAACATCTCAACTATGTTTTAAGGTAAATGTCATCCAACAACTATTATATAATCATTCAAATGAAGCAAGTCTTTCTATTTGGGCACTAGAGTGACTTGAAGCGACTGCTCAAAAGGACTTTCTGCAACTGAAAATACTGGTTTGTCCCTCTCAGTCAAACCTGTACTGAGTTTTTTAAAGACAGACCTCATTAATTTACAATTTAGTGTACTTCTTTCAGTGGTTTTCTGGAGGGGGGGTTCTAAACTAAAGGGGTAAAAAATAAGCCACATAAACAAATATTACTTTAAAAGCAACTGATTCCTGTGAGGTGGATCTTTGGTTTTCAGCCGTCCTAAAATTTGCTCCTGTTCACTATATAACATACCATGCCCCTGTCTCTTCTCTCTTCTCCTCCACATCCTCAAAAATGCTGTCCCCAACAAGTGTCATAAGATGTTTATTTCCACAGAGTGTCTCAAGTATTATGACCTTGTTTGAGAGATTGACACAAACTAAGGAGTAACCCTGGCATTCATCTAACTTGAAAGTAGGAAAAACAGATGGATCTCTCTGGGGCTTCAGGGCTGAGGAGTTACCCCAAAGTTGTTCCTATCCAGCTAGACCATGCTGACTCAATCATATACAAAGACAAATGCTGATAATCTGGTCAATAAAAAATTGCTACCTTCCTAGTCATAAAAAATTACAACCTACATGGGTAGATAAAATATAATCCCTTACCCATAACGCTGGGCTTTTTTTCTTAGACTGAAATATTTGTTTGTATCACAACCTCTTTCTTCTTTTTTTTTTTTTCCCCTCCCTAGATAGTTTCCAAGTTTACATCCTTCAAGAATAACTGCCTGGCTTCCTGCCAAATTATATGCAGAAGTTTAGTGTATCATGAAACCAAAGTGGCGTATGAAAGCATGTACAACACATGAGGTATGTAGAAAATAAAGAGAAATGCTCTCCGAGTGCACGTGTGTGGGTGAGCACTCAGGTAGATGCACTGCACTCTATATGTCCTGTTCTTCAACCCAAGTATCCTGAAGACACCCGAGGGCAAGGAGTGAACATGTTTCTATTCCCAATGGCTTTAATAATTGGGAGTCAAATATGGTACTCTTCTTGCTCTTACGTAATTGCGTTAAAGAGCAGTGTTAGCAGGAGAAAAGCAGTGAATACTGAGTGGAACACAATAGAAGGAGATGGAAAATAGATACAAGAAGCTAGGTCTCCAGGGGCAGTATTTTCTATTTGCTGGGCTACAGACTCACAGCTGATAATGCAAGTTGTAATTAATATAAAAGCATGAGACAAGATGGGGAGAGCTTGTAGTGGCGAGACCACAGGAGATCATTCTGCTGCTCTCCTCTGTTTCTCATTTACACACAGCTTTCCCTAGAAAACACAATTCTGCCAGTGTTTTCTCCCTTGAAATTAAAAAAAAAAATGATTTAGCACCATCATTGAATTTTGCTAAATCTAGGAAAGAGCACAGATAGGAAAGGAGTCTCTGGGCATAGGAAGCAAAACATATGCAGGCCTCTTTTGTTGAGGTTGCAGATACGGTGGAAATTGTAACATTTTACACCCCTATGGCATTCCTGTGGGGACCTGCCCATAGGAAAATAGTAAGTCCTGGTGAATTAGTGGTATTGCCCTGTTTAAATGATTCCACAAAATTCATGGTTCTTCCATTGCAAAAAGACAATGGAGTAAAATGTAGGCGCATTTCTAACTAAAAGCAAAACTGAGTGGTGAAGTAAAATGTACTAGGCTTCAAGGAGGAAAGAAAAAGCCACACTACACAAAGTTCTATCTAAAACTCTTCATGACCCCGAGTGAAAAGATGATTCGATTGATGTGGTGTAGGAGAGAGAGCACTGGATTCGAATTAAGATACCAGGGTGCCACCTCTTACAGATCACATGGCCTTAAGCACATGAAGTGATGCACTTCATTTCCCTGGGACTTGCTTCCTCTAGCTCTTTAAAATTAAGAACTTAGGCAAGATAATCCCTAAGGTCACTTCTACTTCTTATTTCTATTATTAAAAACATGCTTTAAAATAAGCATTTGATTTTCCAGAACCTATACAACTAACATGTGATATATAACACCAAGCCAAAATTTTTATATGAACTTGAACAATACAGTAGACTAATTCGGAAAATGTGCTTGTAGGTAGAAAGCAATAGTAAACATATATAAAGATATTTTAACCAGCAAATGAAGCATGCAAAACTAATCTGACTCGATATGTTTAAACAACAAAGGCAAGATATGCTTGCATCAGTACACATAATTAATAGGTAACATATTTCCTATGACTTTATGATGTTTTAGTTCCTAATTAACATTGTGCAGAAGTTATTTTTTAAAATAAGATGAGGACTTCTATCATGAGGTATTCAAGCCCACAAAAGTTAAAAATGTTAATTGTATGGTTTGAAAAAATGTTGGAATTTCAACTTCATTATTCTAAAGTTGACATAAGAACTCAGGAGAACCACACACGCTTTCAGAACATGGACTCACTCTTTAAAAATGTAAATAGAGCTGGGGTCTTTCCCTCATCTCCCTGCTTCCACCCTCTATTGAGCTTTGGGAATTAATATGTGAGTAACTCTCAAAGAAGTGGCAAGTACTCTTGCAAATTCCAAAAATGAATTCCAAAAATTAAAAAGAAAAATGGATTCCTCTATTTAACTCAGAAAAAATAGAAATTTCTTGTTTTGTTGGTATAGCATCACATTATAAAATGTCTCCTATAACTCTGAATTGTGTTGGGATATCCCATAAAACATTCAGTCTGAAAAAAACAGGAAATCAATTTTTAAAGTATCAAAATTTTAATCTGATAGTGAGTGTCAGTAGTTGTCAAGTGTTTGTTTAATTTCATCTCATCACAGTTACACTGAAAACATACTTCAACGGCACAACTGAAGTGATTTAAATAATATAATTATTTTGAATGGGAAATTGACAGAGGAGCTATCAACCTTCTGAAGCTACACAACAGTAACAACAGAAAACCCATGACCCCCGCCATGTTGAGTTGGTAAAAAGAACTCAGAGGTAGAACTTTCCCGGAATGGGTCCCTGGAGACGTTGGATAACACACCACAAAGTCTAATCCTATCCTAGAACTTAAGAAACTATCTGATAAAATAAATCATTTGTATTATTAATGTTATTATCAAATCCCATTATTTCCCCCCTTGATATCCTATAGACCAATCACTTAAACCTATCCCTTTCCTCGCTGCCTAATCCCTGCTAACTTTCCAGGTACTAATAGATTTTACCTCTAGACACTTGCCTGTATTCTGTCAGGGACAAGGTTCTTAACCCATTTTTAGACGCTGTACACAGATAAATAAACTTGACATATTCAGAGATGCAAAAGAAAACAACAGCATGTCTTCAGTTAAATTACACAACATAGCAACATAGAAATTTTTTTTCTTTTATTAATCATATTATCAGAGCTAGTCAATTTTAAAGCACCTGTCATTAACTATTAACAGATGAAGTTGTATTTTCTTCCCTATACTTAATTCATCCAAAAAATTAATAAATAAGACGAGTTCCTTATGAACATTAATTAGAAATAATAACTGTATGCACTTCAGGCAAATAGAGCTTGGCTCAGAGAATGTATTTCAAACAGATATATTTCATTTATCTAATGTTGATCTAAAGATATGTGATATCTTTAAATGTAAACATAAAGATATATTTTATTTGTCTGCACTAGATCTAAAATTATGTAAAGCAGAAAATGTGGATATCACCTATTATTTAGAAATACTATAGACTAGGAAAAGCATGAAAATTCCACAAGAGTTTTCAAGTTGAAAGTTTTTTTTGAAGAATTGGTTTCTTGACATGTTTATTTTAACATAATAAATTTGAATGTCTGGGAAACTTAACACAAATTGCAGCTGGAAAATAGAGTTCTATTTCCTTTCACCATCTTATTTTCTTCTTCCCAATATTCCAAAGAATACTGTAATAGTTGTTTCCCACCTATAACAATTACTCTGATGTTTAATAATATAAAATAAACTATGTTATAATTCAAAAATGTAAGCATTCATTATGAATTTACTAAAAACAACAAAATCGGAGCCAGTGTTGCAATTTTATTTTCTATTTAATTCCAAACCTCCTTCTATCATCATGCCCATCATGTAAATGTCGATAATAAATGAACGAGTTCAGTATCTTTAATGAACATACTGTACAAAAGGTTAGGACACCCGGGTTGTCTTTTTATCAATGTTACATCAGATTATTTACATAAAATTACACAATGTGAAATCAGCATGACAACAGCTGATTTACTGTGTAATAGTATATAAAACTCATTCTTAAAAGCCTGCCAAAAATACTTGCTTTCAAGATATTTGTAGCAATTACTTTCCTTCAGTTTTATTTTGAAATTTTTCCTATAATAGAAGTCTATTTTGGCACCTAATATTTTGTTCCTGACGCTTTTCTCTCTGCTTTCCACTATACAAAATTATGCACTTATTCTTTCTTTTCTCTCTTTCACTATCTCTCTCTCCTTGCCTGATCCTTCCTTAAACACACACACACACACACACACACACACACACACACACACACTGCAGCTTGATACCACTTAATAAGTATAGAGGTGTCTGTGTTTTGGGGGCGTCAAACAGCTGTCACAAACTGTCACCTCCACAAGAGAAACCTTGGCACACAACAAATTAAACTACACTTCTTTTTTAGCTGTCATTATTCATAGCCAATAAGTTGAAATGCTCTCGGCATTTCATGTGCAAATAAAACCATGAGGAAGCGCAGTAGATCAGAATAGTGGGCCAACAGATAAAACAGAGAAAACAACACGCTGTCTCAGTCCTTCTGAAGTGGCTCATCATCACCCCTGCACCAGCGTGCACCAAATGAGATCCAGCCTGGGGCAATGTATTAAATATGCATATCAAAGCAAATGAAAAAATAAACCTGGAGATTCAAATTGGGCACATTTACATGCTGAAAATGTCCCACTCATACCACTTTTCAGGTAGTAGTTCTGGGGTATTTTCCCCTTTTTTGGTGGGGGGGGAGGGTGAAGGGAAGGTGTACTTGCAGAAGAGGCAGACACATAAGAGAATTCATTTTGTAGAGGGATGCTTGGAAATGAATATAACCAATGTACTTCTGGTACAAAAATATCAAAAATGGTGAAAACTCTACAAGGTTTTCTCTCCCCTCCCGCATAAAATTCAAATCTGCAGCAAATCTCGCCATTTCCCACTCGGTGTGCCTGGTGGAACAAATTAGTGCTTCCTTTCAAAACAAATAGCAGGGGGCTAAAGTAAAAATGTTATAGTTCAGATCTCTAGGAAATAAAAGGCTTTAAATTATGATGCCCAATGAGGTGGCAAGCCCTCATGGGTTCAAAATAAATCAGTTGTCATCTTTACTTGATTGGGGGCCTGAAGAAGAGCAACAAATGTTACAGTTGACTCTTTTATCCAAAGCTGATGATTGTTAAATTATTAAAGCGCTATCCTCTTAGGTACCACTTCCTTTTTGAGTGTAATTTAAATATTACAATAGTTTCATAAATTGGCACTGTATATCAGCCAATACTCTGAACAGCCGAGTTTATCTTCTCTCTTCTATGTAAACATCGGCATGTTCTAGTTACGTACATCCACTTGAAAAACAGTTGCCAAGAAACTATTCTAGAAAACCAAGTAGTCGAGACCCCTGGAAATGTCATGAGAAACGTTTTTTGGCTGCAGATAACTGTGAACCTCTCATCCTACAAACCATGTAACTAGATTCCTTCTCATTCCCCCAACATTGCAGGCTGCATTTGAATTGAGAAACAGGAAGCAATGAAAATAAACAAATAAATTACAACAACAACAAATATTTCTAAGGGAGTGTCATGCCTTGTGGACAACAACCACACATCATATAGCCACATATCACCAAGTAAACTTTCCATAGCTGCTTGCTGCAACCTTTTGATTTCAGTTAATACACTCAAATACAAAAGAGCCCCTCAAAGTTCCCCCCATCATGATGGAAAAAGCCAAGAGTAAAGATAGCCACATGAGCTTTCAATGCCATAGTATTTATTCTGTATCAGAACTAGACAACCAAGACTGAGGTTTTCTTTCCTTTTTTTTTTTTTAACTTTTGTTCTTAGGCTGGCTTTCCATACAGTACAAAGGCTCATAATCAAAATTAAAATGACTGCATATTTTCAAAACTTTATTTTGGAGGATGGGGGGAGATAAAGACCCTCACAGAAGGTTTATTCTCAAGGCATCTCAACCCATTCCTCTTAACACCCAGGAATGGGGGGGAGAGCTGGTGGTAATGATAAAAACTGCCTTCAAGCCTCGAAACCTGTTTAACTCCACAAAGTGTAAGTTAATATTTCAGCCAGCAAGTTATTAGACTATAGCCTATATCACTTAGGTTGTAAGCTCAATTGAATATAATCTATAGACACCCTGTCCCCTGCCCCGGGCTTGAGTTCCTATAAATAAACTGCTGTTCACACCCACTCTTTAACCTCCCCACTCTTGCCTTTCCTACCAGCTGCAATCTTTCTTTGCTTCTTTTTCAAATTTTCAGTCCCACTACATATGCTTGCTTTCTCTTTCTTTCTTTCTTTCTTTCTTTCTTTCTTTCTTTCTTTCTTTCTTTTTTTCTTTCTTTCTTTCTCTTTCTTTCTTTCTTTCTTTCTTTCTTTCTTTCTTTCTTTCTTTCTTTCTCTTTTTTCTTTTCTTTTTTTTTTTTTTTAGCATCAGACTCCCTAAATCGGTTCCAAAATAGGATTAAAAACAAAGAATAGAAAGAAATCTCCCATCCTGGCCTGACATACACAGTCACTCCTTACTATATTCTGTCTTCATTCACCAACTGTTTAAGTGTTAAAATTCAACCACGAACCTATGGTTACTCAATCGCAATTCCCTTCAGCTTTCTGTAATACATTGTTAATAACTGTTTCATCAAAGTTACTGTCTTTTATTATGAAGATGCTTCAGGCACTTGGCAATAAGTCCATATACTGACAATAAGTTTCTATAGAGCAAGAGCTCAGAGAATTGTAATGTGTTCACTCCTTCTTTTATTTCTAATGCAATGCAAGATTGCCAATAATTCTCAGGACTGTCATCTCTGTGAGAGACTGGGAAATCGGTCCTCCCTCCCCGGTTCCTCTTGTCTAGTTCTCTCTCTCCCCCACCCTGTCCAGCTAGCTGACTTGCCCCTCTGTCCAGGCTGCACTGATTACACAGAGCTGAGAAAGCAGAAAAGGCAGCAGTCACCATATCAAACAGACAATTTGCTAACACTCAAGCCACCAAATCCAGGAAACTTTACACATTAAGAGCACAAATCACTCTATCAACTCCCTGGTTTCTTTGGTTCTCCACATAAATAAGGAGAGGGGCCAGGAAAGGGCAAACGAAGATGAAGGGTATGGCAGAGGTAGTGACAAAGGGAGAAAAGACCCCCAAAGAGACCAGATCATTTAAAAAGAAAACTAAGTTTAAGCTTAGCTAAATGTTACAACAAGTTTTTTTTTTTTTTTTTTTTTTTAATGCTTTACCCAGTGGTCTCAAAAGAATGCCAAAGGGCTCTCAGACTTACATGGTCAGCGAGATTTGTAGAGGAGCCTGAAAGTTCTTCATGATCTGACTTGGAGCTGCCGTCTCTTTCATCAATGACAAGGTCGATGGGCATCTTCCCCTTCAAACAGCTAATGTACCGATGGCAGAAGTTATCACACAGTTCGTGGACCTAAAAGGAGGGTCATGGTGGAGGGTTCAGCTCATATTGTTGTTGTTATTGTTTTGTTTCATTTTTAAAGGGTAAAAAATCAGGTTACAAGGTTACATTTGGAAAGAGCAACAGTGCAATGTCTTCCAAACTAACTCTAATTAATGGGTGTAATACTTGAAGGCAAGGAAACAATAGAGCAATTGTTGCAGCAGATATTATTCTCCAGAGACTTCCCTGAGCAACAAGTTACAATAAAGAGAGAAGAAACAGGACTGGAAATAACTGGGCTCAGACTGGGAGTCCAAGGGGGAAAATCCGATTTGATGATAACATCAAAACGTTAGAACGCTGGAACTGGGAATAGCATTGGCATTTGCGATTCAATAAGCTAAGAGTTTTGCATGTTTCCAGGGGACAGTGATTGAGCTGCAGAGCAATGTAAAGACACCCCAGCGAGGATGATTCCCTCTGCTTGCACCTAATACTCACTCTGGTCTGAGGGTGAGCTAAGCTAATAGAGACGCAAGCAGGCTGAATGTCCAGTAACACAAATGGTTTGCTGCATTTCAAAATAATCCTGAATGCCTGGGGGAGAGGCGCGAGGGGGTGGGACAGGGGAGCAGGCAGGGCTGTCCTAATTCACCCATCCTCTGAGCCCCTGGGTTGAGCAGCAATTCGAAGGAAGGACATGGTAACAAGTTGCTCAAAGCCTCCAGGTGCTCAATCCCTCAGACTGGAAGTTTTGTTAAAGACATCCCAACTCAACTGAGAAAGGAAAGTGGCTAAATCAAAATGGGGAGTGTCATTTCCTGCTTACCTTTTCTAACTCCAAAAGATGAAACCTTAGTACTTGTATTGCTTGTATCATCTGAAAGAAAAGTTTAAGAGTGTGGAGTTAAGGCTCTGTGACTCAGAAGTCCTGAGTTGGGGGTGGGGGGTGGTGGTGAGGGAACTGAGCTGAGGAGAAGACGCCGGCAAGTGGCCAGGCAAAACCCACACATCAAGAAATCGTCAGAAAAACCAAGTGATTACTGATCATCTCTGCCTCATTGGCCACGGGGTAGGAATCTGACTCAACCTGAGCCGAAGCATCTAATATCTTTGCCCCCTGTGTTCACTGAGCTATTTGTAAGGACTGCTTTCCTAGGGCCAGGCCTTCTTTCTCCGCCTGAGTCTTTAACCGTCCCCTCTCTCGACCTCAGGCCAAATTAAAAAAAAAAAAATCCGCTTCTTCGGAGAGAGAAAGCTTTTTAGAACAGCACACCCTGCGAAATCCGTCCTTACTGAAGAAGGAAATACTCAAGATGAATGGTGAAGCAAGGCCTTTGAAAGCGGATTTAAGTACTTTTAATATTGAAATTGTGCAAATTAGCAAAAGAATCGCACCTAAAAGTGGCCTGCGCCCGCCTGCCCCATACCTCCCTCCCCCCATCTCCCCGCCCGCCCTCCGCTGCTGCTGCGCCCGCGGTTACTTCCTTCGGGTGAGCTGCCGGGGGTTCGGCTGCCTACCCTGGCAAACAGAGGAAATAACTCACTTCTCGCAGCCTCGCTCCCGGGGCGAGACCTGGGACTCATCCCCTGCTCACACTCTGGGCGCTGTGTCCCCGCCTGCTGCTCCCTGGCCTCCACTTTCCCTGACGTCCATTCCACCCCTCACCTCCCATCGCCCTTGCAGGGGCTCTAAGCTGTTCCCTCTTCCTCCCTGTCGCTCTTGAGCTTCAAAAGAGGGCTCTGCTCCAACTCCCCGGAGCTCCAGGGGGGAAAGTGGGTGCTTCTAGGCAAGGTGGGGTGGGGTGGAGGAGCAGGCTGGGGAGAGGCAAGAAACGGTGAGCCTTACCAAATTGTCCAGCTCTGGATTTGAGGAAAAAAGTGGCTTTTCAGCGCGAACCTGTAAGAAGCAGGGAAAGTCAACATGAATGACCGCCCCAACTTAAAAGAAGAAAAACGCTGTCACGGACTAAACCATCTGAATGGGTACGGTGGAAGGGCAGTGGCGGAGAAGAGGAGAGGGGCTTTCGTAAAATACACGAACCAAACTAATGCCTTAAATTAGTGGGTTCGGTTGAAAAAGTACTGGGGCCTTCCACTCCTAGCCCCATTAGGGGGCACCTGGAACTGCTAAGCTGTTGCTGGGAACTCAGGGCCGTTCTCTGGGCCTGAGTACCCCCTCATCCAGCTGTCTAAGGGGCTGTGGCTCTCAGCCTCCCTCACCTTAGCGCCCTGCGTAGACCGCCCTATGAGGCGCCCAGCTTCCTTCCCTCCCAGGCACTCTCGGGTCCCTCACAGCCCCTATCCCCAATACTTGTTCAAGTAGCTTCAGGCGGGGGAAAAGGCCAAGCCCCAGATTAGGAGCAGGTCAACTTTAATTCGAGGGTCGAGCCCCTGTATTCCTGGCTGGGGGGAAAAACAAACACCCATATTTATCTCCGCTTCCAATTCGCCTCCAGGCTCAGGGATGGGGAGGAGGCAAAGAGCACGGACTGGGCCAGAGGAACAGATCGGGTGTCCCGGCCTTTTCCTCCTCTTTCATGTAAAGCTCGGAGGAAAGGGGAGGAGGAGTGAGGGTCTGCAGGAGGGTGAGTGGGTCAAGAAGGTTGGACCTGCTTGGCGAAGACCGCGATGTCCTCATTGAAGGAGTCGGAGGAGCAGACGTCTCCGCCGGCCACTCCGGGTTCCCGGGGAGTGCAGGTCGCCAGCTCGCACTTCTCAAAGACCAGAGCTAACAGAGGAAACAACGGGTGCCTAACGGGCAGCGCCACGCAGAGACACACACACGGAGACGGGGTGCAGAGGGGAAGGAGCAAGAACTGTAATCAACAAGTTTGGAGGGTTCGGATTCCTTCTTTAATAAAACAGGCACGCATCACACTTTACAACCCTTCCTTAGCCAGCCGAGCCTGGGCCAGAAACAGAAAGGAAAAACGGCCTGGCCCTTTCCCTCAGCTCAGGAGTCCCTCGGATCTAGTCGGAGAAGCCCCTGGCCACTTCAGCCCGCCAAGTAAGAAAAGCCTCAGTTGTAAGTAATGAAACATCCAAGCAGCTCAGGCAGTCTGGAGCCCGGAGTTGATCCAGACCCAATCCCCACACTTACAGAGGCCGCGGAACCAACCCCCTGATACCCAGCCCTGACCTCTCAAGAAAGGAACACTCTCTGAAATTAAAAAAAAAAAAATGCTTTAACTCTCCATATTAATGGTTATTTCGAAGGAGGCCGAAGGCTTCACTATATATATAATATATATATATATATAATATATATATATAATATATATATATATCCGAAGTGATATTTCCTAAACCTAAATCGGAGAGAGTGCTCTTCCAACCTCTTCACCCCCTTGCCTTATAAACTTGTTTGCTTTACTTCTAGTAAAGCCCGTGTGTGGGGGCCAAAATAATAGGAATGTTAAACGCCCAAGAGCTTCCTTCCAAAGACCACATTTCTCCAGCAGGCAAAAATAAATAAATCGAGTGTTAAAACTTGGAAGTGTGCGTGCGCGTCTGCCCTTTGTGTTCCTCCGGGCGGCTTAGCTACACTTCGGGATGCTTGCGGCCTCTGGCTTCAGGCTCAGTTGCCGTTTACCAACCGTCCCCTCCCCTCGGCAAACCGCCGCCTTCCCCACCTCCTCTCAACTGGGAGAGCACCAGTGGTACACTTTTGGACCGTGCACCTCCAACCCTCTCCGAGTTCCCTCAGAACATAAAATATGGAATTTCCAGCCATCTCCCTCACTCCTCCTAAGAGCAGCTAGCTCTATGCAAGCCACAGTCCCTTCCACCCCGCTGCACTTCAAGGTCTACCCCTTTATTTACAGAGAATTAAGAAGTGGGTGATTAGGACTTCCTGGCCGACAGAAGCAGCCCTGATCCTAGCTCAAGCTGCATTTAGTGACTCCCAGACTCTCGGTAGGAAACAGAAGAGGAAAAACAAAACAAAACAAAAACAAAAACAAACCAAAAAAAAAAAAAAAAAACCCAAAGTTGCTCCTCATCGGCAGGAAACTTTCTCCTTCGTCAAGGCCTCTGTTAGGGGGGCCTGGAAGGACCAGTTCTGCGTCCTTTGGCCAGGAATCCCGTCCTTGGGGAGAAGGCCCTGGCAAGATTCTCAAGACTCAGTCACTCTGGGCTGTGGGGTCCGGAGTGACCGGGCCATGGGGGTGGAGGAAGCTTTATCTTTCGGGGACTTACACTTAAGGCGAAGAAGAGCAGGCCCCCTTCTCTGTCCTTTCTGAAGGCAAGCGGTTCCCACCCCCCTCCCCCGCAGAAATAACTCCCCACTTAGTCGACCATCCCCTCAACCCCCACAGAGACGAACACACACTCGCACTCACAAACAGTATGCCGGGTCGGGAGGAGGGGGGTTGGTTTACCCATAGATCGCGTCCTTGTCCCGCTTCAAGGCGTCGTTGACAGCGGATCCCATGCTGGCCGGCATGACATTGGGGTGCGGGGCGTGCGCGCCGTAGTGCTGCGTGGCGTGGAGCGGCGGCCCGTGGTTCAGGTGGTGAACCGGGGGAATCGGCCGCGGCGCATGAGGGTCTCCGTACATGGAAGCAGGCACCCCTACTCCGTCCATCCCGCCGTAATGGGGCAGCTCATCGTACTGTCGGAACCCGGCAAGGGGGAGGGGGGCACGGGAGGTGAGGGAGAGCCGAGGGGGAAGAGAAAAAGAAGATGGGAGAAAAAAGCAAGGAGAGAAGTGAGAAAAGGAATAGAGGTGGGGGGGAGCAGGGGAGAAAGACGAAGGGAAGAGGGAGCAGGCAGGGGGGAGAGAGAGAGAGAGAGAGAGAGAGGGAGAAATAAAAACAAAGTCAGAAAGGAGAAAAGTACCGAGCACGAGTTGAACACACAGAAACCAAACAAGCCGAAACAACGAGTTGAAAGTTGCGGGGGGAAATGTTTTTAAAATTTAAAATGAAAAAGTATGAACCAAGAGCAGCGTTTAGAGTAGGGAGAGGAGGGCAGTGAGGCCAGGGACTGAGGGGGCGCCGGGAGGTCCCGCTCGGGCCGGAGGCAGCAGAACCGTAGCGAGCCAACCGAGGGAGAAGTGGAGTTAGTGTGAGGAGGAAGCCCAGGATCCCACCCCTAACCCCCCTTCACCTCCTCCCGAGGATCCAATAAATCAAAAGGCGAAATGAAACAAAATAAAGAGAAGAAAAACGCTAATAATCAGGAGGAGAACGCCGAGGACGAGGGAATACTGGGGCCAGTGCCTCCCCGGGGGCAGGGAGCGGAGGGGAGGGGGGAATAACGTGAAAGTTACCAGAAACATTATTTAGCAGCGGATTCCCTGCGTCCTTGTCAATTTCAGAGACAAAACAAGCAGCCCAGGCTAGTCTAGGCGGCGGCGCAGCGGCTGCGGCAGCGCGGCCCCAGCGGCGGCCCCGGCGGCGGCGGCGGCTCCTACGCAGCCCGTGCCCGCCCCGAGCCGCGGGAGCAGCGGCGGCAGCGGCGCAGCAGCGGCAGCGGCGGCAGCAGGAGAACCGGGGGAATCGCGCTGCTGGGGTAAAAGCTGGAGCGAGGCGAAAGCGTGTAACAATTGCACACGCACACACACCACTCACACGCACTCGCCGCCCGCCCGCTCGCACAGCGCTGGAACACGCGCGCCCAGACACGCACACACGCACGCACACACACACTCGCACACACGCAGAGGCACGGGGGGGAAAGCCGATGAATAATTTTGCTGCTATTTTTTTAAATACTGGCCGCCATCATCAAGCAGCGAGCAGCAGCAGCGTTGAAGGGAGAGAAGGCATCGGGACAGGCCCCTCTTAGGAGAGGATTTATATCTAGGTAAGTGTTGGAGATTTAAACCTACCCTTTGCGCCATCAGTCTGCGCTCCAATAAACTCCTGGATGTGTCGTATATTTAATATCCCAGTCCGGATAAGAAAGTGATCTAGGCTGAAGATTCCTTTTTTTTTTTCCAAACCAAAAAGACTTCTCCCAATTCTCCAATATGTTATTTTTAGGGGAAAAAAAAAAAGCCCAGGCAAGACAACGAAGAGTTTTTTTTTTTTCTGTGATATTTCTTCTTTTTCTCTTTTTTCCTCTTCTTCCTCCTCCTCCTGATCTTCCTCCTCCTCCTCCACCTCCTCCTCCTCCCCCCTCCCCTCCTCCTCCTTTTCGGTCCTCCTTTCCCCCTCTTTCTCTTCTCTTCCCCTCAGTTGGAAAAAAAAAAAAAAGAAAGAAAAGAAAAAGAAGAAAAAGAAGAAAAAAAATTGTCAAGCCCCCGAACTGAAGGTTACGAGCGGCCCGTCAGCAGCCCACATGTAACCGAACTGTCGTGTTTCATGGCTTTTTGCCACTCCAGCTGTCAATCAAAGCCCGGAATGTCAAGGTAGTGAATGAATGATGGTTGATGATGATGAAGAGGAGGAATCTTTCAGACCCGTTTTTTTTCTTCCAGTAAAACTCCGCGAGGGGTTTCTGCTTCTTGAATTTTTTCCTCCCCCCTCCCCCCCTCTTTTAGCTTGGCCCCCGCGGTATCTATAATATGATCCTCTCTCTTTAAAGTATCGTTCAAAGAAAGCAGAGGGGAAAAATCAAGAAAAAAATGAATAGTTTGCAAAAATTGGACTTCCTCCCCCCCTTTCCTGGTAGGTATTTTGTCTCTCCCTCTCTCTCTTTCTCGCTCGCTCGCTCTCACTCGCGCTCGCTCTCTCGCGCTCGCTCTCTCGCGCTCTCTTTCTCTCTCTGGGAGATGAGTGAGTGTCAGTAGGTGTTGGCAGGTTGGCTGCTGCCTGGCTTATAGAAGAGCCTCAGTTTGGCGGCGCGGGTCGGCGGCGGGAGAACGAAATGACGGAACCCGGAAGTCGTGGTGGCCATAGCCCGTCGTACGGCGGAGACACATCCCGGGAGTGGGGAGCGGGAGCGAGGAGGAGCGCGCCGCGCCGAGCCTCTGATATGCAGCGAGTGCGATCGGACGGCCCCGACTGGGGGGGCGGGGGAGGAGGGGGTGGGGGGGAGGGGAGGTAGGAGCCTGGCAGACCCGAGCAAATCAGCGAGCCTGCTGCTCAGCGGGGACGGCCGGGGAGGGGGGCGGCGGGGGGGGGGATGGAGGGGGGGCAGCCGGAGGGAGAGGAGTGAGTGTGTGTGTGTGTGTGTGTGTGTGTGTGTGGTGCGCGCGCATGAACGGGGGCGCGCGTATGAGGGCGGGCGCGCGCGAGCGAGGAAAGAGGGAGAGAATGAAGAGGACAGGGAGAGCGCAGAGAGGAAAACTGCAGGAAACCACAGGGAAAGTACGGTACAGACTCAGATCTTATATTTTTTTTTGCAAACTTAACTTCTAGTTCATTTTCTCATTACACCGGGCTCAAGCCTAATGGGGTCGTGTCGGGGACGTTTGGCATGGCGCTCTTGCTTTTGTTCCTTTTAATTTCGCGGGCCCCCACTCCTCTGCCAGCCTATTACTGCGCCCCTGAAGGCTTTCTGCTAACATCCAGGGGCAGCAGGCTCTGCAAACCGTACTACTGCGGAGCTATAGTTGTTGTTTTTTTTTGCAAGCGGTACTTTCTTCCCTGTGCACATCCAGCACCCTTGTTGTCAACATTTAATTTTTCCAGGACAAGAAGAGATCAGCTTAACTCAGACAGCACTCTCTCCTAGCGGTGTGGACAGGGCCACCCTGGAGAGTCTCTGGGGGCCGCGGTGGAATTGGGAGGGAGGAAGTGGAGAGGAGTCGTTTGGGTGTTTGATGTTGTCTGATGTCGCCAAAAGGGTGTGTGTGTGTGTGTGTGTGTGTGTGCGCGCGCGCGCCTCTAGTGTGCGCCTCCGAAGTGGTTCTCACTTGGAGCTGGGAAGCACGGGAGAGAGAGGGAGGGAGAGAGATAAGATGCCTTGCAAGGAGAATTGGCCGGTATTCCCTGCCCACCTTTGTTGTGGTGGTCCAGAGTGCAGAGGCCGGAGCGTGGTAACGCCAGCTAACGGTTGTGTTAATTGTACCGGGCAATTCCGCGGCATGGGGAAGACGGGCCGACTCCGAATGAACTTTTCCAAAAAGGAAAAGGAGAGTGGGGTGGGGAGGAAGGTAAATATCCTACATGGTTTGTGTAGAAAGTAGTTCTGGCCGGCGTCTCACTCAATCCCTGGTGGGAGCTGCACCCAGCCTCACCTCTACGCCGAGGGTTTCCCGGTGGCCATGCGTCAATCACTCCGAGCCTGGAGCTGGGGGCGGAGTTATGGTCACCCTGCGCGCGCGGCGCAGCTGCCCCCTCTGGCCCCCGGCTCCCGCCTGCCCAGCAGTCCGGCCCTGCGTGCTCCGAGAGCACCCTCTCTCCCTAGCTCCTCGCTCTTGTCCGGTTCATGGTCCCTGGCCCAGAGAATCGAAAACAGACTGTTCAACAGCCGATTGCCTCTCCAACTTTGAATTCTTACTGGAGAGTAGAAAGTAGGGTATTCTCTGAGCGCGACTTTGACCCGACTTCCCGGGGGATGGGAAACACAAGGAAAATAAAGTGGTGTGTGTGTGTGTGTGTGTGTGTGTGAGAGAGAGAGAGAGAGAGAGAGAGAGACGCGCAGATGAGCTTGGGGCGCGCGCGGCGGGGGGGGGGGGGGGCTTTCCATCTTCTCTGCTTCACTGTAAGCTTTCAGGCAACACTCAACTGAGCTTAGATCGCAGCCTGCTGAGACTCCAAGCTAAGTCGGAGAAATTTGGCCCCGTTTTAATAGGGCTGGGGAATGAGCTCCGGAGGTCAATAAAGCCCTCCAAAAATAATGAATGATTGAGCACCTGTGATGATGATAGTGATTACCAGAGCAATTAAACAGTTTGATTAAATGAGCCATCATAACAATGATGTCTGCGGGAAATCGGCCCTCACA
Organism: Callorhinus ursinus; assembly: GCF_003265705.2. Lineage (NCBI taxonomy): Eukaryota > Metazoa > Chordata > Mammalia > Carnivora > Otariidae > Callorhinus > Callorhinus ursinus. The sequence goes on from NW_027397087.1 coordinate 4,519,726, forward strand.
TATAAAGATAGTGCGGAGGGGCTGGCAGAAGCGAGGGTAGGGCGACGCCAGGGAGCGGGGCTGCGGACTGCGAGGTCTTTGCCCATTTGACCAGAGCAGGGACGGCCGGGCACTCGGAGCTTCGGAGAGGAGAGTCTAGACCAGACTTCCAGCACTTTCACGCCGGGCTTCAAGCCTGTATGATCCAACGGGTATGAAACGGGCAGGTTGTGGGGAGGGTCCGTCCCCTTCCTATTTTTTCCCTAGAAGAACTCCAAGATTAAAAGCATCCTCCTTATTTGTTGCTGAGTTTCTCGTCGACATTTAAGAAAAGGTGAGTAGAAAAGGAAAGAAGACGCAAAAGTAAAAAAGTTGTCTTGCAGAATTTTATTTCAAGCGGCAGTTACGTGAATTCAGTTTAGCCGGGGTGGGAAGGATGAGAGAAAGATAACAGTCTGGTCTCGCCTGCGGAGCGTTTTCTGCTAGAGATCTTGAAATCTGGATCCGAGTTCCCAGTTCAGCGCCGCTAGCTGAGAAGTTTATAGTGATTTTTAGTTTTTATTCTTCCAGTTGTTCATATTTTCAATATTGCGTATGTATTGTCGCCAATAGGGTTATTGTTGTTTTAAATAGCCTGTATAGTAAGTGCCAATTACTTCTCTTTTAAAAAAGAAATTCGGTTTCCTTGATAAACGCTCCTTTTGTAGAAGATCAACTTCGAATCAAACCTCTACATTGCAGAGTTTAAACATGCAACGTTTCTACCTTCTGCTGCTTTTACCACCGCTTTTTTTCATAGTGGTACTGTGAAGTGAGTTAGCATCCCCCACAGCATTTATTTAGGAAAACTTCACTAGTATTAAAAAATACATAAACTTCTTACATGGAAGTGCATCCGAGTAAAAACAATTCAAAGCGATTGATGATTTCTGTATTTTCAAACAGTTGTTAAACTAATAATAGGTTGATAATTCCATAACAATCTTGGGTTTTACAAAAGAAAAAAAAAAGCTTAAACTTGATTTTCATGTGTTTTAATCATTTTAACCTGAACTCCTTTCTTACTTTCTAATATTCTGTAACTTCTTCTGCATTGTATTGAATACATTAAAGCAAACTACAGGGACAATCTGGTTGATGTAGGAGGGAGAGAGAAATAGGACATTTTAAGATAGAGTCAAAGAAAAAAAAACACACCAGAATCATCTTTAACTCCAGAGACTTCAGTTAAGAAGTGCGTTAAAAATGAAGCCCTAATGGAGGAAAATCTGCATCATTTAAAAATTCACCAATTGCCTAAGGGGAGAACCCCGAATTTCACGCAACTTAAGAGATTTCACTTACCTAGTTGCATGTCATTTATGAAACTGCAAATGTAAAATAGCATCGCAGTGCAGATTACACACAAGATCAAGTTGGAGGTGATTCAGGGTGTCGGTTCTTGGCCAATCTGATGAATTAAAAAATTATTACTTTTAATCACCAACTTGCTGATGTTTTATTAACAGAGCTGAAAAACATTTAAGAACTTCCGGATCTCCCCCAACCTCCTCCAATTTTGCCAGTCCGATAGAAGCGATTCCAAAGCGGTGGGGTACACACACTTTCTGATTTCTAGCCTGATATTACGTTCCTGATGCTCCGGTCTCAGCCTCTGCACCCCCATCCAGGCTGCGAGGCTCATCTGTTCTTCCACATTTGGGGTGAAGGAAAAGTAGGTGGGGCAGGCCCAAGAGACAGGCACGAGATGGGGGTCGCAGGAGGCGGCACACACCTCCGTCAACAGTCAGTTCCTTTTGCCCAGGCTGGAAATGGTTTTAACAGGCGGTAAAATTTCATCTTGCGGTGTCAAATTGGGGTCATTTTGGGGTTAGAGTTCTCAGTGTCCGAGAGGAGCTGTCCAGCTGCGTGGGGACTCATTAACTGCAAAAGATCTGTTTCAGTAAAAACAATTCAAAGACAATCAGAAGGCTAAAGACCCTCTACAAATCGCATTTTACAAGTGCCCCAGAACAAATATGGATGCTGAAACCTATTTTTCTTCAGAATCCCAAATCTGCTACTTAGCTTTGGAGTGGGGGTGGGGCACTGCATAAAAAAAGAGGTGAAAGGGAGGGGACCTGATCGGGTGGGGGTGAATAGGAAGGGGGGGATGGGGGCCTCTCAAATTTAAGAGTCTAGTCTGTTTTTAATCACTTCTTTCTTATTGAAGCATCCCTAAGACTTCTGAGAACTGCTTCTTTTCTTTTTCTCCTTTTCTTTTTTGTTTCAACATGGAATGCTATTATAGGTAACATTTAAAATTTAAAAAGAATAAATGAATCCCACTACAGTTACCCAATTTAAAGGGCATTGGCTTCATGGAGAGTACTTAATTTGAAATGAGCATTTATGAACCTAGACTCTATTTTAGGTGAATTTGCCCACTTTCTTTAAAACGCCTATGTGCCTGTTTCATCTCCCCCCCCCCCCCCGGAAAGTTATAGGTCCTCAGCACAGATAACTCCATATTCCTCAGAACTGTGAGGTCTGAAGTGTTAATCTGTGTATTAAAATCGCTGGGTTTAAATCCTTTTTGTCTTCTTACAATAGTTAGAATAATTGACGGCTTGCTAGAGGAGCAAATAAATCCAACCTTAATCTTATTTGTAACTTTAGTTAATGTTTTGAATTGGAGTATTTGGGGTTAGGCAGATTTTTTTTTTTCCTCTGTAAGGTTAGTTTTTATTTGTGGAGGTTCTATTGCTGGTTTGAAAGAAAGATATTATTACTTTGATTTAAAAAATGTTTCAAGTAAAAAAAGTGCAATTTTAAATGAGAAGCTAGATGTGTGAGATGCTAGAGTTTTTAGAATAAAACAAAATCAATACTTTGAAGTATTATTTGAAAGAAGTTTTCTTTCTTGCATTACTGACCTGAGCAAGTAAAGAGGATCAGAATGTTTTATTCTTCCGGACTCTATTTGGACCCCACCTCTGAAGACTAGGTCTTCTCTCCATCTATTTCACTGTTCTTTGGGTTCTGAATGCAACAGTGGATTTTTGTAGTCTAGCTCTTTTCTCCAAGCTTCCCAGAGTATTTTTATAAATTGTTATTCAAGGGGTTTGATTGCAGCCCTGCCGAAGGAGCCGTGAGCCCAGCATCACTGGGACAAAGGCAGAGGGACTCTCTTCTGCTCCAGACCTGCTGGCTGACAGTTGGAATTTTTGATATATATTTTATTTGGCGGTTCCAATAATGTGTTTGCTTCTCCCTCCCCCATTCCCTTGCAGCCATCTATTACTTTAAAAATATCTCTCTGTATAAACCTCAGCTCATCCTTGTGAACTGTTCTTGACCTTCCCAGCTATGTACCAGCAGCCCTGAAAGTTGGACTAGGAAGAATTACACTTCCTTTCTTACCTGTTAACTTTGCTCACTTTCTTCCTAGGTGGGATCAAGAAATAGAAGGGGACCTTTTTTTGTTTGTTTGGTTGGTTGGTTGGTCCTTTCCTCACTTAGGTTTTCTACCATGTATCCCCCCCCACCCCCGCCCCCATTAATAACATGACAGTGCCCCACAATTTATTCTCTTAACTAAGATGCGGTAAAATCTTTGTACTTTCTTTCCTTTTACTCTCTCTTATGTCTTATTTCTCCCAATTTTAGCTGCTTCACTATCTTGCAGAAGGAAAGTATTTCAATAAATAGCCCTCTAGCGCTATCTGGCGGGGCTCCAAACACGACGTGCGCTTGCTCTCGCAGTCTCCGGCTCCTTCCCGCGCTCCCTTCCTTCCTCTCTCCTTCTCTTTCTCTAGTTTCTTCTGTCGGCTATCTCAAACCTATCTCTCTTCTTTCTTCCTGCGGCCCCTCTTCTAGCTCTCACCCCCACTCCCAGCGCAGATGGCTTTGGAACGACTCAGTCAGAGGCTGATACCCTCGGAACTAGGTGATGCTCTGGTGAAGGAGCTCTTCTAGGGCTCCCACCTTCACCCAATGTGGGTCACTCGCCACCTATGTCTTTGATTAGCATCTTAATGTTGTCTAACATGTTGCTTACATCCCAGTGTCTCAGCTGGAGGTGGTTTGGAGGGGACTAGAACTGCATTTGTGAAGTTTGGAGGAAAGAAAACAGACACTGGAATCCCGACTAGTGGAGACCAGCTAAGTTTTAGGTCAGGAGGCCGAGGCTCAGTGCGAGTTTAAGAAAGGGTTGGAGCGTCGCAGGGGTGGGAGCAGCAGCTGAGGCCCGGCCTTTGGGAGAGGACCGGGCTCTTGCTCTCCACCCCCATCCCCAACAGTCTCTTGCCTACAGGATCCTACACCACAATGCACTGCACAAGTTCGTATCCTGGGCCTGTCTAGGATTTCCTTTTCAAAATGAGCTCGCTTTATCCTCCCCTCACCCCCCATTACCACACCAGATTTGGAGAGGAGTGGGAAAAAAAAGAGGGAGTGAGCGAATGCACTGGAGAGCCCACCGGGCAGAGAGGAGAAAGCCAACACTTGGAAACTGCGGGAAGGCAGGCTTGAGGATGCAGTACTCACCAACGTCCTCCCTCCTTTCTCAAAGAGATTTGTCTTCTTTCTTACTGTGGCTTTTTTGTTGTTTGTTTGCTTTAAACAGTAGCCTATAAACCCTCAGAGGAGTGTGGAGAGCCGTCCCAGGCGATAGGGGAGAAAGGAGAGATTCAAATTCAACTGGGTGCTTTAGATACTCCCTTAAAATTTTTATTCTCCCTCCAACCTCCCAGACACACACCACACTCTGAGCCTTAGAGAAATCTTCAGTTCTCCCTTTGAGCAAATCTCTTCCATCTACTCCTTGAAACAGAGGAAAGAATATGGGGCCTGGGGGAGATTTAGAGTCACTCAACTTTCTGACTGCGTTTTCTGAAATTTAGTTTTGATCTGGCAAAGTAAAATTGAGAACCATATTCCAATACAGACCTGGTGGCTACTTGAAACGAGGGGACCTCAGCCTGCGGTGTCTGTGATCACCAAAGACCCCTTCCTAATTCTGAAATTCTGCCCCCTCCCCATAGTCTCAAAAATGGAATAGGAAGTGGGGGGGGAATGACACAATCATAGGTTTTGTTCCTCAAGAATTGCCTCCCCGCCAACCCCCCAACACCAAAGGAAGAAAGCACAGTATGGGTGTAATTAATTGAGGACTGTTATTAGGTCATCATTAGCCAAGGTGCAAATAATTGCAGCCCATTTTTACTTAAAATTGACCAGTCCCAGAGTGATAGATCGATTCGGAGTATAAAAATGATGTATCAAAACATCAATGTCGATTATTTGAAATATTGTAGTCGAATTTTTTTATTGCTTCATCGGTTAAGTGTCTGAAAGTGCAGTGTTCAAACATATATTTATGTTGTCAATACTGTCAGAACTGTCAGTTTTACTATACTGGATTTGTACTACATATCGAATTTACTCATTTACATAAAATGCCCACCCTAGGATTCCCCCACCCCCACCCCATCTCTCTCTTTCCGCCCATCTCTGGAAAATCCGTGTCAGTTTCTTCAAAGGACTCAGCAATCTTTGCCTAAGCTAAAGTGTGCACTGCCTCTTTTACTCAATTTTCCACATCGGATTACATGTCTTTTTCACCATTTCTAACTTTCAAAGGGAGCCTTCCTCTTTTCTTCCCAACTCTGCCTACTCTAGCCTTTTCACCGAAATAGTATTGTAGTATTTGGAAAGCTTGAGGTTTAAATATCCACATCTCAGCTCCAAATAAACCAGTTAGGTAGAAAAATGGAAAAACCGGACTTCAGTGTACCCCCTTAGCTCACTCGTGTTAACCGGGCTGTTGCCAGGCAGGCGTTCTCCCACGTGTCATAGTCCATCATCAAATTACCTGGAAGACTGATATCTTCCAGGGAAAATGAATTTGAAAATATAAATACGTTTTCTTTCTTTTACTTAGAAGCTGTGATAGGAGAAAAATAATACATATAAATGATCGGCACGTTTTACCTTTAAAAGCTTTTGAACTCAATCAAAAGACACAAGTTGGAAAGAGAATTGACAGTTTTAATTCTACCCATTTTCACCTGGCACGTCAGATCAGAGGCAATCATTTATTTTATGGGGGGGTGGTGGTGGTGGTGGATGGGAAAGCCAGATAGAAAGCTTGAATCCACTGAAGTCTCTAGCCTAAAAATCACAGAGAAATGAAGACACTTACTGAAACGCAAACATTCCATCGCTCCACACTCAGTCTACACTAATTGAAATTTATAAATTCACATTTTGCCTAATTTTATTTTTTATTTTCTAGGATTCCCTCCAAGTCTGATAGGAAAGACAGGGCCACTTCTGGATGAGCTGTAAGGATGTGTTTTCATTTCCATAACATTGAAGCACTTTTTATAAACCTTATGTTGTATTTAAATAAATCTGTATGGACATTAAGAGAAGCGACGCACACAAAGATAGCTTGGCTTAGTGCCCTCAATCCCAGAACTAGGGAAAAAAAATCCAGAATCCACCTGAGAAGCTTTTCCTACTCATCTTTCCCTCAAAACAAACAAACAAAAAAGAAAAAAAAGAAAAAAAAAGAAAAAGAAAGTTCGCTGCGTGCATCTGTGTGTCTTCATGTGCACGTTTATAAACATCTCCCAGTCCGTGTTTGCGTGTTACCTCCCTCCTGCCACACACTCAGAGGCAGAAGAGGCATCGAGGGATCGCCCCCAGAGAGTTGTGTTTACTTAGGTTTTTTTAATCTCTCCGCCATGTATGACAAGTGTTACTGCAAGAAATTCATCAGCCTTCTACAGATACTTCCAGTTTTGCTGTAATGATCTGCAGAAGAGAACTGCCATCACTTTCTCACATCCCAAGGTGTTGCAGGAACTCAGAGAAAGGGGAGAGCGGCTGAAACGCTTAATTACAGTGGGGGAGGGAGGAGCGTGAGGCCCCGACGCAGGGAGGAGGGAAAGGAGGAAGGTCCTTTACCTGGCTTATACCTGGAGAAGGCTCCGAATCCTCTCTCTCGGCGAAAATTTGGGAAAGGTATGGTTGCCTTTTTTTCTGTAATGCCTTTGGGGAGAAGTGATACCCTTGTGTAACAATTAGCTCAGACAATAAAAATAATTGGAAAATCAGTTGGAATTTCTGAGTTTTTAATTACGTTTAATTTTGTGCTAAGCCGTAAAATTACGAATGCCCCTCAATTAAACACTCTCCTCTTGTAAAGCGTTTAACAACAATTATTCCTTAATCAGTCTGAATGTGAGTCACAAATGATGCCTTTCCACATCAAAGGGATGTCCTTCGACGTTACCTTTTAGTCATAAGAGGATTAATTCCTATAATTAGAGGGATAAATATGTGCATAAATACATCTCTCTCTCTCCTTAAACACACACACACACACACACACACACACACACACACACACACACTTTCACTCTGGGTGAGAAGGGGCCGGCTCTGGTAGCGTTAAGGGTTTTTAATTGTCCGTCTTTGGTCTTTGCCCGACATCCCTTCGCTGGCCAGCAAAAGCAACCAAGGAGAGCCCGGCGGGAAGCTCTCCACAGGGATACAGGAAAGCACAGGTCAGGCAGGAGGTACAAAGCTAGTGGGTCCCCAGACCCCCGCCAATTCCAACATGATCCTCCCAACGCAATAACCCACTCTCCACCTGCGCCCCTGCCCAGCGCTGCGAGAGTTCTCTTTCTGTAGGTCCACTCGTCCAGAAGACCGGGGTCCCTGACCTAAACTGCGCACCAGGTTGATTCTTCAGGCTACAAATAAAAATTGAGCATGACCTTTTAAAACTCCTGTGTGAATATCTCATTTACCTAATGACTTTATGTCACCTAAGAAGAAGGTCAATTTCCTCTTAACCTTTCCCCCGCTGCTGCAGTAAGCATTCTTCCCTAATCAATGGTGGTTGGAATAATCAATTCCCATTTTATGATCGCTGACAAACTCAATCTCTGGGCAGGGTGTGAGCGCTCCGGCTGGGACAGAGGTCTCTGGGTACGCCCTGCTCCGCCCGGCGCCTAGGGAAGCTGCTCTCTCTTCCGTGGAGTTCAGAGACCTTGGCAAACTTCCCTCCCCCAACCGCCTGCGTGACTTCTGAGTTGTCACTAATCCGAACCTGATATTCACCAGAGCTCCCTCGGTTACCGACTACGCTCCCCGCTGCCGCTGGGCCTCCCACCTACCCCTCCTCAGCGTGTTTTCATTTCAAAGTCTGCTGGGATTGCCCAGGTCCACACGTTGTGTGTGTGTGTGTGTGTGTGTGTGTGTGTGTTTGTGTGTGTTTGTGTGTGTGTGTTTCATTTACATTTTAAAAATTATTTTTGCCTTCTTCAGAGTGGATCTCTCAGCCCTTCACTCTGTCTTAGCCCCGCTAACTTTGCATAAACAAAGCAACAACAGAAGCTCAGAGTGGGTGGATTCGGGTGGAAATGAAGTCAACTGGCAGAATGCTCTCTCTTTCTTACTTCCTTTCCGTTTTTCCTTCCTTCTCTCATTTTTCCTCCCTCATCTCTTACCTTCTTCCTTCTCCACCTCCCCCACAACACTCATTTATCCTAAAAGATAGGTTTATGAGATACCACTTTACACCTATTTCTATTTCCCCACTCTGGGGAAGTTACCAGGAAATTTACTAAATAAAAGTTAATTTAAAAGGGAATTTAGGGTAAGTTCACAGTTTTTTATCTTTGGAAGGCCTACATATGAGCCCATTTCACCTCCCAATCTCTCATCAAGTAGAAGTTGACTTTTGTACACCCAGGGCTTGTTTGAAAAGAGGGAACTCTTAGCAGTGGTTCAGCAGGACTCACTGGAATCTCTTGCCCCTCATTCTGTCCTAACCCCATTTCCACTCACTACCAAGTCCTGATGAAGCTGCTGCTGATTATTTAACAATCTAAAAACCTGCACAGCTAGAGTTCAAGTGGCAGGAAAATCACTTTTCTTGGAAAAGATGTCCTATACCCAGGTTTTTTGGAGATTTCTTATGACTAACAAGCTAGTTAAAACTGAGTCCTGAACTGAACTTTTTCTCCTGAGAGTATTCTCTCAAGGCCATGGTGATAGCTTTTGAACAAGTAACTAAAATGCCCCTTTTCTTCACTCATAGCACCTCATTACTTGTGGGTAGATGGTCAGCTAAAATTGGGGTTTGTCAAGTGATCAAAACAAAAATGTAACTATTCTACCCTAAAAGGTGGAATAAAGGATAGATCACCTACTCTGGTGTTAAAAAAAAAAGAAGAAGAAAAGAAAAGAAAAGAAAAGATAAAGACATTTGAGTTCAAGGTGAGGCATATCTAGGCCAAAACACTCACTGTTTACCCACAGCACCTTCTCAAGCCCTGTTAGTAAGAGAAAGCTGAACAATCTACCACTCCAGCCTGTGTGAAACTCAAGCTTCCATTCTTCCCTTGGGCTTAAGGTGCTGGAGTTGTGACCTCTGGGAGGCATTTAGAACAGGCCAGGTACAGGACTTGATCTGGGATAGGGCCAGGCCAAGTTGCCAGTATTGTCACTTGCCTTCTTGCTTCATACCAGGAAGTACATTTGCAATGCTAGTTGAATGAGATTTCTGGGTTTAAATGGGTGTTGAGGACTGGTCAAGCCCTGAGTCACATTTTATAACATCTTGGCTTCCAGAAGATTTGTTTCATATTTCCAACAACTGAATTACTGACTTTCTGGGACAATAACCTGTTTGTGGGTCAGGAGATGCTTGTGCAGGAAGAGTTCCCCAGTACTAAGAGTCCTGAGTGGGACTTTTATCTCTATTTGACAAGGGAGCAGACAGATTGGGGATGGGCCCCTTGACCTCAGATAATTACTACAGTCTTCCCTCTTAAGCAAATTTAATTCTCATGTAAGGAGTAACTAACAATCTGACTATTCACTGTATGAGAATTTCCTTTCCTTTTCTTAAGGGCCCTCACAGGGATATTGAAGAATATGCTTAATCCTAGTTTTTGGCTTTACTTCATTTAAAAATCTTCCATTCTGCTCACTTTTTCCACGGTCTTCTGGAACACTTAGCATAGTCTTGGGCTGTATTCTAATTCCAGCATGAAAAATAGGAAAATCCAATCATCAGTTTATTCCCCTCTCCATTCCCCATACTATACACTCCATTACACTTTGGAAAAGGAAAATCCTTTAATTATGCTTGATTTCGACAGCATGTCAGAAGAAAGACATTTTTTCATATATATAATATAAAAATGCTATTCTCTTCCTTTGACTGTAGAACAACTTTATCCATACCAGTGTCTCACTCAGGGTTCTAAATCAAAATTACACGTCAGAGTATAAACAAGTAGGAATAGGAAGACTACTAGCTTTTCAAAGGTGACTTGAGGTCTCTGCAAGGCTCAAATCCTAAATGGAAAGACATCTCGTTCAAGCATCTTTACGGGAGATGGTTGAATTAGATCACTTCTGAGCCTGTTTCTAACTCTGGAAGTACAAAAAGGGACTCTGGAGCTGAGAAGCAGTCAGGAGCCCAGGCTTGGAAGTCTGACAGGAAGGGGCTGAATCTTGGTCCTGTTCTGTGTCAACTGTGTAACTTTAAGTAAGTCACTAACTCTTTGACCCTTAGTAAACTCATGTATAAATCAGAATAACTATACTGAATATTACGGATATCTTCTGTTGGTCCCTCCAGATACATTCTTCACTTTCTCCATCCCGCTCCGTGGTCCTGGAGGCTGGTATGAACAGTTTTAGAGGGCTTCGTTGGCCCTTGATTCCTGTTGGGTTTGCCCAGAATGGGTAGAGTGAGGGATGAGTCTTGATTCCAGGGTCTCTCTGGGCTGGCTGCATCCCAGCCATAGCTCTAGCAGCCTTCTCCACAGAGCTCTCTGGGCTCAGGTAGTCACTTCCCTCTCCGTTGCTGGTCTTGGGCATTGCACCACCCTTGTGGTTTCCTAATGCCCTGCTCACACCTTTTTAGTACAGTTCCTTTATGAAGCACTCCTCAAATTACTCAATTTGATATGTACCATCCATTTCCTGCTGGACCCTGACTGACACACCTTATAAACTTGTTTGGAGGATTAAAATTAAATGAGATAAGGTATATAAAGCACAAAGCATAGTTCCTTGCATATGGTAAAAGCTTAACAAAAACTTTTTAGTTATTATGTTTTTTACAATTATCATCCTTTGCAACCCCCTCATTTTATATATGAGGAAATGGAAGCCCAAAGCAGTTAAGGTACAAATTCAAAGTCTAATTAACTCAAGATAGCAACCACCCTGGGGCCAAGTCTCTGGACTGGCAGTTCTCAGTTCACTGATTTTTCTACAGTGGCTTGTTGAGCAAAACAGACAGGGAGGAGGGAGTTCCTTTTGTCATAGATGTTGGAAAAAGTGCTAGATGAGTGAGAGGCAGAGGTGCAGGAGATAATAAGCATCTTTCCATGTAGCACTGGATTTGTCTCTGCTAAATTATTGCTGAAATAAAGCATGCTGTTGCGATTTGGAATCCAACGATTTCACTAAAAATAGAATAGGTATGATACAGGAGGAGCAATGTATGCTTGACAGGTTAAAAACAAATTTATGAACACATAATTGGAAGTTTTACCAGGAGGCATCGTAATGTTTCTAAGACATCTAGGGTACACCAGAATTAATTTTCAAATAAAGACTGACTCTTGGATTAGCAGTGCAGATTAAGTAAAAACTTTATAATTCTTTAGAATATAGTACTGTGCTATGGACTCAAGTAGAACCAGAACAACAGATTCTAGCCCACATGCATCCTGCAATTTGATAATACTGACAACATGATGGAAATCATTCAAATCATTAATTCCTATTTTCATTCAATCATTCGAACAAATATTCACTGAGCTTGTAATATTCTCCAGGAATGGGGCGCCTGGGTGGCTCAGTCAGTTAAGTGTCTGCCTTCAGCTCAGGTCATGATCCCGGGGTCCTGGGATCGAGCCCCACATTGGGCTCCCTGCCCAGCGGGGAGCCTGCTTCTTCCTCTCCCTCTGCCTCTTCCCTCTGCTCTCTCTCTCTCTCTCTCTCTCTCTCAAATGAATAAATAAATCTTAAACAAAAAATATTCTCCAGGAATTCTTACGGGTGCGAACATATAAAAATTAACTAACTATATTCTCTGCTTCAACAGGGTCACAGAATGACAAAGAGGTAGGTGTATCAACAGATTTTGGAGTGGGAGTATGAAGAGTGGGAGAAATACGCCTAGGCTACTATGGGATCCTTGAAGAGGCTGTGTGGGTTAGGGAGCACCGGCGGAAGAGGCTTTCCTGAGACAAAGGTGAGTCTTAGCAAAGAGAAGTCTGTCTCAATCCAATTATATCCCAGTCTTCCAGATCCTTCCAAAGTATTGATGATATCAGTTTATTAATACGTAGCTCTTACTAATATAAATATTAGTAGTAGTAAAACAAAAACCACACATGTAATAATGTATTGCACGTTGCTGTGGCAGGTTGGCTGAGGTATATGTGGAAATTCAGAAAAATTTAAATGTTTCTCTCAGTGACTAGAATGTATGGCAGGAAAGTGGGATACATTTAAAAGATATTTTACACAGGCTTCTTGGAAAATGCTACCTTCAAAGAAGATTGCTTAATGTACTTTACCAATGAGGCCTTATTTATATAATGAGTTAGACCAGGCTTATGTGAGATATAAACATATACTTTGAAAAATGAATTGGAATCTATGCATGGAGAAAAAAAATAAAAGTAGGACCATTTATTTCAGAATCCAGGATGCATTCATATAAAACTGGACCTATTAATAAATATAACATAACTTAAACAGGTTATTTCTACATATTTATAACAAAATGAATTTGTGGTGGTCATTTGCATCTCAGCTGTAACTGCTAAATGTGGCACCTAAATATGTAATTTACTTTGCCATGGTAATGCTGCTAAATATTTGTGTCTCTGTTTTGAAGTCCAAAATGTAAAGTTATATAACTCTGGCTTACTCATTCAAGTTGCTCTTGTCCACTGACCCTGATCATCTCACTTGGTTCACTCTCTTTTACCTCACATCAAAATCCACCCCTATTTACATTAGTGTGGGTGTGTATGTGTGTGTGTTTGTGTGTATGTGTGTATGTACATATCTATTTTAGCCATCCACAATTACAGCTATATCTATAACTTAAAATTACTTTCACGATTTCAAATGTAGAGGGTTTTTTGCTTTTTGTTTTAATCTACCACTTTGTTATCCTCTATCCTCTATTAAAACAAATTATTCTCTCCTCATTATGACTCTCATGGTGACTTTTGGTTTGTTGATCATTTTCTGCCAATCCATTAGTCACATCAGGATTTATTTGATATTCCACCCAGTTTAAGGCAATAAGAAATGTATCTTTTAAATTTATTTTCTGTTTTGAAAGTAATATATACTCACTAAAGACAATTTGACAATGTGGAAAAGTAGACAAATGAAAAAAAATCACCCACAAAGTATCTAAAAACAGTTGCTGTCAACATTTTAGTGTATTTCTTTGTATTTTCTATGCATAGTGTCTGTTATGTAGTTATGATTGTACTTTGTATAAAATATTCATCCTAGTTAAGCATGTAAATTCTTTATGACCATCCACCTAGATATCATCGATTACATTAAGTATTATAATTCACTTTTCCATTATACTATTATTGGGCACTAATTTATTTTTTCTTTTTTATATACAATTCTGTAATGAGCTTTTTTGTGCATAAATGTTTTTCACAACTCAGGATTATTTTCTCAGAATGGATTCCTGGACTTAGACTGAAGGATATGAACTTATTTAAGTCAACATCCAAAGCCTCTCTTGCTTTTTGAACTTTTTATTTTGTTTTTAATTAAGAAATTTTTTTAAAGATTTTATTTATGTATTTGAGAGAGAGAGAGTGAGGACGAGAGAGAGAACACAAGTGGGGAGGGGCAGAGGGAGAGGGAGAAGCAGATTCCCCACTGAGTGGGGCGCTGACATGGGGCTGGATCCCGGGACTCCAGGATCATGACCTGAGCCAAAGGCAGATGCTTAACCTACTGAGCCACCCAGATGCCCCACTTTTTGAACTTTTTAAGAAAAGTTTATTTTTTTGGGTGCCTGGGTGGCTCAGTCCAGTGAGTGTCTGCCTTCAGCTCAGATCATGATCCCGGAGATCCAGGATCAAGCCCCGCATCAGGCTCCCTGTTCGGCGGGGAGTCTGCTTCTCCCTCTGCCCCTCACCCCACTCTCTCCCTCTTGCGCTCTCTCAAATAAATAAAATCTTTTTTTAGAAAAGTTTATTTTAAGTAATCTCTACACACAACATGGGGTTTGAACTCACAACCCCAAGATCAAGAGTCCCATCTCTCCCAACTGAGCTGGCGAGGCGCCGCACTTTGTGAACGCTTTGTCACAACCTCCATGATAATTTTTATCTTAATCCTCAATCATTTTCTGTTCCTCTGGCTGAGGGGAGAAGTCTTGAATACATACAACTTCATATTTATGTTCTGAACTTCATTTGGCCTCCTGAAGCTAAGGTTACTCTTCTATCCATTTTCTGTGGTTACTCCTTCTGTGGACAATAACTCTCTCCTCTAACCCTCTATCCCTTTCCCTTCCCTTCCTTTTTCTTTCCTTTCCTCCTTTTCTCCTTTCTCTACAAACCACTCAGAAGCCCCTCCCTACTCTCACCCTCTCATTTCCAGATACCTTCACTTTCTCCTTCACCGAAACCAAGGATTCTTGGCATGAGCTTTCTTTTTCTTTTCCTTTCTTTCTTTTTCTTTCTTTCTTTCTTTCTTTCTTTCTCTTTTTCTTTTCTTTTTCTTCCTTCCTTTCTCTTCCTTCCTTTCTTTTTCTTTCTTTCCTTTAAAGATTTTTATTTATTTGACAGAGAGAGAGAGAGAGAGAGAGACAGTGAGAGAGAGAGAGACACAGCGAGAGAGGGAACACAAGCAGGGGGAGTGGGAGAGGGAGAAGCAGACTCCCCGCTGAGCAGGGAGCCCGATGCGGGGCTCAATCCCAGGACCCTGAGATCGTGACCTGGGCCAAAGGCAGATGCTTAATGACTAAGCCACCCAGGCGGCCCTAGCATGAGCTTTCTAATATTCTCTTTTTTTTGTTATTCCCTTCTCTCAGTCAATATTACCCTGTTTTTAAGAATGACCACTTATTATCTTCTTCCTTTTATGTTTAGTAAAATATTTGTTACATACAAAAGCATATATGCAACATATTTGGCTGTTACAAAGCATGAGAATAAAAGAAACATTTATGAATGTGCCACCGACTTAAGAAAGGGAACTTCTGCTGCTTCTTCCAGGGGTAATTACCATCCTGAATTTTTAAAAATAGTTTTTTATATGCATGTATTCCTGAAATAAATATATATATACTACAAAAACTATATAAATCATATATAACATATAACCTATATTATTAATATGTACTAATATATGTCATCTTAACCTCTCTCTACAAACTCTGTATTTACATGTACATATATTCTTAAACAATACACTTTCATTTGCCTTGTTTTAAAAAATAAAAATGGTATTACACTCAATGTAGTCTTTCTGGATTCTTTTTTCATTCAACATTGCATCTTTTTTTTTTTTTCCAGAGAGGGGGAGGAGGGGAGGGGCGAGGGAGAGGGGGAGAGAGAATCTTAAGCAGGCTCCATGCCCAGAACAGAGCATGATGCAGGGCTTGATCTCACAACCCTGAGATCTTGACCTGAGCCTAAATCAAAAGTTGGACACTCAACCAACTGAGCCACCCAGGCACCCCCAACATTGCATTTTTAAGATTAATATTTTTGTAGCAACAGTTCATTCCTTTTTATTTCTTCTTGCTATTCCATTGTAAATATAATACAATTTATTTATCTTTTCCTTTTTGAGTTGGTACCATATTTATTGTTGTTACTATTATAAAAAGTTCTGCCATAAGTATTCTGGTATGTGTCTTTTGATCTTTATGAGCAAAGAATTTTCTGGATTTAGAGTATAAATCTAGGAGTGAATTGCCAAATGTTTTGGTATTCAAATGTTCAACTCTCCAAGATAACGTGAATTACTTTTTAGTGATTGTTTTAATTTATACTCCTGCTAGTTGTATGTAAAGTATCCTATTGATCTGCATCTTTTCTAACAGTTGGCAATTTTGTCACTTTCTTCCTCTTCCTCCTCCTCCTCTGCTTGCCTTCCTCTCCTCCTCTCTCCCTCTTCCCCTTCCTCCCCCCGGCTCCTTCTCCTTCTTTCCAATCTGATGAGCATAACAAGAGATCTCACTATAGTTTTTAACACACATTTTCGGAATCACTAATGAGGCCAAGCATCTTATATGCTTATTCTTTACTCATATTTCCTCTTCTGGGAAATACCTGTTTGTGTATTTTCCCCATTTTTCTATTGAGGGTTTTTGCCTTTTTATTATTGATTTTATGAGTTATGCATTGCAAATACCTTCTTCCAATTTGTGGCTTGTTTTTCCACTTATTTGAGATGTGTTTTGATGAACAGAAGTTTTAAATTTTATTGGAGTTTAATGTATCAATATTTTCTTTTATAGCTTGTGCTTTTTGTGTCTGGTATAAAAGATTCTTTCATGTCCTAAAGTTATAAAGATGTTTTTCTGTAGAATTATTTAATAAATTTGATTGTTTTTTCTTCTTGTACTTTTCTTTAAACAACAGGGAATTGATTTTTGTGTGTAGGAGTGAGGTAAGAATCCATTTTCATTTTCTCTGTATGGATAAACTTCATCCCGAACCCAACTGCTTCCCTAGTGATCTTCAGTCCATCTCTCTCATATATCAATTGTCTATAAATTCTTTGGGCCTTCAATGTAGATAATAATATAGTCTTCAGAAAATGACAGTTTTATCTCTTCCTTTCCAATCCTATAACTTTAATTCTTTCTTCTCTCTCTCTCTCTCTCTCTCTCCCTTCCTCCCTCCCTTCTCTTTTCCTCCACCTCCTCCACTTTTTCTTTTGGTCCTACTGCCTTTTCTAACACTAGATCTTCAGTACAATTTTGAAAAGAAGCATTCTTAAATAGTGGCCATGATTACCTCATTCCTAATTTAAACAAGTGTTTCTAGCATTTCTCCATTAAGAGTGCTGGTTACTGTGGTGAATTGATAATAATCTTCATCAAACTCACCTTGTCCCACAGATACAACTAGATAATACCCACACCCCCCTCCCCATGCCTAGTCTTTTAGGAGCTTTTTTTTTCTTTAAATAAATGTTAAATTTTGTTAAATGATTTTTTTAAGTTTATTTATTTAAGTAATCTTTACACCCAACACTGGGCTCAAACTCACAACCCTGAGATCAAGAGTTGCATGCTCTTCTGACTGAGCCAGCCAGGTGCCCCAAAATGATGTTTTTATATGTAATAAAATGATCATTTCCCCCTCTTTACTCTGTTACTGTCAGAAATTTCATGTATAGTTTTCTAACATTAAACTACTATTGCATTTCTGAATTACATTCAAGCTGATCATGATACTATATTATACACAGTTTAGATTAGTAATTTTGCTTAGGATTTTTGAATTTCTACTGATGCAAAACAATGGCCAGTCATTTCCCCTTTTTCTTTCCTTTTCTTTTTTCCTTAGGTTTATCATCTTTACCTATTCTTGGTAACCAGATTATACTGGCTTCATAAAATGCATTAAAATTAGGTAGGGTTTCCTCATTTTTACTCTCTACACAAATTGATACATTTTTGATTGAAATTTTCTGTTCATTTATTTATTTTTAAGATTTTATTTATTTATTTGACAGAGAGAGGGAGAGCACAAGCACAAGCGGGCAGAGGGAGAGGGAGAAGCAGGGTCCCTACTGAGTAGAGAGTCTGAGGTGGGGCTCAATCCCAGGACACCGGGATCATGACCTGGGTTGAGGGCAGACATTTAACCACCTGAGCCACCCAGGCGCTCTGAAATTTTCTGTTTTTAAAAAAACTGAGAGAGTTTACTCTAAAATAATATTGGTTTTCTTTTTAAAAAATATTCTTAATTACTGATTACATTTCTTTAATAACTATGATGCAATATTGAAATCCACTCCTTTCTGAGTTATAATTTCCCATGAATTTATCTATATCATCGATGTTTTCAAACTCTACACATGTTCACTTTTTTATTGCTAATATTTTATGACTATTAGAGTTACATTGTGCTTTTCCACATTTCTTAAATTGGATGCTTGGATGGTCCTGATGATGATCAGTAAAGAAGAGAAGACATCATGGAAAAGTTACTTGGATACAATTTCATCCTGTTGCTTTCTTATCGATCACTAATCTCAGGGATTCTAGATGTTGATTCACTTGTGATTGATTTATGGATGGTTTTGAAATATTTCTTAAAAAAGGAAATCAAATAGTTCTCTTTAGGGATTCCATTTCAACTTTGAATTAAACAAAAGCTTTCAAACTAGAGATACTTACCCACTGTGAAAAGATCAGAATTTTTACTCGGAATCACTTGATTTCGAAAAACCATTTTAAAAACTGTGCATGTGTATAATTATTTTGTCAAAATGATTTATGAAATTCACATATGTATATAAGATCAACCAAAATGAATCTATGAAAGTATGTGTTTTATGGTCTTCCTAGTTCTTGCAGCAGTATTTGCAAATATATGACCAATATAATTATTCTCACTTCAGAGTTAGGAAAATGCAGACTTTGAAAAATAATTTTTAAGGTACCTCAACAAATTAAGGTAAGGATCTGAATGAATTTACCGAAGTGTTCCTAGTCTAGGGTTTTGAAATCTTCTATAAAAATTTCCTATGTTTATAACTAGCCAAGGTGTCTCCACTGTCAGTTTCTGGATTGATACTTGTCATATGGACAAAGGAGCTTCTCACTGAGGGCTATATGTATACTCCATGTGACGAGCGGAAAGTGCACAGTCACAATGGCCAATGTCAGCTGATCGAGTCTCATCATAGGAGTGCCAATAAGAAAACCACACTTAAAAACACATATCGCTAGTGACTTCTAGGGAAGATGGCAGAGCAGAAGGATCCTAAACTCACCTTGTCCCACAGATACAACTATATAATACCCACATCAGTGTAAATAACCCAGAAAATGACCTGAAGACTGGCAGAATAGATTCTCCATAACTAAACATGGAGAAGAGGCTACATCAAAAACAGTATGAAGGGCAGAGACACAGGCAGGCACCAAGCTAAACTGTGAGGCCAGCTGAGGGAAGGAGGGCCACTGCAAACATGGAGAAGACCCCACACCAGGCATTCCAGGCATGGGGAACCCACACAGGGATGATAAATCCCCCCAACATTTGGCTTTGAAAACCAGAGTGGCTTACTTTCTTGAGTTCTGACAATCAGTGGGACTTAACACCTGGATAAAAATCAGTGGCTTTGCTCTGAAAGAGGGTGAGAGAAAACTGAGTACCTGCCCTTAAAAAGACAGCACAACAAACAGCCCTGCTGAAATACAGGATAGAAGCAGCAATTTGAAAAATATCTGTTAAATGGGAAAGAGATTTGTTCACTCATCACAGAAGGTATGCTGGAGGGGCAGAGATCTTTGGGAGACTTCTCCAAGAACAAAAGAGCTTATGGATGTCATTTCTCTCCCTCAACTCCCAACCTAGATGCACGTACACCTGCAGGAACCAGCACATTGTGGCTCCTCTCCACCTAGCTTGCTAACAGTGTGCCATGGCCCTGTGTTCTTCTGTGAACTTGCCCCCTCCATCCCTTCCTCAACAGGAGTATATCAAAGTGGCGTTAAAAGCATGGCATTGTGCAAGAAGCCCCAACAGGGGCCAGCACCACTCCAAAGTGATTCCTGCCCCAGGGAGAGGGGAAGATAACCACACACACCAGTTCAACTATAGCCCCAGCAGTGGGCTGGGGGCAGACATCTTTTATGGCTCAGCCACAATAGCAGGGTGAATGCAACACACACTGGAGATACCTCTTAAGTGCCAGGTTCTGGTAAAAAAGGGGGCTTTACACTACAGTGCACCACAGGACCTCTTCTTCCTAAGGCAACAACTTGCAAAAGCAGGAGATGTAGCTAACTTTCCTAGCTCATACAAATAGAGTTAGATAAAATGAGCAGACAGCTGACTATGCCCCAAGTGAAAGAACAGTACAAAATCACAAGAGAGCTCAATGAAATGAAGGTAAGTAATACACCTGATAGAGAATTTAAAGTAATGGTCATAAATATACTCACTGGACCTGAGAAAAAAGTGCAGGACCTTAGCAAGACCCTCAACAAAGAAATAAAAAAAGAGCCAATCAGAGATGAAGAACTCATAACTAAAATTAAAAATACATGAGAGGGAATAATAGTAGACGACAGGAAGCAGAAGAATGGATCAGCAACCTGAAGGACAGAGTTATGGAAAGCAATCAAGCTGAACAATGAGAGAAAAAAACATAACACAAAATGAAAATACACTTAGGGAACTCATCAACACCATCAAGTGTAATAACCTTTGCATTATAGGGATCCCAGAAGGAGAAGCAAGAAAAAAGGGGGCATAAAATTTATTTGAAGAAATAACAGCTGCAAGCTTCCCTAACCTGGGGAAGGAAAGAGAAATCCAGATCCAGAAGTCCCTGAGTGCCCCTAACAAAATCAACCCAAGGAGGTCAACAAGACACATAGTAATTAAAATGGCAAAAAGTAGTGATAAAGTGAGAATTTTAAAAGCAACAAGAGAAATGAAAACAGTTACATACAAGGGATACCCCATACGGTTATTAGCTGATTTTTCAGCAGAAACTTTGTAGGTCAGAAGGGAATGGAAGATATATATATTCAAAGTGCTGAAAGAAAAAAAAACAACCTGCAAACAAGAATAGTCTGTCCAGTAAGGCTATCATTCAGAACAGAAGGGGAGATAAAGAGCTTCCCAGAGAAACAAAAGTTAAAGGAATTCATAACCATTAAACCAGCCCTACATAAATGTTAAAGGAGACTCTGAGTGGACAGGAAAGACCATAAGTAGGAGTAAGAAAAGTAGGAAGCACAAAAGCAGTAAAAATAAATATATCTATAAAAATCAGTCAAGAGATGCACAAAAGTATGATATTATATACGAAAAACATGGGTGAGAGAGGAGTAAAAATTCAGTGTTTTTAGAATGAGTTCAAACTTAAGCAACCATCAACTTAATATAGACTGTTATATGCACAAGATGTTATATATAAACCTAATGGTAACCACATAAAATAAAACTGGTAATAGGTAAGCAAAAAATAAAGAGAAAGGAATCTAAGTATATCACTAAAGAAAGCCAGCAAACTAAGAGAAGAGAGCAAGAGAAGAAAGGAATAGAGAAGAACTACGAGAACAACCATAAAACAAGAAACAAAATGGCAATAAGTACATACCTATCAATAACTACTTTGAATGTAAATGGACTAAATATTCCACTTAAAAGACAAAGGGTGACAGAATAGATAAAAAAGTGAGACTTATCTATACACTGTTTACAAGGGATTCATTTCAGACCTAAAGATACACATAGATTGAAAGTGAAGTGATGAAAACAAAATAGACTTCAAAGCAAAAACTGTAACAAGAGACAAAGAAGGACACTACATAATCATAAAGGGAACAATCCAACAAGAAGATATAGCAATAGTAAATATTTATGTACTCAACAGGGGAGCACCCAAATATATAAAGCACCTATTAACAAACAAAAGAAGTAACTGATAATAATGTAATAATAGTAGGGGATTTTTATTTTTTTTATTTTTTTAAATTTTATTTTATTATGTTATGTTAATCAGCATACATTACATCATTAGTTTTTGATGTAGTGTTCCATGATTCATTGTTTGCGTATAACACCCAGTGCTCCATTCAATATGTGCCTTCTTTAATACCCACTACCAGGCTAACCTATTCCCCCAACCCCCTCCCCTCTAGAATCCTCAGTTTGTTTCTCAGAGTAATAGTAGGGGATTTTTAAAAAAGATTTTATTTATTTATTAGAGAGAGAAAGATCATGAGCATGGGGGAAAGGTAGAGGGAGAAGGAGACTCCCCGCTGAGCAGGGAGCCTGATGCAGGACTCAATGCCAGGATCCAGGGATCACGACCTGAGCCGAAGGCAGATGCTTGACTGAGCCACCCAGGTGCCTCAACGGTAGGGGATTTTAGTACCCCATTTACATCAATGGATAGATCATCCAATCAGACAATCAACAAGGAAACAGTAGACCAGATGGATCTAACAGATATATTCAAAACATTCCATCCTACAGCAGAATACAGATTTTTTCAAGTGCACGTGGAACATTCTCCAGAACGGATCCCATGTTAAGCCACAAAACAAGTCTCAACAGATTAAAAAAGGTTGAAATCATACCATGCATCTTTTCCAACCATAACACTATGAAACTAGATTTCAACCACAAGACAAAAATCTGTGAAGATCACAAACACATGGAAGTTAAATAACATACTACTAAACAACGAATGGGTCAACCAAGAAATCAAAGAGGAAATCAAAATAACATGGAGACAAATGAAAATGAAAACACAGTGGTCTAAAATCTTTGAGATGAGGGGCATCCTCATTTCAGAGTCCTGGGCTCAAGCACCGCATCGGGCTCCTTGCTCAGCGGGGAATCTGCTTCTCTCTCCCTCCCCCACTGCCTGCCACTTGCACACACTCTCTCTCAAATAAATTTAAAACAATAAAAATAAAATAAAATAAAATCTTTGGAATGAGGCAAAAGCTGTTCTAAGAGGGAAGTTTATAGCAACAGGCCTATCCCAAGAAGAAAAATCTCAAATAAGCAACCTAACCTTACACCTAAAGAAGCTAGAAAAAGAAGAACAAACAAAACCTAAAACCAGTAAAGGAAGGAAATAATAGAGATTAGAACAGAAATAAATGAAATAGAATCTAAAAGAACAATAGAAAAGATCAATGAAACCAGGAACTGGTTCTTTGAAAAGATCAACAAAATTGATAAAGCATTAACCAGACTCATAAAAAAAAAAAAAGAAAAAGAAAAGGAAGAAAGAGAGAGAGAAAAAAAGAAAAAGAGAGAGTACTAAAATAAACAAAATCAGAAATGAGAGGAGAAATAAGAACGGACACCTCAGAAATACAAAGGATTATAAGAAAATATGAAAAATTATATGCCAAAAAATTGGACAACCTAGAAGAAATTAATAAATTCTTAGAACATATAGCCTTCCAAAACTGAATCAGGAAGAAATAGAAAATTTGAACAGAGTGATTACCCACAGTGAAATTGAATCAATAATCAAATTCCCAACAAACAAAATTCTAGCACCTGATAGTTTCACAGCTGAATTCTACCATACATTTAAAGAAGAGTTAATACCTATTCTTCTCAAAGTATTCAAAAAATAAAAGAGGGAGGAAATCTTCCAGATTCTTTCTATGAAGTCAGCATTACCCTAGTACTACACCCAGATAAAGACACTACAAAAGAAAGAGAACTGCAGGCCAACATCTCTGATGAACATAGATGCAAAATTCCTCAACAAAATCCAAACCAAATCCAACAATATATTAAAAAGGTCATTCACCACAATGAAGTGGTATTTTATTCCTGGGATGCAAGTGTGGTTCAATATTCACAAATCAATCAATACGATACATCACATCAACAAAAGAAAGGATTAAAAAACATATGATCATTTCAATAGATGCAGAAAAAGCATCTGACAAAGCACAACATCCATGCATGACAAAAACCTTCAACAGAGAGCTTTAGAGGGAATACATCTTAACATAATAAAGACCATATGTGGAAAACCCACAGCTAACATCATACTCAGTGGTGAAAAATTGAAAACTTTTCTCCTAAGATCAGGAACAAGGCAAAGATGTCCTCTCTCACCCACTTTTTTTCAACATTGTACTGGAAGTCCTAGCCACAGCAATCAGACCAGAAAAAGAAATAAAAGGCTCCCAATCAGTAAGGAAGAAGTAAAATTTTAACTATTTGCAGATGACATGATACTATATATAGGAAACCTAAAGACTCCATCAAAAAACCACTGGAACTGATAAATGAATTAAATAATATCACATGATCCAAAGTCAATATACAGAAATCGGTTGTATATCTACAAATTATGAAGCAGCAGAAAGAGAAATCAAGAAAACAATCCCATTCACAACTGCACCAAAAATAATAAAATACCCAGGAATAAACTTAGCCAAGGAGATGAAAGACCTGTAGTCTGAAAACTGTAAAACACTGTTGAAAGAAATTGAAGATGACACAAACAAATGGAAAGATAGTCCATGCTCATGGATTGGGAGAACAAATATTGTTACACTGTCCATACTACTCAAAGCAATCTAAATTTTATAATAGTTTTATAATAATCTAATAATCTAGGTTTAATGCAATCCCTATCAAAATACCAATATTATTTTCCACAGAACTAGAACAAATCAGCCTAAAATTTGTATGGAACCACAAAGACTCCAAGTAGCCAAAGCAATCTTGAAAAAGGACAAAACTGGAGGTGTCACGATCCCATTTCAAGATATACTACAAAGCTGTAATAACCAAAACAGTATGGAATAAAAATAGAACACTGGAACAAAAATAGACACATATATCAATGGAACAGGTTAGAAAGCCCAGAAATAAACCCATGATTATATGGTTAATTAATTTATAACAAAGGAAGCAAGAATATGCAATGGGAAAAAGATAGTCTCTTTAACATACAGTGTTGGGAAAATTGGACAGCTACATGCAAAAGAAAATAACTGGGCCATTTTCTTATACATATACAAAAATAAACCCAAAATGGATTAAAAACCCATATGTGAGACCTGAAACCATTAAAATCCTGGAAGAGAACACAGGCAGTAATTTTTCTGACATCAGCTGTAGCAACATTTTTCTAGATACGTCTCTTGAGGCAAGGGAAACAGAAGCAAAAATAAACTATTGGGACCATATCAAAATAGAAAGTTTCTGCACAGCAAAGGACACAATGAACAAAACTAAAAGACAACCTACTGAATGGGAGAAGTTATTTGCAAATGATACA
This sequence comes from Callorhinus ursinus, assembly GCF_003265705.2. NCBI lineage: Eukaryota > Metazoa > Chordata > Mammalia > Carnivora > Otariidae > Callorhinus > Callorhinus ursinus. Next base: position 4,544,758 of record NW_027397087.1, read on the forward strand.
TCTGATAAGGGGTTAATATGCAAAATATATAAAGAACTTATACAACTCAACACCAAGCTCCCCCCAAACAATCCAATTTAAAAATGGGCAGAAGGGGCGCCTGGGTGGCTCAGGAGTTTAAGCTTGTGACTCTTGGTTTCAGCTTAGGTCATGATCTCATGGGTCATGAGATTGAGCCCTGCACCAGCGGGGAGTCTACCTGAAGATTCTCTCCCTCTGCCCCTCCCCCGACTCTCATGATCTTTGTCTCCCTCTCTCTCTCAAATAAATAAATCTTTTAAAAAAAATGGGCAGAAGACATGAACAGACATTTCTCCAAAGAAGACATACAGATGGCCAACAGACACATAAAAAGATTCTCAACATCACTCATCATAGAAATGCAAATCAAAACCACAATGAGATATCACCTCACACCTGTCAGAACGGCTAAAATCAAAAGCATAAGAAAGAAGAAGTATTGGTGAGGATGTGGAGAAAAAGGAACCCTTGTGCACTGTTGGTGGGAATGCAAACTGGCGTGACCACATGGAAAAAATTAAAAATAGAACTACCATATGATTCAGTAATTCCAGTACTGGGTATTTACCCAAAGAATACAAAAACATGAATTGGAAAAGATATACATGCCCCTATGTTTACTGCAGCATTATTTACAACAGCCAAATTATAGAAGCAGCCTAAGTGTCCAATGATAAATGAATGGATAAAGAAGCGGTGGTGCGCGCACACGCACACGCACACACACACACACACACACACACACACACACACCATGGAATATTAACCATAAAAAAGAACGACATCTTGCCATTTGCAACAAGATGGATGGAAGTAGAGGATATAATGCTAAGTGAACTACGTCAGTCAGGGAAAGACAAATAGCATATGAGTTCATGTGTGGAATTTTAAAAACAAGACAAATGATCAAAGAAAAAAGACAAACTAAAAAACAGACTCTTAACTATAGAGAAAAAACTGGTGGCTGCCTGAGGGGAGATGGGTGGGGGGATGGGATAAATAGATGAGAATTAAGAGTACACTTCCTGTGATCAGCACTGAGTACTGTATAGAGTTGCTGAATCACTGTATTGTACAACTGAAACTAATAGAACACTGTTAATTATACTGGAATTAAAAGAAATAAATTTAAAAATGTATCTTTACTACTTCTATTCTAATATCAGGAATACAAGAAAGGACTTTTTCTTATATGCTCTAAAGAAACTTACAGCAAGGTAGGCCAGTGACTTGACTTTCTGTATCTTGAAATATAAAAAGTAGTATTTTTAAATAACCATAAAGATAGACTATACTTAGGTCTCATGGAGATAATTAAGCAACAAAGGGCTGCCCCAAGATTAAAATGAGTAATGTATTCACTCATACATCTTTTAAAAGCCACTCTATATGAGAGGCATAGTAGGGTGGATGGAAATGATGCTGACCTGAGTCAAAAGACCTGCTTCCAGCATTGTGGCCCTCGGCACGTCTCTGGCATTATCTGTGGCTGACCCTTCAGATAATATCTAAGGATGTCTCCAGATCTATGGTTCTATATGATCTAGGGCAACAGAGAATTACCTGACCTCTCCTCTTACTGCCTATTCAAAGTACTGGAACTATAATCCTGAGAGCTCCTGATAAGATTAAATCATGGATAGCTTGGGGCAGATGGGGTGGGGAGGGGACAGAGAAAGACTAAACTGATCTGGTACCATAAATAGTTCACTGTTTGATTTTTAGTTGGGTATTACTTGTTTTGATCACACAACTCAATCTAGTTTTCTTAGAACTCAAGCAAACTGGAATAACTCTTGTGATAAAGATGCAAAATGAGGCAGGCTTAAAGGCGTTAACTTATTTTTAGGTCACGTACACCAGGTTAAATTGGTCAGCTTGAAATAGGAACATAAAACCATATAACAAATCAAAAACTGATTTTCACTCAAGCTTCATGCCATTGGATTAGATGCATGTGGTGCCATTCTACTACGGGTTGTGATTTCCTAGAATGCAAACAATGTAAAATTCAGAGAACATTTCTGAGCACTGAAACTGTGCAACCTAAGGATCTGAGATGGGGTTACAGCAGCAAGTCAGAGGTAGCACTCTTGCTTTGAATTCTATTCCTCTCAAAGCAAAAAGAGCATTTCGAGGGTTCTGCTGGTTATTTAGGAGACCGGAAAAATCTTGGAAGATCACTCTGACTCTCTTTTCTGTTTTCGGAGAGACAGACACATTGCGGAGATGTGGCTGGGCCAGTGACTTAGAAAAGGCAGGAGCAATTACAACATGTTTATACGCCTATGTAAACTCAGGCACTGGACTGCTCTGCTCCTATGAATGAGTCTTGTGCTCTGAGTTAATATGTAAAAAACATTGTTTTTGGCTGCCTCTCTGAATCCGTTAGAATGTTTTTGGCTGCAAGTAACAGAAAACCTAATTCAGACTGGCTTAAGCAATAAGGGAATAAAGCTATGCCATTGGCAAGAGGTGGGGCATCTCTCTTTCTCTTCAATTTTCTTGGCTCTGCCCTCTTATGTGCATCAACTTTATCCTCAGGCTGGTAGCCAGATGTCCTCAGCAGTTCTGAGTCTCCTATCTTCCCACAACAACACAGAGCAAGAGAGCCTATTTCTCTTTCTTTGGATATTGTTGTGGGAAGACATGTGCAGAAAATAATTTGAGAAGGCTCCAGCACCCTTCCCCTCACATCCCATTTGTATGTCTTTGCAGAAGGCTTACCCGGGAGTCCTGAAATAGCCACTGATTAAAAGAGGACACAGTCCTGGAGTTAGGAGCAAACACTCTGTGTTACAGATACAAAATAGGGGAAACATGGGAGAGATGAGAATACAACCTTTAAAATACAACTGACTAGAAACTGGGTTCAACTTCTGGCAAACACCGGGCTTCGGAAATAGCTGCTCCATAGTGAGCACTGACAGGGGTGCTGAACATTGCATTTGAATACTCTCATTTAATCTTCATAACCACCTCAGGTAGATACTATTATTGCCCTCAGTTCCCCGATGTGGAGATTAAGCCTTTCAGAGATTAGACAACTCGCTCTAATTAACACAGTTAGTAGTATAATCAAGGAGTATAATGCTAGAATCCTTGTTGTCAACCATTTTCTATATCCCAGACTTTGCCTAGAGCTAAGTCCTCCGATTCATGGGTCAGAGATCAGGATGTAATAAACCACTTAGTTATATGGACAACAATAGCATCCTGTTGAGGGGTTTCCTTTGTAGACAGCTTAGGGTAGCATAATTGATTGGGTCCAGTGAATCTGTGATGTTTGGTTTTCAGAATGGAGGGAATAAGAGTGATATCAGTATCATAAACTAAATGATAAAGTTGGGAAAACATTACAAACTCTTTTAGACAAAGGACATTTGCTTCAGCACACATAAGCAACAAAATATCATGGCTGCAGAATCTTTTCTCAGTAATTAAAAACTTGATTTCTAAGTGGAAAAAAAAGACTACAAAAGAGATCAGTTATCAGTTTAGTAGCTTTTGGAAGGAGATCACCTTACCTGAGGGAATATGTACAACTGAGGGACAATGAGAAGTTTATAAAAAGGAAAATGTGTTGCTGGCTAGATGGGATATGCACTGACACTGACATCCATCCTTCCTATAGAGTCATTTAGTGAATGTGGGGACAACCTGATTTTGTGATGGGCAGCAGTAGGTGACCAACGATTTTTTTTAGCTTAAAAGGTAGTTTAAAAATTGAACATGATGCAATTAGGAAAATACACAGCTACTGCATTGTAAATGTTATTAACTATTTTTCTATTTTAGCTCCTGGCATGAAAATATAAATATTTTCCTTTTTTCAAAGTAGGGCATTTAATTGTTTGGATGGTCTTAGAAATCACAGTTGAATCCAGAAATCAATTACAAAAGAGATGTTCTTGACTCCATTTTTTTTTTCACACAACATTTTCCATTTGTTCCTGAACAGGTTTTTATAAGCAGAAACTCTGCCCATTCTGTAGGCAGGTGGCTCCTTGCTGTGCTGTTTTGGACCTTCAATCACTCGTGACATGCCAACAGTCCACAAAGTCTTGGATGTCTCTTTTAGCTATCATCATCTAAAAGGGTTTTTTAGTGCTTGAGAGCATTAAGTTTCATTTCTTACATTCCACATTGTAAGTGGAAAAGTTGATCCACACTGACATGAAGGGCTCAATTCTGTATGAACTTTTTGTTTTTCTATCAGAAATAATCCTTCCTTTCTTCATTCCTTCCTTCTTTCCTTCTTCCTCCCTTCCTTTTTTTTTTTTTAAGATTTATTTGAGAGAGAGAGAGAGAGAGAGAGAAGGGGCAGGAGAGGGAGAGAAAGAATCCCAAGCAGACTGTGCACTGAGTGCAGAGCCTGAAACAGGGCTCGATCCCACCACTCTGAGATCATGACCCAAGCCAAAACCAAGAGTCAGATGCCCAACCGACTAAGCCACTCAGGCGCCCCGCCTTTTTGGTAAGGCTCAAGTTCATCTAAAAATTGTTGACTCTTTCCCAGAGACACATCACCCAGTAAAACTAAACCCATCTCACTGAAAATGTTATCAACCAGCAAAAGCATGGCTATTTTTTAAAATTTTATTATGTTATGTTAGTCACCATACGGTACATCATTAGTTTTTGATGTAGTGCTCCACGATTCATTGTTTGCGTATAACACCCAGTGCTCCATGCAATACATGCCCTCCTTAACACCCATCACTGGGCTAATGGCTTTTTTAATACTAGAGACACATTTGCAGAATGACTAAACTTGCTAAGTAGCAAAATATAGAGACAGTGTCCTGATACTGAGATCAAGAAAAGTCAATCATCAACACTCTGTTGTTTTTAAATGGACTTTCTAGGCTTTTAAAGAAGTATTATTTCAATAAAACAATCCACAAATAAATACAAAACAAAAGGGCAAATGTAGAGACATATTGCAAGTAAGCCTGCATACCAAAAAGGTAAGTGCAAATTAGATTTGAATATTCATGAGTCACAAATCATTGACAGTTTGAAATAATGCAAAACAGCTTTATAAATGAGGTTAAGGCAAGGGACATCAAAGAAATGCATTGCTAAATCAATAGCAATTTGATTGTTCATATACACTTGTAAATTGTAGTTACAGTTTTTGTGACATGGGAGAAAAAATACTGTGTATCTGATGAAGGAGGAAGACACATAAATATTCCTTTTGTGTGTTATATTTTTCTAATTCATCATATACTTGGATACCAGCCAGGTAGAGAGTGGTTGGACATCATATTTCCCCCTAAGACAAAGTTTCCTTTTCAGAGACAGAGTTTTAAGCTATGTCTGAAGTGTCCTTGCTTGTTCTGCTAAACAGAATTCAATAGACAGCAATTCCTTTAGAGTTGCTTTCTAAAATAAAGGTTATAATCTAGCATACAAGACTAGATAATGACTCAACTCTTAAATCCCTTCATGACAAAGTAACTTCCATTGGTGAACAAAGTTTTAATGAATACTCTTCTATTTAGAAGGAAGCAGATGAATTCAAAGTATAAGAACAATTTGTAAGAATACTTTGAAATAATTTGAGATATAAAATATAGGCAACCTTGTAATGTAAATAAAATATTTTCATTTTGCCCAGCCAGTAACTAGTCATTAATTTGTTCTTGGTTCTTTTGTACCAGTGGCTTTTGGTGTGGGTGCGTGGGCACACACGTGTGTAAGATGGAGAGATACCTGAAAAAGTAGGACTTAGAAATTAAAGACTTGTTTAGGGACTTGAAGCAGAAATGTTTCCAATTATTTTTTCTCAGAAGTGTCTCTTTGGGTTACTCTCTGTAAGTTATGAAGTATTTCTCCAAGATGTTCTCCTCTGCCATCCTCTTTATTGTGTTCGGTCTCCCTTCTAGGATGATTGATGAAGTTAGTGACATCACGAGAAAGTTGTGGCGCACAATAACACTAATTGTGGAAGAGGCTGGGGGATTGTGGTCTGTTTAGAAAATTAATCTATATCTATTCACTGGGCCATGCTTTAGGGCAGACATTTAGATTTGGGAGGTGAAATCCAGATGTGGTATCATTAGAAAGAGAGAATTTTGCGTTGTCTCCAATTCCCTGCTCTGTTAGGAAAGAAGCGAAGATGACTTGTGTGCTATTAATAGTCAAGAATATCCATAACTTCCAGAAGCAATGGCCTTGGTAATTTTTAATGTTTTTATGTGAAATCTGCACTTATAATTTATCAGTATTGATTCAGCTCAAGTTTAGCCTTGTATTTGTAACCATACCTTGTTATTTTGGTTCTGTAGTTAAAAATTTCTTTTTTTTTTTAATATCTTGTTTATTTATTTGAAAGAGAGACAGCAAGAGCGAGAGAGGGAACACAAGCAGGGGGAGCGGGAGAGGGAGAAGCAGGCTTCCCACCAAACAGGGAGCCTGATGCGGGGCTCGATCCCAGGACTCCTGGATCAGGACCTGAGCCGAAGGCAGACGCTTAATGACTAAACCACCCAGGCACCCCTATAGCTAAAAATTTCTTGACTCCCAAGTGTTATTAACTCATTTGATTTTAATAAACAAGTATTTCTGTTACTCCTTTCAGCAAATGTTTTGTCATGATATAGGATGAGACTATTTAAATAATCCAATTTCATTTAAATTGCTTAGCTATAATATTTGATTTAATGATTGCCAGTAGCAGCTGTCTACATAGACAAATGCCATTTTTTTCTCTATTGTACCTCCATTTATTTTGTTCTTCTACTTAGTTCCAACATTATTTTAGTTCCATTTGGTCATAGTTACTAAACTTTCTTGACAAGGAGGATAATTTACAACACCTACATATTTGATTATTTTGATTAAGTCCTTCTTCATATATATGTGTATATATAGTTTTAAAAATTGCTTAGTCTCTAAATTAAAATACAATATGTTGGACCAGCCAAGCAATTTAGACATTTTCTTCTCCTTCCTTGCAATTTGAGGTGAGAGGAAAATCACTGGGTTTTTTTCCTGCCTTTTTAAACTGGGGGAGATAATACCTTGAGTTTTGATTTCTACAGCACAAAAGTGTCTGATTAGCCAATGCTATCATCGAGATGAATTTCTTTAACCATCTCCCTTGTCCAGGATCAAGAAGCTAGAGGGCCTGGTGGCTGTCATTTCTGGTAATTCAATTTCAAAATGAAGGAAAGACAGAATAAAATAAAAGACTTAGCATCGATTCTGAGTTACTTAACACCGACTTACTGAATTCCAATGAAGTCTTGTCTTATCGTGAAAAAGAAACAGTCTCTCTCTATCCCAAATGTCACTTTGGGAGACCCTTGGACCTCATGCTCATTTTGCCATGTAAATAGAATTAATTTTATCTTGAAAGAGTGGCAGTTAAGGGACTTCTGTTTCCTATTTTGCCACTAAGTGCTGCTATGAACTTATACAAAGTTCTTCAAATTCTTTGGATCTCTGCTTTCTCAATTATTAAAAGAAGAGGTGAGTCTAGAAGCAATAATTTTCAAACAGTGCTTCTGAATTCATAGGGCCATGAGAAACCAGCATGTCTTGAGGGAGGAGGAAAGACTAGCTGGTGAAAATCAGGGCAAAGACTAACACTTTTTTTCTTGTTTGCATTCTGATCTTAGGAAAATTTAATTTGATGAACGGGACTTAACTTGAAAACATTGAATTTAAAATGATTGCTAAGAGTTCTTATTTTTGCTAATTCTGATCTGCAACTTATTTTGCTCGAAAACTATCCCAGTGAATGTTGTGGTAACAAGAATTGTCATGTTCTTGGCGTCTCCTTTAAAATAGAGGTTGTAAAAAAATTCCTAAAACCTTACAGAAGGGAGGCCTAGAAAAGACAAAATGGAAGGTGAAATGTTAGTAAAATTTTAACTGAACTATGAGTGATGTCAAGACAATTACTTAACATGGCATTCACATCTCTCGGCTGGTTCTGCTCTTTCCTTGGGCCACCTTGCTGCACACCTTCAGGGGGCACCAATACACTGTAGTTTAACTGAATGATGCCCTTGAAGTTGAGTAAAGCACCATCTACATGGCTGTTCCAGGCTGGGCTTCTTTATCATCTATCCAAGAGCTGCTTCTCTTTTAAGGTCTACTTCAAAGATCTTAAGGTGGTCCACACTGTTACCATCTCCTGTCTTCAAGAATTAATTGCTCTGTGCTTTCAGGTCATTTTGTTTCTAACCTTTTCTGGGATAGTTATAGCATTGTATTATAGTTAATTGTATTTTGGTGTCCATCTTCTTTGTTAGGTCTTGAGCTTTTAGAAGTCAGGGGTTGGATATTAATTGTATTTGAATTCTCAATCCAGCACTATTCTTGGGATTTTGAAATACTCAGAATGAATGTACTTTGAAAATATAAAGAGCAGTAAACTTATAACAAATTACTCAATTACATCAAGTAATTTTCTTCAAGGCCCTGATAAAAGATGATAGTGGCTCTCTTTTTGCCTTATATATTCAACCATTCAATTCAATGCAACATATACTGTGCTCCATTTAAGGAGGTTTCATGCATAAACCTTATCCAGGGAGAAAGGGGGTTAATAAGACCTATTTCCCTTCAAAATTAAAATATGAAATAGCATGTGATTAATACTAGATTATGAGCATGATCAAAGTGCTTTCAGAAGCTCTAAGGATTTGGGATTAATTGAAGGATTGTACATAGAATCAGTACTTGAGTTTGGGAGAGCAGTAGGATTTCAGACAAAAACAGAGAATGGGACAAGGGCAAGGTAGAGCATTGTAGGTGAAGGGGACTTCATGGTATGCAAAAATGATTACATATTAGATAGAGAAGTTATACAGATTTTGTAGTACTTGAGGAGAAGGCTGGAAAATTAGGTAGACGACTTACTTTTTTTTTTTTTTTTTTAAGAGAGCAAGAGTACATGAGCAGATGGGGAGGGGAGAGGGAAAGAATCTGGAGCAGACTCCGCCCTAGAGCAGACTCTGCACTGAGTGTGGAGAGCAACGCAGGGCTCACTCTCACAACGCTGAGATCATGACCTGAGCTAAAATCAAGAGTTGGAAGGTTAACTGGCTGCCACCAAGGTACCCCAGTAGAAGACTTACTTAAATACCATACTAAGGCATTTGAAATTATTTCCATGGAAAATTGGAACTAATCAAAAGAGAACATAAACAGAAAAACTCTGGTTTACAAAGCTTAGTCTGGATAGTGCCATGTAAAATTATTTGAAGGGCAAACTTTGAAGACATAGAAAAGAGTTCAAGCAAAAGAGAGCCTGAGGACTTTGTAAGGTGGCTGTGGAGAAACAAAAAGGAGGGAATGAATGTGGCAGTAAGATAAACTAAAGGATAAGAAACTTAAAATAATTTTGAAATATATTGAATGGATATATAAGTGGTATTATGACAAAGACACAAACCTTCAATCTACTAATATTAGTTTTCAACATCTTTGATGCCTTCAAAATTATTTAAAATATTAAAAAAACTAATCATTAGTAATATTCATGTTTATTTTTTACTGAGGTGGTAATGCTATTCCTCAATCTGTTGTCACACTTGTCACACTTGCCATTAAGTAATCAATCTATCAAGGGTCTTACTCACAATTCTAACAACCGATGCCTTAAATGTCTCATTTTCCTATTTTTAGAGTTCAGGCCTGGAACACTTCTTAATAACTTTAAACAGAAATCAAAAATACCTATGCTGATAACATATACAAATTTAGGAGACTCTAACTTTAGTACAAACTACGTTATCATCTAATGTTTCCTTTAAAATAGAAATAAACTGTACCTTATTAGTGAACTTTGACTTAGACTCTCCTAAATGCTAAATGGATGTCCCATCTGAAGCTGTAGAAAGGTAATTCAAGGGTCAGTGGCACTGATATGCGATCTTTCAACGGGATGTGCCTATGTGTCCGGGGAAGATGGTCTGCAGAAGAAAAAAGAAGCAGGTACATACTTGGAGTTACTCTGCTGCTGAGTAACAACAGAATTGGTTCTGCTGTGTATTGGTTGTAAACTGGGTGTGGTCTACTTTGGAATGCAGGAGAAAAGGAAGATGACCGGGCAGGATGCCTCAGGGATCCTCTGGTCTCATCTTCCCTGTTATTTTCCAGTCCCTTCTCACCGAGGATCTGGGGACACATCTTCCACTCCCCCTCTAGGACTTGCTCATCTTTAGATCTCAAGACAGGGCTGGTGGGGTGGCCAGGTAATTTGAGGAATCTTTTCCTTAGTAATATACTCAGGCATGTAATAATCAGTCTATCTAGACCCTAATCTTATCTTTGGGTAGGGAAATCATTTAAAACTTAGGGGTTAAAAAAAAATTAAAAGGCTATATAATACATTTCCTTAGAAATCCTTTCTAGAATCTAGCCTTTTACTATATGATTTGAAAGCATCACTTATTTTATTTTTATTTATTTGAAAGCATCATTTATTAAAGGTGCAATTTATGTGCAGAGCACTGTATAACATTTTAGTCATATATGCAGGTAAAAACATTCTTACATTTATAAAATTTTGATATTTCATAATAGAATGCAAATAATACAGGCCAACTTGACTGAATAAACATTTTTAACTGATCAAAACTGCTTACATGCATCAACTTTCTCAAACGTTTTATTGTACTCTTAAACAGTCAATAGTCAAATCCCCATTTATATTATTTTTAAAAGGAGAGAAAAACAAGGGGCTGATTAACACAAAATTTAAGATGATGCGATCTATAGGGAAAGAAACGGAAAGAAGGAGGTTGGGAGAGGCTCAAGGTTACAAAAGTACTGGTACATTTCATTTCCTAAGTTGGGTAAAGAATGTACATGTCTATCCTATTTACTTATATGTATGCTATAAATATTATTTTGAATTCACTTAATATTTGATAAAATTATTCAAAGGAGAGAATTACAAGACATGGTTCAAATAATGGTAAAGAAATCATTGTTTTTTAAAATGTTAGGGCTGTGGAATTAAGCAATGGACTGTTGTTTTTCTAAGATTTTATTTATTTATCTGAGAGAGAGAGCACAAGCAGGGAGAGGGGCAGAGGGAGAGGGAGAGGGAAAGAATCTCAAGCAGACTCTGCACTGAGCACAGAGCTGACGTGGGGCTCGATCCCAGGACCCTGAGATCATGACCGGGCGAAAACCAAGAGTGGGAGGCTTAACTGACTGCGTCACCCCGGCGCCCCAAGCAATGGACTGTTTCTCGAAGTGTCCTGAGTTTTCTGCTCCAATCTATTAAGTAAATAGGGTATTAAGTACTATAGGGAAAAGGGAAGTATAAAAACAGAAAAAGACTTAAGTCTGGTGCTAAGGAATTTCAACTCTCCCAGAGACTTCCTGCCTGAGTGCTACTGGCTGTGCAAACAGGCTGTGTGAAACACCAACTCTTGTTTCACACAGGAAAAGACTACAGGCAACTGGTAAGGGTGTGGGTTTTGCATAGCTCTTCCTGGAGTTCAAATCAAAGCATAGTAATGTGGCCACATGATCTCAATGAGTTGTCCTCATTTTCCAAAAATGATTAATTACCATAGCATCATTTCCTTTCAAAATTCTAGATTAATATTTATTGATCAAAACTAGTATAAGACTGACAGTGGTGGAAAGGTGACACCATTCTTGAAAATGCTCAGCAGAGATACCAAGGGGATCTATTTCCTCAGGAACTCACCTTAGTTGTTACTTTGTGTTTTTTTTCTATTCTTCCTATTCAATTTTTATTTTTCTTTTGGCAACCATATTTGCTCTGAATCGCTAAAAAAAATGCCCTAGGCTTTATTATGAAGTGGGATCCTAATTCAGGCTGAATTAAAAGTAAACTACACAGCCTGGGTACATTCAGGATTTAGATCTCCTCATCCTGAAGTGAAGTTGAATCAGTAGCCTAAAGGTGAAAGCCTCTAAATCCCTATATTACTCAAAGCCTATAATCTCTTTGTTTTAACCAAGGATACACAAGAATGGTAGCACTTCCCAGTTAACATGTCAAGAAATCTTTACCTCAGATAACAATCCAGCTCTTTGGGTTTACTCTCTGCACAAAATATTTAACACCCAAAGAGACTGTTTTGGATGTTGTTTATTTTGATGACCAGATAGATTCCTTTGTTTTGTAAAAGCTACATGCCCATTTTGCCTACTTAGGAAATTTTTGTTCTAGCACCCTATCATTATTTGCCACCAAACTTCGTATCTTTTGTTTGAAGCATCTAAAAATAAAAGTAGTTGTTTAACTAATTTTCTCTTGAGCTTAATTTGGCAATTATCAAATCACATTTGTCAATACAACGACTGAATCAGATGTGACCCAGACATCAACATTTTAAAAAGCCTCTGTAGCCTTTCCTATTATTTCAAGTTATAGTAGCTACAAGCAAAATCTTGCTTCGATCAATAAGAAACAAAAATGTACTCTCCTCTGTCATTTCAAAGTCATCTATTAAAACAACTCAAATATAAAATTCAACTGCGTTGGAATACAAATAGAACAGCATAATGAGGCTTATGTTTAGAAATGCAAAGAGCATTTTGGAAGTATTTTAGGAAGAATATAATTCTAACTATTAATATTCTTCCATCATTTGATTTTCATTCTTGTACATTTGGATGTCATAAAAATGCTATTTTTAAGGTTTATAATTGTTTCTCTTTTCCTTTCCTCTCTTTCTCTCTCTCTCTCTCATTCCAAGGCTGCTATCTCTTGCTACACAGTGAAGCACTTTGGAGAACTAAATTTTTTTCTCAGACATATGAGGCCGATGTGAATATCAAAATGATATAGAGGACCAAGGAAGAATAACTCTTGAAATCATAATAGTTTACATGAACTCATATTTAATTAGATTCTTGGTAAGTATGCAGTATATTATTAATGACTGCTTATTTACCCAGCAACCGTATTTGTTTTTGGCAAATTAATTTTATGCTGTGATGTGGAATAATACTTAGCTTTCTGTAACTGTTGAAAATGCACTAGCAATACTGTGTCACGTGCTATGCTTAATGGCCATTGCTAAAGCTAGACAGAAATATGGTAAGACAATTAATAGCATTCATTTTGCCTTTACAATTCCTTAAGTTTTCTAATACTAGAAAATACCAATAAAAGCTTAAAAAATTGTTACGTATAGCTGAAACTCAAAGTTATTTTTTGACATCATTGTAAGGAATACTATGAATCTTATATATCTTGATATCCTATGTACAGAAAGTGACATCTACTGGAGAAAACAGAACTGAATATTTACTTTCCAAACTCTTTCCCTGGTAAACTTCCAGGCAAGTTTCACTATCCTCAAGATTATCCCAAACTTCTAGAACAAAGAAAGATTTTATTTAGCTTAGTATGGTATAAAGGCTGGCTTGTTTTGGCTATCATTTTGTCAAAGATACCCTCTGGGAAAAAGTGGTTATGAGGGCTACACAAATGATCTCGTAAGAAACACTACTGAAGACTTCAGGAAAACACAACTCTAGCAAATTCCCTTAAGGGTGAAACTGGGGTTCTAAATCACTACAAAGCAGTAAGTGACCAATTTGAACAGAACTCTGTCGTAACAAACCGTCTGGAGACATGTTTGGGAAATTTGTCACTTCTTTAAATGGTCTGGAATAGGAATTATAAAAGAAAGGACGGGATTCAAATATATAACTTCTCTCTGACATAAAGGCATCCCTATGCTACTTTGGAGCCTGATCATTTCTGTTCATTCGTGCTAAAAAATGTGTCTAACTCCATGATTTAATCAAACCCTTGTTCTTAGGGCATTAGGGGATACCACCAAGGTATTTTTCACACATGGTCAAAACTAAGAAGTGACCTGGAGCTCTGAAAGACAGAACAGACATCAGCTTCTTTCTTGTGACACTAATTCCCAATATTTAAGCAATCACTCTTCCCTAAGGAAAACAAAAGCCTTTCTTCCCGTACTAGAAGCTTCCGTGCCAGCCATTTTCAAGACAGAAAGAGTGAGGCACAGCTATGTTCAGTGAGTTCACAACTATCCTAAGACTATGACAGTGACTACCAGGCCTGTCTCTTCGGCTCTAGCATATTACCTGTGTGATATTACCAAGATTGCATCCATATTTAGATCTTGCTATATAATCTTCTGTAGTTTAATGTCAGATTTTCTAATTATCATGATCATTTTTAAAAATTTTTATTTTGTTTTTGTAACAATGCTCTTGCACTCCCTCTGCTGGCCTTGCTAATTAACAAAACCAGGGCCGAAGTAGTAGTTCTGGTGTGTATCTGAGATACCCGTGGATGGGCTGATAAACCAACCCTGTTTTGTCTTGGAACCCAAAAATAAAGTCATGTTGATTGGCCACCATGTGAAACAAAGGGGCCAAAAGAAAGTTTGTTTGTAGCTAAGGAAAACAAAAAGCATGTTTATTTTTATACATTTAAGAAAGAATCTAACGAAATGGATACATTTACAAATCTTAAAATTGTGTCAATCTTTTCAAATTTAAAAAGTTATATCCTTATTCTATTAAAATGTATTTAGTAAAAGGCATATTTCACTACAAGATATACGAAGTTTGTATCTGTTTACACACTGGACGATTAAATGAAAGGTTGCCTGGCTTGTTGGTAGGACTCTGAACCCTGATTAGACACGTAACTGCTCAATGGATCTACTTCCCACATCCTAGAGTTCCATTATGGAGTTACAAAGAGAATGACAGCACTTGGCAAGTCCCAGGCCTAATCACAGCATAGAGAAGTGACTTTTGGAAGGTACATTACCAAGCAATTAGGACCCATTTAATAAATTACCCCTTATGGAACACTTTGAACCCTAGTGGTCTGAAGAGGTTAATGCACCTCTCACAACTGAGTGTTACTCACTTTCCAGGGGTAACTTCAAGGTCACAGTTAATCCAAACCTTCTTCTCATCAATGGCCTCTTACTCTTGAGCCCCTACTGCAGTCTGGCGTCAGTAAGCCCATATACTTGCATTGCCCCCTGTGCATTTCACATGCTTCATTTTCTTACAGCTGAATCCACTGGGCGGGGTGTTCATGAGGCCAAATGACTTTGTACTGCATATTAACTTCCGTTGGCTCTCATGCCTCTTATTTGAAGTCTTTCTGTTTTTCTTACTTATAGAGAATTTTAACTTCTGGGTTTAGTTTAAATGTTACGTCTGATGCAATTTACTTTCCTCCAAAATTGTTGAGTAGCAACCACATTTTAAATGAATCCAATACACAAAATTAGGTTTCAGGATATTATTAAATTTGGAAAAAACCCACAGTAGATATGTATTTGTAAACTGGAATCTTAACTATGGCTAGACACTAAAAACACTAAAAAACATTTAAAATATAACTGCAAGGGAGAAAAAGCTTTGATGCTAGAATAGAATTAGACTTTTAAAGTTTTTATTTTAATTTTTAAAAATACATTCAACTTGAGTTTTTGGAATGAAAATGCTGATGAAACACTAAGCACATTTATTTAAAAAGATAGCCAAGGAATGAAAATGGAATATAAAAATGTTACTCTGCATTCATAATGGCCAACATTGCTATAACATGTCATTCGTCTGCTGTGACATTCCTGTAAATCATGATCAAAATCATCATGATTTCTAGCACATTTATTGAATGTTTCTTCTATCCAAGGCTCTCCTGAGAGCTCCAGGAGATGAATAAGACATGGCCTATGACTTCAAGAAGCTTATAATTGTATTGTAGAGCTCAGATATAAGCGTGTGGGAAAAGAACCATAATGAATAGAAGATTATGGTAAATACCAAGTCTATGTCCACATAGAACTTGCTAAGGGAATTCAGAGAAAGAAAAGGTATCTCTGTTCAGAAAGGACTGATGAAAAAAATAAAATCTGCTCAAACCTTATTTTAGAATTTTGGCAGGAAAGCTGAAAATTAGAAAATTAAAGGAAAACAAAAGGTAGAGAAGTGATTAAAGTTGTCTTTAGTTGTGTCTATGAACATATTTTGTGGGATGTGTTTGAGAGGCAGCTTTTCAACATGGAAGTGGATGTAAATTGTTTGGAATGTTCTACTTTGCTTTATCATATACAGAAAAACACATTTTCAGTCAAATAATGTAATATAAAATGGAAAGTACTAACTGTTGTCAACCTGACGATCAGGATATATTTTAAGGCTTTTGGTTGTTGTTTTTTAGATAATATAACTATAAAATGACAAAATAGCCTTTTCCAGGATTTTCAGTGATTCACTGAATGAGTCATATCTTTTAAAATCTCTGCTCCTTTCATTGTAACTTGGAAAAATTTTCCATATTATAAACTGTGTTTTCTCATATCTCTATAAGAAACAGACTATGTTTGGAAATCCACCTTCCACTTGAATCTACAGTATTATTGCAATGTGGGTTTATATGGTCTGAAAGTCTTAGTATTTGTGCTGTATAATTTGATTCTTATCTAAATTTTTAAAAGTGTCCAGGCCAGAAATGTGACAAATTATTTATCATGTCATAGTTTCAAAGGTCTGTAGAAAGAGCTGAGGCTCACGTAGCACAGTAGATGTGGTATGCCATGCAGTGTAAGTTCCCCAGTTGTACCTTGAAAGCAACCTCTACTTCCACAACGGAGTTGCAAATCAAAAGTCAACTACTATTTTGTTTAAGATTTTATTTATTTATTTGGGTGGGGGTGAGGGGAGTGCGAGTGGGGGAAGGGGCAGAGGGTGAGGGAGAGAGAGACACTCAAGCAGGCTCCGGGCTGGACATGAAGCTCCATCTCAGGACCCTGAGATCATGACTTGAGCCGAGACCAAGAGTCAGACAGTTAACCGACTGAGCCACCCAGGCGCCCCTGAACTACTATCCTTTGTTTATTGGTAAGTAAACATTTTTAAGTATGGTGGTGAGATTATAGTGCTCTTCATTCATACCTAGAAGCACTTTAATCTGATTGTTTATTCCATAAGGGAAGTATTACCACATGCAATATTCCCTCTTGTTTTTGCCTCTTGCATTATTCACAGTAGTGCCAGAGCAGATTTATTAATACCAGTCTGCAAATGGCATTATTCCACATACTCTGATAATTTACATCATGGGATACACAACACAGAGTGATAAAAGTAGCACAGATAGAAGGAAATCACGTTGTCTATGCATTTTTCCTTCTAGGATTTCTTTTTTTTTTTAACAACTTTATTTTTTTTTAAGATTTTATTTATTTATTTGAGAGAGACAGAGCACGAATTGGGGGAAGGGGCAGAGGGAGAAGAAGAGGTAGAAGCAGACTCCCCGCTGAGCAGGGAGCACAACATGGGGCTCCAGCCCCTAAGACCATGACCTGAGCTGAAGGCAGACGCTAAACTAAGCCACCCAGGCACCCCTCCTTCTAGGATTTCTAAATGCATCCAAACTGCTCAACTGCAAACCTTTACTCAATGACCACTGTGTTTGGGCACTGCATCCCAAAGATACAGAACTCTATAATTCTTCAAAGAACCTAGCAACTAGCTGGGAAAGGACTGACACAGAGGATACCCCAGGCAAAACATAATGGCATTCTATAATGACATATTAAATAGTATGGTACAAACTCTTCATACTATACACATATGTGATCCAACATGGCAGCTATTAGACACATGTGGCTATCAGGTACTGGAAATGTGGCTATTGTGAATTGAAAATGCTATGACTGTAAAATATACACTGGATTTTGAAGACATAATATGACAAAGAGAATTTAAAATATCTCATTAATAAGTTTAGAATGTTGATTACATGCCGAAATACTATTTTGGGTATGTTGGGTTAAGTAAAAATAGGTTTTAATTCTTTTTAGTTTTTTAGTCTAGCTATACAAAACTTAAAATTGCAGATGTGGCCCACATTATATTTCTATTGGACAGTGCCGCCATAATCTCCCAAGAACAGACTCAGCAGCAAGTGCTGAAAAATCTGAAAAACTGGAAAGAACAGGTGAGATCTTGGTTGGATCTGGAAAGATACATAGGGCTTCAATTAGAAAATGAGAGAAGGATAAGTGTGTTCTTGAATAGAGAATAAATAAATAGATGTAGGATGATAACTATTGGAAACCTAAGGTTTATTTTAGGTAATAGTGTAGAGTGGTTATCTTGTAAGGGGTGAAAAATTCTGAATATCTAATCTACTAAATAGCTACCCATCATTGAGTTAATCATAGCTACCGATTGTTGAGTTCTTAGAATATGAAATTTATATACATAAATTTCCATTTAAACATAACAGTCATATAAGGCAATTTTTATCATGTCCATTTCCAGATGAGGACACTGAGATTTAGAATAGCTCAGGGACTTGGTGAATGTCACCCAACCAGGAAGGGATTGAAACCTTGGTGTGTCTGACCCCAAATCTTGTTATTTTCACCACTGTACTTGAGGCAGGTTGGCCATGAAGTTAATGATGAAGCTTTACACTTCCACGTCCTACACACGTGTATCCCTTCCATGGAAGGTGCTCAAGTGATGTCATATGCTTTTGGAAAATATGCCAAAGTAAATGATTTTAATCATAATTGGTTATGACTGCTCTCTGTTTCCATTCTGAAGGCAGAGAGAGAAGCAGGCTCCCCGCTGGGCAAGGAGCCTGATGCAGGACTCGATCCCAGGACTCTGGGATCATGACCTGAGCTGAAGGCAGACGCTTAACCGACTGAGCCACCCAGGCGCCCCTGCTCTCTGTTTCCATTCTGACTCCCCCAAGTCACACCCTCCTTCATGTCAGGTGGTCTTGGATTGGAATTTTGGTGGATCTAGCTAAAAAGAAATTTTAGATGATTATAGACTTGGTTTCAGTTTAGTTGGCTATCATTATTTAGTTGGCTATTTTGTATTTCAAAGTTGTTTTTACATACAGTTTTTTTTTTCCCTAGCTATCTCAGGGTAAGAATGGCTACCCTGAATACTCTTTTTTTTTTTTAATTTTATTTATTTATTTGAGGGAGAGTGAGAGAGAGCATGAGAGGGGAGAGGGTCGGAGGGAGAAGCAGACTCCCCGCTGAGTGGGGAGCTCGATGTGGGATTCCATCCTGGGACTCCAGGATCATGACCTGAGCTGAAGGCAGTCGCTTAACCAACTGAACCACCCAGGCGCCCTACTCTGAGTACTCTTACTTTCACTCCACCACTCACCTGGGATCTTGAACAAGAGCCAGTGGTCAAATTGTAATATTAACTTGTCCTATAGTACTAGGAGGATGTAGGTCATAGAAGAAAAAAAGAAAAGCTTTAGACATAAAGAGCCAGAACTAGTTTATGGGATATTCTTCCAATCCTCAGATGTGTAAAATAATAAATGGAGAATTCAATTCTCATTGAAATCTGGTCAAAAAATAATATACTTGATTAAGTAGCTTATACAATTATAAAATAAGGCATATTTGTTTTCTATGTTGATGTGAATCATGCAAAAGAGAATTTAAGAATTCCTGTGTTTATAGACATAAGCCTGTAATAAGACTCTGAACAATGAATATGACCATGGGAAGTCACCTGTTTTTGCATCCTAACGTATAGGGTTTTGTTTTAGCCCATTCAACATACCTTGTTCTGGTGGAGTCTGGTGGTTCCAGATGATGCAATACATCAAAAATGCCACTGACAGAGCAAAATGGACCAAAACTTTTCTAAACTATTAATAAAAAACGATTTTTGATAACCATGCTATATGAAAGAATGGATTATCTTTCTCTTCTATTATAAAATTATTGTCATATGAAGACAATAAATAGTATTTTAGAGATGTCAGAAAAATTTTTTTTTAATTTTTAAAAAAATTTTAAAAATAGAGGAGATGTCAGTTAATAGAAACATATTATTTTTCTGGATTTTGTGTGTTTGTGGTACTTGTCATCCTTTAAGCTTTGTAATTTGCCATGATTTCTTTCTTATCCTGCAGAAATAGTCACTGTTGGACCTAAGTTAGCAATGGCAAGTTTTTCTTACATACAGCTTCTCAAACTGTATATGCATCAGGTATCATAAGCTGTAGACTCATCTTTGAGCTGTATTGTACACCTTCATAGGCTTCACTGTGGATTCTGGGGAAGCATATATTTGTTTAATATATGAAATATTTAAAGGTCACAAAACCCTAAAGCATATGCAGGGAAAGCCTGTCTACTGTGCTCTTGATTCTTGTAACTTCCCTTTGCAAACAGTGGATCAGACAATAAGCAACTAGTAAAAGGAGAGCCTAGACAGATACTACATTATCTATCCTAAATCCCACAACTGAGGCTGATGGTCAGGTTCACTGCCATCGCCAAGAGATTAGACCGCCTCCTACAGTGTAGTGTTGCAGAAACAAGATGATGGCGAACAACAGAAAGACTGAGTGAAGGAGGGTGCGAAGAGGTGAGGGAAATAAATGACCATTTTACTGAGGGCCTGACTCTGTGTCAGGTCTTGTGTTATTCACTCTCACATGATTATCTTAGTTAATGAATCTTCAAATGTCTGTAATATATAAAGAAATACCTATGACGCATTACATTCTTATTGCCTGATTTTATGACTTCCTCAGATCTGTCTGGGCTCCTCATAATCCAACAGGGAATGAAGGCAAAGAAAGAGGGCTTTGGAGTCACACTAAGAAAGTTCTGACAGTTGGATCATGAGAAAAAAAATCACCTGCTACGTTGAATGACACTGTAGAGATATTTTTGAGAGTATAAATACTTTCTACTCTGGGGAAACGTAGCCCACCAAGCCCAAGACCTGTAGGCAGCCACTACATTGTAAGACGCATGATCCAGGTCTGCAAAAAGCAATTATTTTTCTATTTAAGGAAGCAACTTAACTTAGATTTATAAATATATATTCCACTAATCATAATGTTGTGAAGCAATAGTTCTGGTTCATGTTTCTTGAATTTTTTTCATGTGTTCCTGAATTTAATATTGAACACTGGGAGCTACATGATTTTTTAAAACTGCCAACCAGATTTCTTAGGATTCAAGAAAACATGCTTCCAGGGAGTGTCCATAATTATATTTATACCCTGGATCAGTACTATCTTGGGGGGACCTTTAAGTCCAGGGACTGACTGGGCTATATAGATCTATCTGTTCAGTGGCATCTTGAGTGTGAAGGAGCTCCCAACAAAAACTTTGAGGAGACATACCTAATTCTGCCAGTGTCTCTTCCATGTGTTTTTATTTTCTATCTATACAGCATAACCATATACACTAGTTTGCATAATAGGAGATATGAATTATAACGCCCCTTACACATACTCCATGCCACTACTTCCTAAGGTGGCTTTCTTTGGAACAGATCTTGAAATCCTGTTTTTCATATTGTGGGCTAGTTACCTTCAAATATTGTTTGATGACCTCATTATAACATTCTCTTTCTTTTTGGAAATTAGCTTCAAGTATTATCAAAGGCTCTCATGCCATACTATATTTTTTGAAATAGTAGTAGGAATTTAATATAAATGATACATATGTAAACAGAATCATAGGTGAGCCCTACAATGCAAGCCATTTTGAACTGAACTTACAAACAGGTGAGAAAAGTTTAAATAAGAGGAGTCTGGATCTGATCATTTTCATTTCTTTGGAGGCTTTTATTGCCTTCAATGTAAAGGGTCTGTTGTACATGGTGTGAAGATAAATTGCAGGCTGTACGATAATGTGCCTACTTCAACTAGGGGTGCCATCTTCACAGCATTCTCTCAGGTAGTGCCTGACAGAATTGGCGCCTGATGATTATTATCTCAAGGTATATTAAGTGTCCTCAAAAGCAAGCAAACAGCCATACCATAATATTTACCCTGAAATAAATGTCATATCTCAACAGCAGAATATATTTCTGACATTACAATGAAATTTAGAGAAGAAAGTAATTTTTAGAAACCTACTGTCAAAGAACATTTTCTGCAAGATCCTCTTTTTCTAACCGACGGGTAACTCCACAAAATTATAAAGGTTTTAATAAACTTCTAACTCTCTGGATGGAAAGGTTTAATCCAGACATTCACACAGTTTGATAGCCAGGGGCATTATCCAGGAGTAATTATCAAAGACAACTGAGATACCAAGAATTTAGGCTGAAGCGGATAAATGAATTTTATCCAAGAGTCCAGTTTCAGTGCAGTAAACTGAAGACATCCCAAACAATGTCACTATAGCACCATATTCAACTTCTTAAAACTAAAGTCATTTTTTTTTTGCCCAGGAAAATTCTGAGATATTGGATGACAGTATATTTGTTCACTGACATCAGAAAGAGGGCCAGCATTGGAGAGTACAATGAACAGTTATTAAATTGAATATCAGTATCTAGCTTTTCATAAAAATTTCAAATGATATGGGGCACCTGGGTGGCTCAGTTGGTTAAACATCTGACTCTTGGTTTAGGCTCAGGTCATGATCTAAGGGTCTTGAGATCAAGCCCGACATCAGGCTCCACGCTTAGCAAGGAATCTGCTTGGGATTCTCTCTCTCCCTCTCTCTCTTCCCCTTCCCCTGCTCTTTTTCTCTCCAAAATAAATAAATAAATAAAATCTTTAAAAAAATGTTTAAAAACATTTCAAATGATACATTTCAACCCCAGTACTTTTTGGAGCTTTGAACACTGGAAAAAAAAGAATTATTTATCATTAATTTACATAAGTGCATTATGTAAAATTGTAAATATTCACATTTTTTTCAATATCGAAATTTTGTATCAGTAGTGAAAACTTTAAACAAGTACAGCTAGAAATTGTTACACCTTGTTCCACAACAGCTCATTCTACAGATTATTCACTGATTAAAGCTCTCTGCCCGCCAGTGCTGATCCCCTTCTACATGCTTCAGAATCTCTCACTGCACCCCTGGCATAGGATGCATGGCTTTTCTCTATTCTGGGGAGTTTCATACTTAGTCACACAATTGTAGTACTTGATATATTTTTATTTAAAGCATAGAAAGAAGAGAAAGTCTTAAAAACCTGTTGGTATACATGGTCATGTTTACTATATAATAAAATAACCTGAAATTTGGCAAGTGCATTATTTTTAAGAATATACTAACTTAATTTATAAGTTTACTGCCAGTATTAGCTACTGTTCAATTTTCATGTTTGTGGTCCCACCCTGTGGAGAAACCAAGGCCTTGCTGGCATCATGACCAGTAAATGGCTCTCTATGTGTAATGAGGAAAGAAATGGTTTTGCTGGCACGTCTTCATGGCATGCTGCTAAAATTTCATTTTCATTTTTTTTCAAAATTGCAAAATAATCAGATATTTTCTTAATTTTGACTTGACTACAATTATTGAGCATCATTTGTGAACTGTCAGTATTGCGATTTTTTTTTTTAAGCAATACCAATTGCTTCCAAGTTTACCATCTTTCATCTGCCATTTACTTGTGATTGACACTACCAGAGCTGAAACCAGACTCCTCCTCTTCAAACCAGTTTATGGCTCTTTGCTTTCTTTTTTTTTTAATTTTAATTTTATTTTATTATGTTAATCACCATACATCATTACATCAGCATTGTTTGCGTATAACACGCAGTGCTCCATTCAATACCCATCAGTGCCCTCTTTAATACCCATCACCAGGCTAACCCATCCCCCACCCTCCTCCCCTCTAGAACCCTCAGTTTGTTTCTCAGAGACCATAGTCTCTCATGGTTCGTCTCCCCCTCCAATTTTCCACCCTTCATTTTTCTCTACCTACTATCTTCTTTTTTTTCTTTTTTTAAACATGTAATGTATTATTTGTTTCAGAGGTACAGGTGCCTTTGCTTTCTGTTTTGAAGTGGAGGAATTTAAGTGTGATGGGTTTGTTTGGACTTTTGGAAAGAGGTGATCTTATCAACCTTTAGGATTATTTGTTTTGGAACTCCAGACATCAAATAAAGGTAGAACTATTGATCAGATGATTTGAAGACATGGATGTGGACACCCAGGTAGTAATTTATTTTATCAAACCGGTGAGCATAAAACAATAGTTTGGAACTAAAATTTATAGTTCATTTAAAACTGGTAAAATTCTTAAGACATGGTTTTGACTTAAAATATTTCCTTGATGATTTGTTCATTGTTAATTCTCAGAAAATATTAACCATCGCACTCAGGCCTTTCTCTACTTTACTGTTCTTTTAGAAGAATTTCGCTTGTTATTACTCAGATAGGAATTACTTTCCCATGAGCAACTTATTATATATTTATCTAAATTAAATCTCATTCCATTTAAATTTTTCCTCGTAAGATCTTCCACTGTGCTTGCAGTTCTTTATATTTTGGTATGCTCACAGCTATTTACTTTTTCCATCAGGGCATTAATTTGGACATGTCATTTAGCACTGGTCCCAACCCTATCCCTATAGAACCCCACTGTCCCCAATTTAATGATGCATTACTAATAGTTGCTTATTATTTATAGTCCATCAGTCAATTTGAGAATAATCCTAATATGACAGAATCTTACCAATGTCTCTCTCTATTCATTGTTATTTGTTTCCAACAGAAATCCTGGGAACTTGAAGGAGCTGCTTCTAGCAATCTATTAAATAGTCTTCATGGTATGTCTTGGAAAGAAGATGGCATATTTTTGCTATTTTAATTTGCTTAATGTAAAATTATGCTACTTGGAATGAAGCTTTCAAGATAAGGAAACATCTAGTGCCAAGGGGCGGGAAGGACTGGGCATTGTATTTTGCAGAACCCGTTGCCATCTTTATTACCTTAAACTTTTTCTTGCCTTAGTTGCCTCCAGTCCACTTTACCTCCTATCTAACTTTGTAGAAGTTGGGGGAAAACAGTAGCCCAATTCTATGATATAGTGAAAATAATATGAAATAACAGATATAAATGAGTTTGGAAAATCAAAACCATTTACATGTATTTCTTTTACAGAAAGAGGACTTTACTGATGTACTCTGAAGAGTATGCACAGATACTTTTATACTATTTTGCCTGCTTCTTGCAATGCTAATGACACATATGTGCATGGAGTATATGACATACATGTTTCACTTGTAAAATAAAACCTCTGAAATAAATATTTTAATATGAAATTCGCTATTATCAATGCTATATATTAAGCTTCAGAGTGAAGAGTTCCAAGAAATCTTAGAGAAAGTTACTGGAGCAAAGGTAGGCTCTTCCAGAAAGGAGTGCAGTGCCTCCTTAAGCTCTGCAGGCACTCAGTCCTTCATTTACTCTGTGGCTCTTTAGTGACTTCAATTCTCCCTTTCTCTCTATCTCAACTCCCATGATAGTCCAACAAATAAAGGCTCTCCCTATCCTGGTAAAGTGGTGACTTAACTCTCCTATTTGCAATATTTAAGATTCTGAGTATCTGATCTGGAATCACTGTTACCCATTTTTTCTTCAATCTTTTACCTGTTTTCTAGTTTTTATCATTCTTACAAAATAGCTCTCATATAAATCCCCTATAGCCTTTGTAGATGGAGTGTGAGGAGGTAAGTATGACGGAGTTGAGCTTTTGAAAAGCCACCTGGAATGGTATGCTCTTTTAGAATTGGGCTGTCAGTACTGCGTGTTGGTTTTCTTGGGAGACAGTCAGGTAGGTGCAGCTGCTGGAAAAGACACCAGATGCCACAAAATCTCCAGAGCCTGAAATTACCCAAAGCAAGTCCAGTTTATAGATTCATACATTCATATACAGAAAACTGTTAAGACTCTGAGTTGAGATATATACTTCCTGATACAATAGCCAAAAATGTCACCAAGTTCTAAAGATCGGCTTACTGGACTGTTTTCCCTCTAAATTCTAAGATCTGGTCCTGGAGGAGGTTTACGACTCCAAGAGGAAGATGGAGGAAATCACAGTGACCCTCAGGCTACGTGAATTTACACTGCCACTGTCTTTCTATTCCTAGTGTAATAGAGGTTATTCCCTATCCCCCACTCTGTGTGAATGAGAAAAATACCAAGTAAAAGCTTTAAATTCCTCAACAACATGCAAACAATTCACTATACAACCTTTGCAACAAAAAAGCAGTTTCTCTTGAGATTTGTGAGAAAGTGAGAAAGGGGTTGAGAAAATGCAAATCTTTCTTAAAAAGAATGAGAGAAATTTCTAAGTACTATGGATACTTACAAAGAGTGAATCTCAGAAAAGGGTAACAAGGATGGTTAAGGAAACAGGGAATTTTACATCTTATGGAAGATGGCCAGAGAAATAGGAAGTAGCTTGATGGAAATCTTTAGCTTTCTGAAGGCTATGGTGAAATCTGCCAACTAATAGGCGAATAGGAAGTCACACTGTGAAATTAATAACCAGTAAATTTAGAACAAATAAAGCAGAAATGCTTTTGCACAGCATTTAAGCAGCCTGTGGCACTGACAACTGCAGGAGGTCAGAGAGTTAAATGCTGCCGAACCAGAATTAAAGAAGTGCAGAGTAACATTGTCATTCTTACCATCACCATTTGCAGTTAGTTGGATGATGATTCGGGTGACTTCATCCTTTGCTTTAGAATTTAATTATGATTGCACTTTGTGGAAAGCTAATAAGGATGCAAGACAAACAGCACGAGTGGAAGTAGATAAGGGCCCCTCTCTGTGAGCCCACAAACACACTGAACACAAGAAAACTCTCAGATGATACAGACAACCGCCGAGTTTCCAAATCTTGCAGATACGTGCGTAGTCTGAATCTGGAGAAGTTTTCATTCAAACTTCCCATCTTCAGGCACAACAATATACAATAATTCTTGGGAAATTAAAATTCCTTTCGATTTCCATGATCCACCTGAAGAAGATTTTTTATTTTTCCACTTCCCCAAATTCAATCTTTTGTAAATCTCTTTCTCCTGCTCTGTTAATCCCAGCTGGAACCCCACAAACAATGTCTCTTGGTGAATACTGGGTTTGCTGGAGCTGCTGCTGCTGCTGCTGGTCAACAATACCTTGTGGTTTTTCATAACACAGGAGCGGCAGAACCTCCAGTGGATGAAAGATGCTCCACCTAAGATCATCAGTACACCAAGTACTGCAGCAGCCAGGCCTAGTCCCAGTTCTAAAAAGAGGCAATTTTACCAAATGAGTCTTAAATGTGATTTTTAGTTTTATTGCTAACTATAATCAATGCTTAGCCATTATCACCATTCTTTTCATGCATATAAGGATCTGTGGGTCCCCCTCCTTGCTTTTTCACCCCAGCGTATTATTGTCAGCTTGCGTTAATGTTCAACCAGGAATTACTTGGTGTGATGGGGAGGTAAAAAGATAGGGGCACTTACTTTTTCATTAATCTCTTCCTTACCATAATTAGCAAAGGTGTAAATATTAACACCTCTGATCTAGATAGGAGTTGAAACTATTATTCATAAACTCGTTGCCACAGAGGCCACATTCTTCAAAAACAGTGACACCTGACCATTTCACCCAGTATCTTCATTTGTTCATATTTTGGCTGCTAAGCATTCCACTTCTCTGCTACTGTAATATAAACAACTGAGCTCCATTAGTTTGTATTATTTTTCATTAACTTTAGAATTGCTAGGTTGAAACTGAACAATGTGTTTTTTGGTTGTTCTTTTTTTTCTTTGTAAATGTAGTTGGCCTTTTTTTCCCCTCCCTTAAATAAGTTTTTTATTTCAGTATTTTCATTGTAATCATGGCTATAATTGACAGCTTTATAATACCAGGGGGCACAGTTGAGGTCTCTTTCTCTTTTCAAACACTCTTCTCCATCCACAGCAAGGGCTGTTTTTCTTTGTTTCTTTGCTGTCTGAGAAGAGGCAGAAGATCAGAGAGAGTTTCTGGCGGTGGTAGAATATTACATTCCATTGTAACTAGTAGTTTACATAGACTGTGCGACTAAATATTCTGTGAAAACAATTGAAAATGACTTTTCCTTTTCCTGTGCAAATCCAATGTTTTCATAAATCTAGAGGAAAACCTTATGGTTTTGAAAACCTGAAATATCTATATCCACTTTTTAATTGTTGATATGCTGATGTCAAACCACCATGCTGGGTATTTTTAGGACCTATCCCCATGACTGATGGTGTGTGTAAAAATCAGAAGTAAGGGTATCACTCCTGGCAGAATTGGAGTGAATTAGAAATTCTGTTTTGAAGACATTTTAAAATATTCACTTTTTAACCGCCTTTTAAAGCTACTTCTTGCTCTATTTTACAAGGGTGGGGATTTAATGCATGATGCCTACACATGTGTACATAATATTCTCTACCTTTTGTCTTTAATATTCCTTGGCTTTTAATTATTAAAGATAAGTATTTGAATTATAAATATTCTAGTTATACAGGAATAGGCAAAGCAGGCATATACCCTCAGGCAAAATTCTTCCATTATCCATAATCCTTCTGCCTCCTGCCTCCATTTCTCTGCTTCCTATCTTTATGTCGCCTCAAAAAACACACAGAGGCATTCTTTTAAACCCACCTTCTCCTCCCCACTTAAACCACAGAAATCCCTTCTCAATATGTATAGGGGCCTCTTCCTTGAAGTGGGATGTCATACTTGTCCTAAATATAATAAAGTGCTATCTTCAAGGCATTTCTGCATCCAAAACACTCCCCAGAAACCTGCCGAGCCCTCCCATCTAACCAGTCTGAATGTCACAAATCATAGCCCAGAAACTGCTTTATAGTGAATCATTAACATTGTCAGGAATGACTTGGCAGAGAAAAAAAAGCTTTCCATTAGAGAACTGAAGGAGAATATACAAATGACAGCATTGTCATTCCACTCCTATTGTTTTATAAAGCTCTGAACTGATTAGTAAGAGTTTATTACAGGGAAATATGACTGTGAATTTCATGCATTGTGCTAGGTATTGTCATATCTTCCTCTTACATTTTAGAGCTTCATGGTTTATTTTAAATGCTTTGTTTTTAAAATTCTGCTTGCAGTGCTGAATGAAGTTTTATAGGATGAATAAAGGTGCTAAAAAATAAATATGTATATGTTTGCAAAATAGCTGACCTGATTATTTGTAAGTGAAAAGCCATTTTCGTGGCCACTTGTCTGGGATCTCAGTCTTCCGGGCTCTTTTGCCCAGCAAGGATGTGACTAAAGGGACCCGGATGTTGCATCAAGGATGGACAAGAGTGAATCTGGATGAGTGTTCTCTGTCTTTGATGGTGGGTCTTGTATCACTTTCTTAAGTTGGAAGGCGAGTAGGGTTTAGAATCCTTCGTTTCTTTGCATTTATCTGAGTTTACATTCTGTACATTACAATAGCTAACCAAGAGCTGGTTACCTAATAGTCCTCTGCCTCCTTTACCCCTCCTGAGTGTAGTAGATGCAGTGGGACCTACCAGATTTTCACTGAGCTGGAAGCACCCATTCCCCAGGGGCCAGAGTGTTCCTTGCCATTGTTTACAGTCAAGCACTTCCCTAGAAATTTCCCTTGGCCAGAAGAGGCCATCCTCCCCAAAGTTTCAACCTTCCCCAGGTCCAGCCTGAATCCAATCACTAAACCATGCCTCAGTTGGAGAGATTTCTGATGGATCATCCCAGCTTCAGGGTACCCAGTGGCTGAGGCTGAGGTGGAAGCCTCTGTTGTGACTGCATCACAGTTCAACATCTCTCAACAAATCTTTTTTTACTTCTCCCTTACATATCATATCTGAGAGGATTCCCCAATAAACCACCTGTATGCAAATGTCAGGCTTAGAGTTTCTTCTTACAGGAAATCCAACACATGACAGTTGACACTGGGGATGATCCTAGGAGGCAGGCTCTAAAGGATTTTAGGGTTGAATTATCTACTGGCTGGCTGGTAATTAGGACTCCAACACTGGTGATAGAAATGGTATCAGTTGTTCTGGGATGTAGCATTGGTGCAACTGTTAAAACTTTTCCGGATGTTGAATTGTGATGGGATATTTGTGGAAGAGAAGAAGTCATTGCAAAGTGTAATATCTTGGGTGCTTGAGAGTTTCGGAGTAAATAGTAATTAAAGGACTACAGAATTGGATAGCTTTTGCTGCATGCTATCCATGCATTGGAGAAGACATGAAAGGCTGAGGGTGATTAATCACCAAATTAAGGTGAAGTATAAAAGCCAGAGGGCCCCCTTGGCAGCATATAAAGAGACTCCCATCTCCTATAGCTGGAAAGTGAAAAAGCTGAGGTTCTGACTCAGGGCTTAATAATACAAGTAGACTATCTCCAGAGATGTTTGAATTTTTAACTCCAAGTTGTCTGTACCAAGGTTTGGGTCCTGATTGGGAAGGAATGGGACCCTGGGTCAATACGCTTCAAAATATGGAATCCCCCAATTTCCCTGACCCTCTGAGCCTGCAGCAGTGGTCAACTTTTCCCCGTCAAAAGCTAGTGTTCCTCCCTTATTTGAAGAAATGCAGAGGCCTCTGACCAGTAAGAGAGCATGTGCCCCTTCCCCCAGAACCTATTTTCACCTCCCCTTCTGGTTACCAAAACAATAATGAGGATTAAGGCACAGCACATGTCAGCTGGGGAAGTGTTGGACCTGAGGTGGTGCAAGATCCAGCCAATATGTAGCTATGAGATCCAGGAGAGTATGTTTGGAAACAGGATCCCAAAGATGTTGAATTAAGGGGGCAGAACATAAAGTTGGAGAGGGGAATTTATTGATATGAAAACACTATTCTGTGCAAAGGATGTAAACCTCTGTCAAGGACTCCAAGAGAAGAAGCTAATATACTACCATAATGGCACTTTGAAGTTTAAAGAAAGTGATAGCTCACGCCAAGTGAAGTAGAAAGTGCTATGGATGATGGTAGAAGGGATCAAAAGATCCAGAGAAGTGGGAATCCTATAGTAGGTATGTATAAGGCCAAAACCCACCACCTGAATGTGTTCCATGGGAAGGCCTAAATGAAACTGTTTACCAAAATAAGGTGTGAATTGGAGAAAGGGACAAGAGTATCAGTGAAATGCTCAGTGGCTATCTACTTTAAGCCAGGGCTCATCATAGGAGATTCTGTTATAGACATTGTTTCCGTGATAATAATAGGGATGATAACAGATATAATAGAGGCCAGAGAGTGACATTTTATCAGCAGCAGCAAGGTATGTACAATTGTCATAATGAATGACAAGTTTGGAGTAGCAGCCAGGGAGTCCTCTCCCTGGCAGGCAGCTACAGAGAGGGTAACAGAATCCAGATCACTAAGGGCAAGATAGTTGGGTAGTTGACGAGGAAACTGCTCAATCTATAAAATCAGAGGAATGCAGGAATGGATAACCACAATAAATGAGAGCAACTCCTCCAAAAGTATGTCATGATCTCTTGCCCAGTTTCTGAGCCAGTTGTCAGACCCCAAATTCTTGACAGAGGACCTTGCAGCACCATAAAAAGTGCATACAGTAAGATTCTTAGTCCTTTCCCAAAGGGACTTCAGGTTAATTTATATGAGTAGCTACTCACTAGAAGGCTACTACCCACATATTTTGAGGGTTGTTGACCCAGACCCAAAGCATTATTTATGACCCGTTAGCAGGAGGGTAACTAAGGCTAGGAAATAAAGTTTTGGCTCAGATGCAAGCTCAAAATTGGTCCACTGGGTCCAATTTTCCCAGTCCCAGCAAAAATACTTGGAATAGACGCTTCTTCGTATTTGGTAGAATTCCCACATCTGTTCCTTGGTCTGTGGGATTAGACCTATCATATCAGGGAAAGTCAAGTGGAAGTCTTTGAAACTGCTTTTCCTCCTAGACAATAAAGCAAATAAAACAATTATATACCAGAGTGAATGGCAGAAATTAGTGCCACCATTGAAGAACCAAGAGACAAGGAGTAGTGGGCCCGATCATACCCTTATTTAATTCAGCGTTCTGGCCGTTACAAATACCAGACTGATCCTGGAGGATGATGTTGGACTACTGAAAATTCAACCAAGTAGAAGCAATTGTAATATTGTACCAATTGTGGTATCTTTGCTAGATCAGATTTACCTGGCCTCAAGGGCAGGGTATGTATCTATTAATTCGGTGAATGTGTTTTAATTCCTATCTGGGTGATGCAATAGAGCAGCTGGATTCATGTGGGCTGGACAACAATGTACATTTACAATCTTTCCCAAGAGCCATGTCAGTTCTTCAGTCCTATATCATACCATAGTCCAAAGGGACCTGGACTGTCAGAAAATTATGCAAAGAATCACACTGGCCCACTATATCAATGACATTATGTTAATCAAACCAGATAAGCAAAAAATGGCAAGTATGTTGGAAAACTTGAAAAGACACATGTGCTCCAGAGAGTGGGAGATAGGCACTTTGTGAAGATTTAGGGGTCCCCATATCAGAAACGATTTTAGGATTTCAATGGTCTAGAGATGTCAGAACATTTCCTTCAAAGCAAATGGAAAATTATATCTTGCTTATCTTACAATCCCTAGTAGGTCCCATTGGGTTCTGGAGAC
Source organism: Callorhinus ursinus (assembly GCF_003265705.2). NCBI lineage: Eukaryota > Metazoa > Chordata > Mammalia > Carnivora > Otariidae > Callorhinus > Callorhinus ursinus. The sequence goes on from NW_027397087.1 coordinate 4,577,156, forward strand.
AGCATGTTCCATATATGTGAGTATTGCTCTAATCCATTGACCAAGTTACAGTGAAGATGTCCAGATATGAATAGGATCCTGAGCAGGGATGGGCTCCACAGCAGGTCTAGGCTACAGTGCAACCAGCCCTTCTCTTTGGGCTATAGGACCTGGTATTAGAATTATCAGTGGTGGGAAAAAAAGTTGTGCAGAGTTTATGGCAAATCACAATAGGAAACCATAACATCAAACTCATGAGTTCTGAAGAAGGACTATATGCTCTGCAGCAGAAAATTTCACACCATTTGAAACATTGCTTCTGGCATTCTACTGGGCCTGATGCTGACCCTAGGACACCGCATGACCAAGTGGCCAGAAATGCCTGCCCATCATGATCTGAGCCCAAAACAATCTATTGTAAGATGAAAGTACTACATTTTTGGCCAAGAACCGGCAGGGCCAGAGGATGATCAAGTGTCAAGCAGATGGACCGTATTCCCATGAATCCACCCACCAATGTTATACCAGTGCCTCATTTTTTAGCTCACATGGAAGCCAACATGTGATTGACAGTTTTGATTAGCTGACCAAGAAGAAAGAGAACCTGTTTGGTTCATAGCTCAATATGTGAGTGCATGCTAAAAACAGACTGCTGCAGTATAAACCAATTGCCCTAATCAATGGCCATTTTATGATGCAAGGCTATATACCCAAAAGGTAGAACACACAGTCCTGGAAACTGAGAATAGAAGTAGGAGTGGGCTTTTTTTTTTTTTTTTCCCATCAGTACAGTGACCCACTTGCAAATGTGTGCTTCCTATCCCCCAAACTCTGCAAGCCATGAGGTCCTTGTTCACCAAAGAGGAACCTTCTACCAGGGTAAATGGTTAAGAGTCCAATTAAACTTTAAGCTATGACTGCCACCTGGTCACCTCACACACACCCTGGCACTGGAAATTTCTGAAATTCCATTATAGGAAACATACATTCAGTACTCCTTTTGGTACTCTCCTGTCCAATGTTGATGGCAAATGGACAAGTGCATCATCAGCTGAGAAGGGTATAGCGATCAGGGGCTCAAAGATGGGGATCTGCCAAAGGAAAAGAAAACACAAATTCAAAAAGATATCTGCACCCCCATGTTCATAGCGGCATTATTTACAGTAGCCAAGACATGGAAGCCAACCTAAGTGTCCATCAACAGACAATGGCTAAATAAGTTGTGGTATATACACACAATGGAATATTATTCAGTCATAAATATGAGGAAATCCTGCCATTTGCAGCAATACAGAGGGTAACCCTTGAGGGCATTACGTTAACAAGGATAAGTCAGACAGAGAACGGCAAATACTGCAGGATCTCATTTATATGTGGAACCAAAAAAGAAAAGAAAACCCCAAACTCATAGAAAAAGAGATCAGACTTGTGGTTACCAGGGGTGGGGGATAGGGAGGGGAACTGGAGGAAGGTGGCCAAAAGGTACAAACTTTCAGTTATAAGATAAATAAGTACTAGGGATATAATATACAACAAGACGACGATGGGTCAATCTGTTATATGATACAGAGGAAAGGTAAGACTTCTCATCACAAAGAAAAATTTTTTTTTTCTTTTGTCCCCCATCTCTTTTTATTGTATCTATATAAGATGATGGATATTAACTAAACTTATCGTGGTCATCATCTCACAAAAGAGATAAGTCAAACTTTTATACTATATATACTGTATATATACTGAAACTCATACAGTGGTGAATGTCAATTATATCTCAATAAAATTTGAAAAAAACTACATAAGCATTCATATGCTAATAAATATATTCACAAGTGACAATCATGAGAAGGAATTAATTTACCGAAAGAACGGTAAGAAACTCCATCTGCAAATTTTCCTGCTTTCCACCCTGCCCCCCTGACAAATGGGGATCTGATCTGGGTCACTCTCTCCCCCATTCCCACTGGTAAACTAGTGACCAGTAGGGATGATAACTGTGGGTGAGGCAAGTCTAGAATGGGTTTACAGAGGAGGGGGATGGTGAGTATTAATCGTGGCCCTGAGACTAGTTGTAGAGTAGGCTGTAGCTCATTTCACAAAACTTCCTCTTAAGAGTTTCTTTAGGAGAAAAGGTGAACTGGGATCCTGGAGGAGCTACTCCCAGATGTGGTGAACTTATTGTCTGAAGCAAGTGAATCTGAGTGGTAAAAGAGGTTGACCATGGTGCATGCTGGAATGTGCCACCCAAATCCCTCCTTTAGGACAAAAGACACTCATTCCCCAGCTTCCAGGTGTGTTGATGACTCACAGTTGCACTGAAAAGGCAGTTGGCTCTAAATTTTGCCTATTTAGCTGTCTGTGAGGATAAAAATATACTGAACCACAAGTGGTTAAACACAATAAAAGAGTGCCATCTTGTGTAACACTCAGCTAGGCCAAGGCAGACAGAACTAATCTGATTTGACACCACCGAGCCCCACTTCACCATGTTGCTCTTGGCAGAATTCCCACTGAAGTTCATATGTCCTTTGCTAGAGCAAGGACCGTAGGATGGAGTTCACGGATTTCCTGCACTGAAATGTGGAAGTCAGACTTTATTCCTTGAGCTTTCTTCACATTCTAGTATAAGATTTTCATATGAAATTTTAGTCAGATGTAGGCAGAGGCTGGAAGAATATAAAAGAGGATGGAAAGCATCACAAGGACATCATTCTCTGCTGGTAATCAATCGGGTTGAATCACCACATTCCTGACATGGTTCTCCAGCAAGATACATAGACAGACTTTATGCAATAAATGATCACGCAGATCCAGTCAACCTAAAAACGTTAGTCAGAGAACTGACTGTAACATTTTGATTTCTTAGTGGAGAATAAAATGAAGTGACTTACTCCTCCTAATATTTCTAAAAATACTTGAATTTTGTCCCTATAGTTAGAACCAAAACATTGCTGCATAACTACACAAAAGTTAAGTATTCATCATTCTTACATCTTAGAGCACGGCCAGCTTTTTATTCAAATGCAATGCCACTTGCAGGATATTTCATCTTTTTTTTAAAGGTTTTATTTCCAACTATAAAAATTATATATGTTCATGGTGTAGATAATTAGGAAAATACAATGCAGGCACTAAATGCATTTTATGATCTTTGAATTATGTTGGAAAATGCTTGTGTTATAATATTAACTGGAAAAAAGGACAGAAAAATGTATATATTATATATACAGCATGTACTGTGATTTACCTATTTCCCTATTGTGCAACATATATGTGCTTTCTAATTATTCATGAATTAAAATACTGCTGTGATGAACATTTTTGTGCACGACATTTCCCCACATTTTGGATTATGCTTGAAGGATGTGGTAAATAATTAGGTGAAAGGTATGGGCACTTTAGTGTTTTACCATTTTGATAATTGTTTCACATATTGTTTCTAGCAGTGTATGAAAGTATTCATTTCATTTTATGCTTGGAACTGAGAATCTGAGGGATAAAATATATATGAATTTTGCTTTATTGTTATTGATCAAAAAACTTATACTCAAGAGAATACATCTCAAAACTATCTTTTATTAAAAAAATCTTTTGTAAAAATTAATATATAATGGACATATAGCACTAAGTTAAGATGTACAATGTATTAATTTGATACATTTATATACTGCAATACGATTACCACCATAGCCTTAGCTAACACCTCTATTGTGTCATATTATAATTATTATTTTCTTTTTTTTTGGTGAGAACAATTAAGATCTACTATCTTAGCGGGGGGCGCAGCAAGATGGCGGAGGAGTAGGAGACCCGGATTTCGGCTGCTCTCAGGAATTCAGCTGGATAGGGATCAAACCATTCTGAACACCTACGAACTCAACAAGAGATCAAGAGAAGAATAGCAACAACTCTCTGAACAGAAAAGCGACCACTTTCTGGAAGGTAGGACGTGCGGAGAAGTGAATCTGAGGCGATATTCGGGAGGATAGACGGCGGGGGAGGGGGCCTCCGTCGGCCGCTTCTGGCAAGTGCTAGAGCCGCGGAGCACAAAATCGGACCTTTTAGAAGTCGGCTCCGCTGAGGGACGTCGCTCCAGTGGCTAAGCGGGAGGTGGAAACCTCGCGGGACAGTGTGGTCTCAGGACCCTCGGGGTCACAGAGAGACCGGGGGAGCCTGAGTGCGCCAGAGCTCCTAGGTATCGGAGCGGGGAAGCCGGCTGCAGAGACGGAGCAGAGTCGCGGGCTCTCAGCTCGGGGTTGCCATAAACTGTGATCCGCGGTCCAGTCGGGCCACTGCTCCTCCAGCAGGGACCCAACAAGCGGCAGAGCCGGGGAGACTCCCCTTCCTCCCCTGGGAGGAGCGGCGCGGGAGCGCACCGCAGGGATCTGCTGGGTTTGGAGACTCCACACGGGGCCGAGTGCCAGAGATAGAAACGCTCGGTCACAGGCCGGGTGAGCACGGAGTGCGGCCGGAGACCAGGGAGAAGGGAGTGACTGACTGCTTTTCTCTGGGGGCGCACAGAGGAGCAGGGCCCCGAGTTCTCGGCTCCTCTGGGGCGGAAATTGGGAAGCCGCCATTTTCACTCTCGTCCCCCAAAGCTGTACCCAAAGCTTGCAGGGAACAAAAGCTCCTGAGAGCAAACCCGAGCAGCTTGCTTAGGCCGGACTGACAAGGGCGGGGCAATTCCGCCTCCCGCAAAGGCATTTGGGAACCACGGCAACAGGCCCCTCCCCCAGAAGATCGGCAGGAACAGCCAGCAAGCCAAGACCAAGTTTACCGATCAAGGAGAACGGCAGAACTCCAGCCCTAGGGGAATACTGCACATAGAATTCATGACTTTTTTTTTTTACCATGATTCATTAGTTTTTCAAAGTTAATTTTTTTAAGTTTTTTTAATTTTTCTTTTTTCCTTTTTCAACCAACATCTTATCAATCCCTCTTTAAAAAAACATTTTTTATTTTTCATTTTTAGAGTCATATTTTATCCCTTCATAGTAGTTACCCTTATTTTTGGCATATATATATAAGTTGTTCTCTTTTTAAAATTTTGAGATACAGTTTCTTCTAACAGATCAAAATATACCCTAAATCACTAGTGTATGGCTTTGTTCTAGTCTCCTGCCTAATCACATTCTCTCCCTTTTTTTAAAAAATCTTCTTTCTTTTTTCAAACAACCTCTTATCAATTCCTTTTATAAAATCTTTTATAATTTTCATCGTTACAGTCATCTTCCATCCCTTCATTGTATCAACCCTTATTTTGTATATATAAGTCTTCCTTTAAAATTTTAGGAGGCACTTTTTTCTAACAGACCAAAATATGCCCAAAATCTAGTGTGTGGCACTGATCTATGCACTGGCCTGATCATATTTGATCATATTCTGGTTTTTTTTGTATTGTTCTGTTTTTGCTTTTATCTTTTTTTTTTCTCTTTCTTTTTTCTTTCTTTCCCTTTCTTTTCCCCTGGTTTCAGGTCTTTTCTGATTTGTATAGAGTATATTTGCTGGGGACGTTGTTAACCTGTTAGAATTTTGTTCTCTAATTAATCTATTCTCCTCTGGACAAAATGACAAGACGAAAAAAATCACCTCAGCAAAAAGAACAAGAGGTAGTACCAGCAGCCAGGGACCTACTCAATACAGACATTAGTACGGTGTCGGACCTAGAGTTCAGAATCATGACTTTAAAGATACTAGCTGGGCTTGAAAAAAGCGTGGAAGTTATTAGAGAAGCCCTTTCTGGAGAAATAAAAGAACTAAAATCTAACCAAGTCGAAATCAAAAAGGCTATTAATGAGGTGCAATCAAAAATGGGGGCACTAACTGCTAGGATAAATGAGGCAGAAGAGAGAATCAGCGATATAGAAGACCAAATGATGGAAAGTAAAGAGGCTGAGAAAAAGAGAGAGAAACAACTACAGGATCACGAGGGCAGAAATCGAGAGATAAGCGATACAATAAGATGAAACAACATTAGAATAATTGGGATCCCAGAAGAAGAAGAAAGAGAGAGAGGAGCAGAAGGTATATTGGAGCAAATTATAGCAGAGAACTTCCCTAACGTGAGGAAGGAAACAGGCATCAAAATCCAGGAGGCACAGAGAACCCCTCTCAAAATCAATAAAAATAGGTCAACACCCCGACATCTAATAGTAAAACTTACGAGTCTCAGAGACAAAGAGAAAATCCTGAAAGCAGTAACCTACAATGGTAGAAACATTAGATTGGCAAGAGACCTATCCACAGAGACCTGGCAGGCCAGAAAGGACTGGCATGATATCTTCAGAGCACTAAACGAGAAAAACATGCAGCCAAGAATACTATATCCAGCTAGGCTGTCATTGAAAATAGAAGGAGAGATAAAAAGCTTCCAGGACAAACAAAAACTCAAGGAATTGGCAAACACGAAACCAGCCCTCCAAGAAATAGTGAAAGGGGTCCTCTAAGCAAAGAGAGAGCCTAAAAGCAGCATAGATCAGAAAGGAACACAGACAATATACAGTCACAGTCACCTTACAGGCAATACAATGGCACTAAAATCCTATCTTTCAAAAGTTACCCTGAATGTAAATGGGCTAAATGCCCCAATCAAAAGACACCAGCTATGAGATAGGATAAAAAAAACGAGACCCATTGATATTCTGTCTGCAAGAGACTCATTTTAGAACCAAAGACACCCCCAGATTGAAAGTGAGGGCGTGGAAAACCATTTACCATGCTAATGGGCACCAAAAGAAAGCTGGGGTGGCAATCCTTATATCAGACAAATTAGATTTTAAACCAAAGACTATAATAAGAGATGAGGAAGGACACTATATCCTACTTAAAGGGTCTATCCAACAAGAAGATCTAACAATTGTAAATATCTATGCCCCTAAAATGGGAGCAGTCACTTATATAAGCCAATTAATAACAAAAGCAAAGAAACACATTGACAACAATACAATAATAGTGGAGGACGTTAACACCCCCCTCACTGAAATGGACAAATCATCTAAGCAAAAGATCAACAAGGAAATAAAGGCTTTAAATGACACATGGACCAAATGGACTTCACAGATCTATTCAGAGCATTCCATCCCAAAGCAACGGAATACACATCTTCTCTAATGCCCATGGAACATTCTCCAGAATAGATCACATCCTAGTCACAAATCAAGTCTCATCTGGTACCAAAAGATCAGGATCATTCCCTGCATATTTTCAGACTACAATGCTTTGAAACTAGAACTCAATCACAAGAGGAAAGTCGGGAAGAACTCAAATACATGGAGGCTAAAGAGCATCCTACTAAAGAATGAATGGGTCAACCAGGAAATTAAAGAAGAATTAAAAAAAAATTCATGGAAACCAATGAAAATGAAAACACAACAGTTCAAAATCTTTGGGATACAGCAAAGGCAGTCCTGAGAGGAAAGTATATAGCAATACAAGCCTTTCTCAAGAAACAAGAAAGGTCTCAAAGACACAACCTAACCCTCCACCTAAAGGAGCTGGAGAAAGAACAGCAAATAAAGCCTAAACCCAGCAGGAGAAGAGAAATAATAAAGATCAGAGCAGAAATCAATGAAATAGAAACCAAAAGAACAGTAGAACAGATCAACGAAACTAGGAGCTGGTTCTTTGAAAGAATGAACAAGATTGATAAACCCCTGGCCAGACTGATCAAAAAGAAAAGAGAAGTGACCCAAATCAACAAAATCATGAATGAAAGAGGAGAGATCACAACCAACACCAAAGAAACACAAACAATTATAAGAACATATTATGAGCAACTCTATGCCAGCAAATTAGGTAAGCTGGAAGAAATGGGTGCATTCCTAGAGATGTATCAACTACCAAAATTGAACCAGGAAGAAATAGAAATCCTGGACAGACCTATAACCACTAAGGAAATTGAAGCAGTCATCAAAAATCTCCCAACAAACAAAAGCCCAGGGCCAGATGGCTTCCCAGGGGATTTTTATCAGACATTTAAAGAAGAATTAATACCTATTCTCCTGAAACTGTTCCAAAAAATAGAAATGGAAGGAAAACTTCCAAACTCATTTTATGAGGCCAGCATTCCCTTGATCCCAAAACCAGACAAAGACCCCATCAAAAAGGGGAATTACAGACCAATATCCTTGATGAACATGGATGCAAAAATTCTCACCAAAATACTAGCCAATAGGATCCAACAGTACATTAAAAGGATTATTCACCACGACCAAGTGGGATTTATCCCTGGGCTGCAAGGTTGGTTCAACATCCACAAATCAATCAACATGATACAATACATTAACAAAAGAAAGAACAAGAATCATATGATCCTCTCAATAGATGCAGAAAAAGCATTTGCCAAAGTACAGCATCCTTTCTTGATCAAAACTCTTCAGAGTAGGGAGAGAGGGTACCTACCTCAATATCATAAAAGCCATCTATGAAAAACCTACAGCGAATATCATTCTCAATGGGGAAAAGCTGAGAGCTTTCCCCCTAAGGTGAGGAATGCGGCAGGGATGTCCACTATCACCACTGCTATTCAACATAGTATTAGAAGTCCTAGCCACAGCAATCACACAACAAAAAGAAATCAAAGGCATCCAAATCGGCAAAGAAGTCAAACTCTCACTCTCTGCAGATGATATGATACTGTATGTGGAAAACTCAAAAGACTCCACCCCAAAACGGCTAGAACTCATACAGGAATTCAGTCAAGTAGCAGGCTATAAAATCAATGCACAGAAATCAGTGGCATTCCTATACACCAACAACAAGACAGAAGAGAGACAAATCAAGGAGTCGATCCCATTTACAACTGCACCCAAAACCATAAGATACCTAGGAATAAATTTAACCAAAGAGGCAAAGGATCTGTACTCAGAAAACTATAAAATACTCAGGAAAGAAATTGACGAAGACACAAAGAAATGGAAAAACGTTCCATGCTCATGGATTGGAAGAACAAACATTGTGAAGATGTCAATGCTACCTAGAGCAATCTACACATTCAATGCAATCCCCATCAAAATACCATCCACTTTTTTCAAAGAAATGGAACAAATAATCCTAAAATTTGTATGGAACCAGAAAAGACCCCAAATAGCCAGAGGAATGTTGAAAAAGCAAAGCAAAGCTGGCGGCATCACAATTCTGGACTTCCAGCTCTATTACAAAGCTGTCATCATGAAGACAGTATGGTACTGGCACAAAAACAGACACATCGATCAATGGAACAGAATCGAGAGCCCAGAAATGGACCCTCAACTCTATGGTCAACTCATCTTTGACAAAGCAGGAAAGAATGTCCAATGGAAAAAAGACAGTCTCTTCAACAAATGGTGTTGGGAAAATTGGACAGCCACATGCAGAAGAATGAAACTGGACCATTTCCTTACACCACACACAAAAATAGACTCCAAATGGTTGAAAGACCTAAACGTGAGACAGGAGTCCATCAAAATCCTAAAGGAGAACACCGGCAGCAACCTCTTCGACCTCAGCCACAGCAACTTCTTCCTAGCAACATCCCCAAGGCAAGGGAAGCCAGGGCAAAAATGAACTATTGGGATTTCATTGAGATCAAAAGCTTTTGCACAGCAAAAGAAACAGTCCACAAAACCAAAAGACAACCGACAGAATGGGAGAAAATATTTGCAAATGACCTATCAGATAAAGGGCTAGTATCCAAAATCTATAAAGAACTTATCCAACTCAACACCCAAAGAACAAATAATCCAATCAAGAAATGGGCAGACGACATGAAAAGACTTTTTTCCAAAGAAGACATTCAAATGGCCAACAGACACATGAAAAAGTGCTCAACATCGCTCGGCATCAGGGAAATCCAAATCAAAACCTCAATGAGATACCACCTCACACCAGTCAGAATGGCTAAAATTAACAAGTCGGGAAAGGACAGATGTTGGCGGGGATGCGGAGAAAGGGGAACCCTCCTACACTGTTGGTGGGAATGCAAGCTGGTGCAACCACTCTGGAAAACAGTATGGAGGTTCCTCAAACAGTTGAAAATAGAGCTACCATACGATCCAGGAATTGCACTACTGCGTATTTATCCCAAAGATACAAATGTAGGGATCCGAAGGGGTACCTGCACCCCAATGTTTATAGCAGCAATGTCCACAATAGCCAAACTGTGGAAAGAGCCAAGATGTCCATCGACAGATGAATGGATAAAGAAGATTTGGTATATATACACAATGGAATATTATGCAGCCATCAAAAGGAATGAGATCTTGCCATTTGCAATGACGTGGATGGAACTGGAGGGTGTTATGCTGAGTGAAATAAGTCAATCAGAGAAAGACATGGATCATATGACCTCACTGATATGAGGAATTCTTAATCTCAGGAAACAAACTGAGGGTTGCTGGAGTGGTGGGGGTGGGAGGGATGGGGTGGCTGGGTGATGGACATTGGGGAGGGTATGTGCTATGGTGAGCGCTGTGAATTGTGCAAGACTGTTGAATCACAGATCTGTACTTCTGAAACAAATAATGCAACATATGTCATGAATAAAGAAAAAGAGGAAGATAGCAGGAGGGGAAGAATGAAGGGGAGAAAGTCGGAGGGGGAGACGAACCATGAGAGACGATGGACTCTGAAAAACAAACTGAGGGTTCTAGAGGCGAGGAGGTTGGGGGGATGGGTTAGCCTGGTGATGGGTATTAAAGAGGGCACATTCTGCGTGGAGCACTGGGTGTTATGCACAAACAACGAATCATGGAACCCTACATCAAAAAGTAATGATGTAATGTATGGTGATTAACATAACAATAAAAAATTAAAAAAAAAAGATCTACTATCTTAGCAACTTTGAAGTTTATACTATAGTATTATTAACTATAATCACTATGCTGTGGATTAGATCTCCAGGACTTATTTATCTACTAGTTGCAAGTTTATACCCTTAAACAACATCTCCCCATTTCCTCCCCCACCCTCCAGCCCCCATTAATCACCATTCTATTCTGTTTTAACAGGTTCAACCTTTTTAGATTCCACATATTAGTCTTTGCCTGACCTATCTCAGTGTAAAGTTCTCAAGTTCTGTCCATGTTGTCACAAATGGCAGGATTTCTTTCTTTCTCACGGCTGAGTAATATTCCATTGTATATATACTACAATTTCTTTATCCATTCATCTATTGATGGACATTCAAGATATTTCCATATCTTGGCTACTGTAAATAATGATGCAAATACACATGGGAGTGCAGATATCTCTTCAATATCCCATTTTTCTTTCTTTTTTACCTTCCTTTTTATCAGCAGAAATCTGTCTCAATTTTATAGCATATACCATTTATATTTCATACCAGTTTGAAAAGACAATGTTTTGTATTGCAAATTTTGAAATAAAATCTTTTAAAAAGAATAAAACGAACAATAAAAAATAAGGTCTCAAAAATCCAGTTTGGTTACAAAATCCCCAATGATTTCTACAAACTATTTCCGTTCACTCTAATCAATCAAAATGTACTTTATTTCTAATGAAGGTAATGTAAGGTGGGTGGAAGAAAGAAGGTAAGATAGAAAGTTATGCTTTTGAGTTGGTTCTTCAAGTGATGGGAAAAAAACAAAGGGAGTCAGAGGAACAGAAAAATAAAGTTCTTTTAGTACTGAGCAAAAAGATCTGTGTTCTCTTTGGTTTACCATACAGAGCTATAATTCCTTTCTCCTTTTGTTCCCTCTGCAAAATATCCTGCTAATTTCTAGATCTGAAAAGTCTTTCTCTTATGGAGTATATATCAAGGGACAAAGCAATCTTGCAAACAAGGATTCATATTTTTACATCTATAGAAATGTATTTACAAGGTCTTCCTCAATTATAAACTCCATTTGAACTACCAAACCTCAAGCACCCAGGACTTTACTCTACTTGGGTGTGTTTTTAGCAGGTTGTTGTGTTTATGTGTATTTGATCACATTTTATATTGATCTGATAATTCCAACATTTAAATAACATCTTGGAATGAAGTGAATATAGAACTTTCAAATTCTACAGGTATGATCCTGGTGCAGCATACATTGTGTCATAGATACTTTGCAACCATTTTGTTTTTATGCAGTCATTCACTTTCTTTCTTTTTTTTTTTTTTTTGGTAGGTGCCCATATCATCGGAACTAGAGAACATTTCTGGGAGTGAAGGGAAGATGCCAATAAATCACTATTACAGAAAACAGGCATAAGCTATGACTGCCCAGAGCAAATGGGGGCATACTGTTACCCTATTTGTCAGGCACAAGGGGAATTATAACCATGATTGGCTATAATTTGTGGGGCCCAATGCAAAATGAAAATGCAAGAGTCCTTGTTCAAAAATTATGAAGAATTTCAAATGGGGACAGCAGAGCATTACACCAAGCATGGGCCTAAGTATGGGATCGTGGGTGACTGCCCAGGTCATATGCCTATGAAACTGGCTCTGATTATCACCAGAACTAAAATACTTAGGTTCCAGAACTTTTCTTTCCTCACCAAGTAAATATCAATACATAGTTTTGTCTTTTTTTTTATTATGTTCAGTTAGCCACTGTACAGTACATCATTAATTTTTGATGTAGTGTTCAATGATTCATTAGTTGCAAATAACACCCAGTGCTCATCACAACATGTGCCCTCCTTAGTACCCATCACTCTGTTGTCCCATCCCCCTGCCCCCCTCCCCTTTGAAACCCTCAGTTTGTTTCCCAGGGTCCATAGTCTCTCATAGTTCATCTCCCTCTCTGATTTCTCCCCCTTCAGATTTCCCTCCCTTCCGCTATGGTTCTTTGTGCTATTGCTTATGTTTCACATATGAGTGAAACCATACGATAATCGTCTTTCTCTGCTTGACTTACTTTACTTAGCATAATCCCCTCCAGTTCCATCCATGTCGATGCAAATGGTGGGTATTCATCCTTTCTGATGGCTGAATAATATTCCATTGTACCACATCTTCTTTATCCATTCATCTGTTGAAGGGCATCTTGGCTCCTTCCACGGTTTGGCTATTCATGTGGACATTGTTGCTATGAACATTGGGGTGCATGTGCCCCTTTTCTCTACATCTGTATCTCTGAGGGTAAATACCTAGTAGTGTAATTGCTGGGTCGTAGGGTAGCTCTATTTTTAACATCTTGAGGAACCTCCATACTGTTTTCCAGAGTGGCTGTGCCAACCTGCATTTCCACCAACAGTGTAAGAGGGTTCCCCTTTCTCCACAACCTTGCCAATATTTGTTGTTTCCTGTTTTGTTAATTTTTGCCATTCTAACTGGTGTAAGGTGGTATCTCATTGTGGTTTTGATTTGTACTTCCCTGATGGCTAGTGACGTTGAGCATTTTTTCATGTCTGTTAGCCATTTATAGATCTTCTCTGGAGAAGTGTCTGTTCATGTCTTGTGCCCATTTTTGACTGTGTTTTGAGTGTTGAGTTTGAGAAGTTCTTTATAGATCTTGGATATCAGCCCTTTATCTGTAATATCATTTGCAAATATCTTCTCACATTCCATGGGTTGCCTCTTAGCTTGGTTGACTGTTTCCTTTGCTGTGCAGAAGCTTTTTATCTTGATGAAGTCCCAAAAGTTCATTTTTGCTTTTGTTTCCCTTGTCCTATGTATTTTTTTAATTAAATGGACCTATGATCACTTGGCTAATTTAAAGTTTATGATGTATAAAGTAAAATGCAGTGGTCTTCGGCTCCCCCTTCTAACATGACCTTAAAGAGTGGGGGGCTACATAAAAAACTAATGATGTAATGTACGGTGATTAACATAACATAATAAAAAAATAAATAAAAAATAAATTTAAAAAAGAGTGGGGGGCTAAAGAAGAATGAAATTCTAGGAAGTTTACATTTAAGGGATTGAAGAGGTTTTAGGGTTTTTTTCTTGTTTTTGTTCCTATCAAGTGTTAACATTGTTGATGTAATCTTTTATTCTAAATATTTAAGAGACTCCTCTATACATGGGCAAAAGGTGTCAGCTTAAGAAAGAAACATAAACTTCTGATTTAAATACCAACGAGGAAAAAGTAAAGAACATTGAATGAGTATCTGTCAAATGCAAAGAAAATCACAATTAATGTGGACAGAAAGGGAGAGGGTTAAAGGAATGAAATAAACCTTGTATTTATCAAGAAGTAGCCAAACCCCTGGAATTTTGATAAAGTAGCCGAGTGACAAGTGGCCATCATCAGCAACTACTGCTTATGAGAATGGTCACAGAAATTAGGAGAAATCCCCCAGCAGCTGAAACCCTGCCTACAAAGAGTGGCTCCAAATGAGGCACCTGAACTAAAGTAAGTGACTCCTCCTCCCTCTTAAAAGGAATCTGTATTTATAAACTAGCTTTAAAACAGACAGACATAAAGCCTAGGGAGGATGGCTGAGGGAAAACAGAATAATGGCATCTCTGATACATTCTCACTAACGAACATGGCTCATATCTCTTAGATTGATATTGATTTTCACACTAGATTATCTTTTACAGTGCTACATGCTGGAAGAGAAGCTTTATTCAGAGGTACACAGATTACCACCCTCATGCAGTATGATTTCTGTGATAATGGATAGGCTCATCAACATCCAAAATTTAACTCACCTGTTAGTTGAAATCTGGAATTCTGCAATAAAACTCGTTTCCTTAGAGTGACAGGTTCTGGAGTTGCAAGCACTGTACTATTAATAACCAACTCAAGGAAAGGAAATAACAGTCTTGTTTATCCTTTCTACTAGTCTGATTAAAACAGAATTCTTTTTTAGTTCCAGAATTAGAGTTGATTCTTTCTCTAATTCCAGATGGGTGGACACAGAGACAGAGGGTATGGATAAAGCTATGCACCTCAAGGCCTGGCAAGAAAGGAAAAGGAGGATTCCGATCAGAGGAGGATGACCACTTTTCCACTACTACAGGCGGATTTTGGAGAAAGGGAGGAGGAGGGTTATCATCCTACAAGTCCTCAGGAAGACGGATCCTTTTTTGCTAGGCCAGAGAAAGGAGAGCACTTCCTTCAGAGGGTCAAAGCAGATCAACAGGATGCCACAGGTTGGGTGTGAGTCCTACTTCCATGGAGCCTCCTTTCTACCGAGTGGCCACATGGGCAAAGGCCAGCAACCTGATCAAAACAACCCACTGTAATATATCAAAGATCAGTCAGGGATTCAGGAGCAGGGCCAAAAATAACTGTGCAAACCTTAAAAAATATATTGCTTTCTTTTTTTTCTTTTTAAGATTTTATTTTTATTTATTTTTAGAGAGAAAGAGAACACAAGTGTGGGGAGAGGTAGAGGAAGAGAGAATAGCTCAAGCAGACTCCCCACTGAGCATGGAGCCCGAGGGAGGGGTAGGGGTAGAGGTAGGTAGGGTTCAATTCCACAACCCCGAGATCATGACCTGAGCCAAAATCAAGAAATGAATGCTCAACTGACTTGAGCCACCCTGGCGCCCCTCACACTCATATTTCAAATATTGTTTTGGTACCTACATTCAAACTGCTATATATAATCAAGTTGTACCAACCACCTGTATCTATAGCCTGCAGAGTTCAAACGCTTTATGGAGCAGTCTGATACCAAAAAAATTGGAGTGACGATGATATTTGCTTAGCCCTAGATTCTAGAAAGGGAAGCTTCTGTGGATTGAATATGAGACTTGACTAGTGCAAATCCTTTACGCTACTTCATTTCCAACTTGATCATAGGAGCTCTCTGGAGAAGATGGGATTGCACAGAGAAAAGCAAGAAGAGAAATCCATGAATGTGACCAGGTGTCTTGCAGTCCCATGCAGACAAAACTTGTGTAGATTTCTAAGCTGTTGAGACTGGAAATTGTACTTATAAATTTTAACTTCTATAAAATACTTTGCACAGTTTTAAATTGTTTTAATCTCAATAATAAAGATCTGTTTTTAAAACATACTCCTGCAAGTTACTCACCCCTCCCTTCCCGGTATGCTCTTTTAAGGTAAGATTCTGTCTCTAATAGAAACATATTGACAAACATATTGTCAATAAAGATGAAATAATTCAATGATTAAAGGATAAAGTTAAACTTTACACTGGCTGTTACCACTGCTTATTCCTATCTTTTTGAGTAGTGAGATATTTCAACTTCAATTCTGGTATTCTTTCAACACAAAAATGAAATAAAAACTAAAGGGATGTTAAGTATTTTTTAAAGAGGAACTTACCAGAATAAACCTCATGTGTTATTATTCTAGCATATTATGGCTACTAAGTAAATCTTTAGTCAATAGAATGCTAAGAATTTGAACATCACTTAGAAACAGTTTACAGACTTAAAACTAAAACCCAAATATAATTTTAAATTGGAATTATTTTTACATATTCAAATATTCGTAACAGTAGGTAGAGTGACCTGCTTAAAGAATGAGGATTTTTTTTGACAGAAAATCCTATATAAAAAGTTTTACTTATCATAAATTTTCAAGGAAACTTCATTCATCCAGCTAAAAAACTTGTATTTGTTAGCAGGAAGGCATTGTCCTTTAGATTTTTACTATAGCCCATACAACACATTACGTGTTTTTTTTTTTTTTTTTTTTTTTTTTTTTTTTTTAGAGGCATTTGGACTTTTAAAAAAATACATTATCCTATTTCTAAAAAGTAAACACACATTCCTAGCGTGTTGGGGCAAGCCACTAACCACCCATTTAAAACAAATCTTCCCATTTGATTTTTCAGAGCAAAAATGGAAACTGTCTGTTTTGATTTAAATCTGTCCCAGAGCAGTTTCCATGAGTTAACAGAGCTGAATTGTAAATCTAGAAACAAATAAACAAATGAATACCCAAGTGGCTTTGAACAATTGAACCACTGCTTGGTTTCCAGTGGGTGCATCCTTCTTCTCAAGGCTGCATTATAATTAAGAGGTTACAATGGAAAGAAACCTGGGACAAAGGCATGGACTCGAGAGAATGCTAAAATCCTAATGAGAGGAAAAACTCAGGACAATCTGTTTAATAACCTCATAGCCATTGTTCACATCAGAGTGACAAAGAGTATAATATGGCAGAGCTCTCGTGTCCTCTGGCTGTTCAGCACTGCCTCCACACTTCTTTACTGTGCCCGAACTACTTAGCTGCTTGTTACAGCCCTCACACACATTAAGTCGACAAGGGACAGAGAAGGCCTGCCATGGCAGCATAGGAAAAAGAGGAGAGAGATGAGGAACTGGGTCAGACTGGTCAGGGGAGAAAGATACAATCTGATTGGAAAAATAAGGGGTAAGGCACATAAGTGACATAAAACCAAGGTATTTCCGTGTTTAGCTCTATGTATCAGCAATAATCAATGTCCTTAATTCTCACCATCCCCCTAACCCATGCCCTGGGTTTCAGGCTATTATTATTACTTTTTTATTCTCCTAATTGAACTCGAAGGCTTATTACAATAGTAAGGGCATTTGAATCAAGAGAAATACAATGAAAATACATTTTGCTAGAAAAGGTACTTCAACAGAGTTTAGGGTACAACTTCTGGTGGGTGTGAAAGTAATAATATTGAAATGTCCAAAGGGCAGAGTGCTTGGCACTTTCTTATGGAGAGATACATCATTCCAACTCAGTACTCATTCACTGCATGGGTCAAAAACACCAGGGATCAACAACCTAAGTTCTTACAGGGTACAGGGATAATACATAAATGCATACATTTGGCCAGGTATAAAATGAAAGGAAATGGCAGATATTTTTGCTTGTGTCCATGACAGACTAGCCCTTCCACAGAACAAATATAAAGGGTAAATTTAAAAACAACATAATTAAACCACACACACACACACACACACACACACACACACACACACACACACACACACACCATTTGAAGGCATTAGAGCAACCAAAGCATCCAGAAGAAAGGGAAACACCTCTAGATGAGCCACACCTCATCTGCTTTTATTCTATTTGTTAGGATTAGTGTTAAAGTTGTTTAGGGTTAGAGAATGCGAATTCCAAGCATGGTGCTTTAACCGAAAGCATTAGTTTAGAGCTTACATCAGTTTCAGCAGGCTGGGCAGCCAGAAGTTGGAGTTTAGGGTTACCAGGAGAGCCAGGACTTAAGGGGCCAAGATCCTGGATAATGGGAACTGCAAAGACGTAAGCCCAATGCACGGGATTTCCCCTTGAGACGTGTATTAACTCCTAAACCGTAATGAGTGAAGCCAAAGGCAAGAGACCAGGAAACTAAGTAAAAAGCCACTGCTAAGAGCTAAAGCACCAAGCAAACACTTGGCATTCTCAGGATTCTGAAGAGACACATCTGGTTTCAGGCCAACTATGGAGGACTGGTTATGACACCCACAGGGCTTCAGTTGAGACCTCCTGAAGATCCATGCCCAAGGAGTGAGAGCAAACAGAAATTATACAGCCTTGAGTGGGTCAGAGTAATCTTCCCATACTGTATCTGCTAGAAGAAAATTAAATTATTCGTAGAAGATAATCTCATCCAGATCCTTTATGTCTTTTCCCAATGTTTGACATTCAATCAAAATTATCAGGCATCCTAGGAAATAAGGCCAAATGACCAAAAATCAAAAATAAGACATTCAAAAGAACCAGAGCAATAGGATATCAAGAAATTGGGAGTTATCAGATTGACATTAAAGTAACTATGATTAACATGTTCAAGAAAATAAATGAAAGATGGAAAATTTACCAGAGAACTAGAATTTAAAAAAAGAAAAAGAATCTAGAGGAAATTCTAGAATTGAAAAATACTAAAAAAATAATTAAAATTAGAAATTTAATCCTTGGGCTTAACAGCAGATTACAAGGAGGAAAGAGCAAATTCAAAAGTAGAAAATACCCAGATTGAAGCATGAAATGCAACAAGAACAAAAAAAAAAGACAGACAAAATTAGAGACATATGAGACATAGTGAAGAAAGTCCTAATGCATATGTAATTGGAGTCTCAAAATGGAGCAAGATATTTGAAGATATATTCGAAGAAGTGCTGGATCTATTGAGCTACAGTTTTAAGAAGTTTTGCAAACCCCCAACAGGATACTACAAAGAAAGTTATACCTAGATATATGATAGTAAAAATGCTGAAAACTAGAGACAGAAATAATTTTGGGAGGAGGGCAGGCCCCTCCTCCCAAAGACTCATAAACTTCAAAGGAACAACAGCTGACTTTTAAAGAGAAATCAAGAAAACCATCAAAGATGGTATCTTCAAGGTGCTGAAAGAAAATAATTATCAATCTCAAATGCTATATCCAGAGAAAATATTCTTTTTTTTTAAAGAGAGCAGAGGGGCAGAGGGAGAGGGAGAGAGAGAATCCCAAGCAGATTCTCTGCTGAGCATGGAGCCCGACACGGGGCTTGATCTCACAACCCTGAGATCATGACTTGAGCCACAATCAAGAGTCAGATGCTTAACTGACTGAGCCACCCAGGCACCCCCAGAGAAAATATTCTTCAAAAATTAAAGCAAAATAAAGGGGCACCTGGGTGGCTCAATTGTTTAAGTGGCTGCCTTCAGCTCAGGTCATGATCCCAGGATCCTGGGATCAAGCCCCATGTCAGGCTCCCTGCTCAGTGGGGAGTCTGCTTCTTCCTCTCCCTCTGCCTCCCCCTCATGCTTTCTCACTCTACCTCTCTCTCAAATAAATAAATAAAATCTTTAAAACAATAAAGCAAAATAAAGATATTTTCACACAAACAAGAATGGAAAGAATTCACAGCCAGGAGGTCCACACTTGAAAGACATGTGAAAGGGAGCTTTCTAGGTAGAGGAAAAAGGATAACAGATAGATGAATAGAAATGCAAAAAGAAATAACAGCACCAGAAAAGATAAACAACTAACTATATGTATATTGGCTTTCATAAGCAATAATAATGATGTCTTTAAAATTTAGGTAGAATTATAGGGGTGCCTGGGTGGCTCAGTCAGTTAAACTTCTGCCTTTGGCTCCAGTCATAATCCCAACGTCCTGGGATCGAGCCCCACGTCAGGCTCCCTGCTCAGCAGAAGTCTGCTTCTCCCTCTCCCTCTCCTTCCCTTCTCTCTCTCTCTCAAATAAATAAGTAAAATATTAAAAAAATAAAATTTAGGTAGAATTATGATAAAAAACCACAACACCATAAAAAGGGCAGAGAGTCAGTAGAGTTACAGTGTTAATTTAGAATAATAAAAACATTTGAATAATCTAAAAGAGAGTAAGAATGAAAGAAAAAAAAGATGAGATAAGTAGAAAATGGGTTGGTAATCGACAGATGAATGGATAAAGATGTCTCTGTGTGAGTGTGTATGTGTGTGTGTGTGTGTGTGTGTGTGTATGCAATGGAATATTATGCAGCCAACAAAAAGAATGAAATCTTGCCATTTGCAATGACGTGGATGGAACTAGAGGGTATTATGCTAAGTGAAATAAGTCAGAGAAAGACAAATACCGTATGATTTCACTCACATGTGGAATTTAAGAAACAAAACAGATGAAGATAGGGGAAGGGAAGGAAAAATAAAAACAGAGAGGGAGGCATATTGTAAGAGACTCTTAGCTATAGGAAACAAACTGGGGGTTGCTGGAGGGGAGGGTTGCTATGGGGGGATGCAGTAATTGGGTGACGGGCATTAAGGAAGGCACTTGATGTAATGAGCACTGGGTGCTGTATGCAACTGATGAATCACTAAATTCTACCCTTGAAACTAATTAAAAAGAAAGAAAGAAAGAAAATGGGTTGATAATTTAATATCAGTAATCACGTTAAAAAGAAACAGACTACATACTTTTAATTAGTTTACATTAGTTTTAAAAAAAAACTGATTGCCAGGCTGGATTAAACAAACAAAAAAACAACTACAGCCTGCTACAAAAGGCATATTTTAAGCATAAAACCATAGAAAGGTTAAAAGAAGGATGAAATAGACTTACCATACTAGTACTAACCAAAACAAAGTTGATATAGTTCTTCTACTAAGGTCAGATAAAGTAGACATAGTTAAATTTGTGTTATTAATTTCTCAATTTATTGCACTCAGTCAGAACACACAGTATGTAATTTCAATCCTTTGAAATTTCTTGAGGATTGTTTTATGATCCAGCATATGTTTACTATGTGTTTGATAACCTCGTCATTCAACTCTTTTTTCTTTACAGAGAGATCTATTAAAATTTCCAGCTATAATTATGGATCTTCTGGTTCTCCTTTGGGTTCTATCACATTTTGCTTTACATATTTTGAAGTTATATTCTAAGCTGCATATACATTTAGGGGTATTGTATCTTCCAGTTGAACTGTTTTACATTATAAAATGTTCTCTACTTCTGGTAAATCTGCATGCCTTCCACAGAGAAAATTATAAATTATTACTAGGAGAAATTTTAAAACAACTACTTAAATAGACATATCCATAGGTTGGAAAACTACTGAAAAGTTGTCAATCGTTTCCAATGTGTGTGTATACTTGTGTGTTTGTGTATTTTTTTTTAAATGCAATCCCAACAAAAATTCTAGCAGGTGTCTGTGTATGTGTGTGTTTGCAAATAAAAAGGCTGATGTTAAGATTTATATAGAAATGCAAAGGGCCAATGAGAACAGATAATATTTGAAAAAGAAGATGAAAATTGTTAAACTTATCTACACATATAATCACTTGATTAATGACAAAGCTACATCTCTAACACATTAGAAAAAGAGTGTCTTTGCCATTAATGATACTAGGTCAACTGGATGTACATATCTAAAAAAACGACTCTTCCCGGGTACCCGGGTGGCTCAGTTGTTAAGTGTCTGCCTTTGGCTCAGGTCATGATCCCAGAGTCCTGGGATCGAGTCCCACATTGGGCTCCCTGCTCAGCAGGAAGCCTGCTTCTCCCTCTCCCACTCCCCCTGCTTGTGTTCCCTCTCTCGCTGTCTCTGTCTCTGTCAAATAAATACATAAAATCTTTTAAAAAAATAAAAAAAGTAAAATAAAATCAAAAATGACTCTTCCCTTATTTCATATCAAACACAAAACCAATTCCAGACCGATTAATTATGAATGCAATTGCTGAAGGTTAAAAAATAAAGCTTCTAGAGGATAACATAGAACAGGAGTCAGCAAGTCCAGCTTGCCACCTATTTTTGTAAATAAAGTTTTATTGGAATACAGCCACACCCATTCATTTATATATTGTCTCTGCTTTTGTGCTACAATGACAGAATTGAATGGTTGTGAGACAGTAGATGCTTGTAAAGCAGAAATATTTACTATTTGGTCCTTTACAGAAATAGTGCCAGTCCTTGACATAGAAGAATACCATCGTGTCCTTATGAGATAAAATTTCTTAAATTAAATTAAAAGTACAAATCATAAATAAAAAATTGTTAAATTATACTTCCTTATTATTAAGAATTTCTGTTTACTGGAAGACATTATTAAGGAAGAGTGGAAAGTCTTTGTAATACACCTCCAACTGTGGTAAACTGTATTATTTGTTCATTGTTTTCATCCCAGGTTTCCCTGGTCCTCTTAATCCTCCCTTCCAGGGAGAGGGTAGTTCCCTTCCCCAGTGACTTTGGGCTTGATCTTGTGACTTGTTTTGGCGAATGGTGTGTAATATGATGTTTTCCATGACTGATAGGTACTTTATATATGTATTTTTTAAAGGATTTATTTATTTATTTGAGAGTGAGAGAGAGAGAGAGAGAGCTCACTCGTGGGGGGAGGGGCAAAGGGAGAGGGAGAGAATCTCAAGCAGACTCCATGCTGAGTGCAGAGCCCTGCTGTGGGGTTCGACTTCATGACCCTGAGATCATGATCTGAGCCAAACCCAAGAGTGGGGTTTGGCTCAACCTACTGAGCCACCCAGGTGCCCCCTGAATAGTTGCTTTTAGAGGCATTAATAGTTTCTGCTAGCCCCACCTCTTGCTCTAACCTTCAATCATGAGAACAGGGTATCTCAGATAGTGAGCCAGACAGATGAAACCAAGGAAGCCAAGCCAAGCTGAGCCCAGCTTAGTCTAGCAGAGTCCAGAAGAACTGAACAGATCTGCAAACAACAGGTAAAGTGAGTATGGAATATATATTTGTTGTTCTAAGCCACTGAGATTTTGAGAATGTTTACTAAGTGTCATAAACTTGTGAAAGCTAAGACACAAAGGACATATATCCAGAAAAAAAAATCCTGCAAATCAATGAGAAAAATAAGAATCCAAGTAAAAATGTGCAAGGAGGATAACCCAGATGGCCAATAAGCATATAACAAGTTGCTCAAAAGGCAACAAATTCAAATTAACACTAAGAAGAGATATCAGTACATTCCCACCAGAATGCCTAAAATTAAAGAAAAAAAAACCCCCACAATATCAGGTGTTGACAATGGTGTGGAACAACTCATATGATACTGGTTGGAGAGTAAATTGGCATAATCACTTTCAAAAATAACTTGGTAGTATCTACACGAATATATGCATAACCTAAAATCCAACAAATCTACTCCTAGGAATATACACAATAGAAATGAGTATAGATGTGTGACAAAAAATGTTTATAAGAATATTAATGGTAGCATTATTTATAATAACACCAAATCAGAAACAACCCAAATACCCATCTACAGTATACTGGATAGGGGCGCCTGGGTGGCTCAGTAGGTTAAGCGTCTGCCTTTGCTCATGGTCTCAGGGCCCTTGGATCCAGCCTCATGACAGGCTCCCTGCTCAGCAGGGAGTCTGCTTCTCCTTTCCCTCTACCTGCTGCTCCCCTTGCTTGTGCTCTCTCTCTCTCTGTCAAATAAATAAACAAAATCTTAAAAAAATTTACAGTATACTGGATATATAAACTGTTATGTTTATGGAAGGAAATAGTACACTGCAATAAAAAAGAAGAGACCACTGTCAAGCACATCTTGGATCTCATAGGTGTAATTTTGAGCAAGACAAGTCAGATGCAGATAAGTATTTCCTGTATTTCACATTCCATAAATTTCAACAACAGACAAATTGAGTTTTGGGAATAGAAGTCAGATTAGTAGTTACCTTTGAGGGCAGTAAGCACTGGGAGGGAACATAAAGTTTTCTAGGGTGCTTGTAATATTCTATCTCTTAATCTAAATGATGTGTTTACCTTGTAAAAATTCGCTGAACTATACACTCAATATTTGTGCACTTTATGCTATACTTGGATAACATGTCTACCTCAAAGGAATAGTACAGCCTATTAAGTGAAAGCTAATGCTCACATTATGCTCACATAATGTTCACACACACATACATACACGTATCACTTGAAGGAATTCAATGAAACAAAACAAAACAAATATATTTTAAGTGATAAAGTCAGCTTACATGTCTTCTGCTTAAGGACTTTTATTTCATTCTGTACCAGCTAAAAATGGATAATGATTTTTTTCATGTAAAAATTATATTAGGCGTAAAAGTAAGATAATATATAAATAATTTATAATGCCTTCCATTTTACTTTCAAATCTTACAGTCTAAGAAAAATATTCCATAGTAATAGGTCCCTGGTGATACAACAATTGAATGTGAACAATTATTCCAGAACTGTGTTTCTATTAAATGCAGAGTTAGAAGATAAAATCCACTCTTTATATATAGAGGGCTAGAATATAAGATTCTCCAGGGCAGGTATTTCATGTTTGTACACTGATCTATACCACATTCCTAGAAAATGTGCCTTGTTTGTGGTAATAGTCAATATATACTTATCGAATTAACATAAAGTCAGATAATTCCTGTATTCAACATGAATAATCTAAATACTTCAGTTTCGGGGCGCCTGGGTTGGTCAAGCGACTGCCTTCAGCTCAGGTCGTGATCCTGGAGTCCCAGGATCTCCGCTTAGTGGGGAGTCTGCTTCTCCCTTTGACCCACTCCCCTCTCCTGCTCTCTTACTCTTTCTCAAATAAATAAATAAAATCTTTAAAATACATACATACATACCTATATACTGTAGTTTCCCTGTGTTTTTATATCCCTCTACTGAAGGCTCTGGTACAAGATGGCTACCTAAGAGGATTCTAATCTCACCCCCTCCCACAAATTTCACGGAATCTACAGCTACATATGGAACAATTCCATCTGAAAAATACCTAAAAACTGGCATCAGGATCAACAAAGGAAGGCCCACAGGGAAGCAGCTAGGAGAGGCTGGGACACAATTTCAACATGAACCTGGGCACAGCGACCCACAGTCGAGAGGGAACCCAAAACCCAGAGCTCCTGAGGACCCAATCAATAAACACAACTTTTAAGACCTGCACCTGACAGACAAGCCCCCAAAACATGAAGCTTTGAAACCCAACGGCGGGGGGGGGGGGCGGCGCTCGCTTCCATGAGACCCACCGGCTCTGAGAAACAGGTCTTGAAGGACTCTCGCCCTTGGACTTACCCGCCTCAGGGTCCAGCATGGAGGCAGCCGATGGAGGGACGCCGGACTTTGCGTGGGAAAGGCTCACTTGCTTTTTGCTTGTCCCGGAGCCTCAACCCAAGGCTTTAGGTTTGCCTGCAGTGTAGGGGCCTGATGATGGACGAGCTCTGGAGCTCTCGCTGCTTTCAGGGCAAGTCAGCAAGTGCTCACCTTCTTGGCACTCTGCCTCGCTACAGCTCGGTAGTATCTCAGAGACAGGCGCTTACACACTCATCTGGAGCCCTGATTTGCGTGATTGCTGCCAAGGGATACCTCTAGATCACCTGGCATTGGTGGCCCTGGGAGTTTACGCTTGCCCATAGGACTGTATATAGTAACATACTTCAGAAGCTGCTGCCTGAGAGTCTAGCTTCCCTTCAGCCTAAGTCTAGGTGTTGACTGAGATTTTTTTCCCCTTTGAGACCCTGACAGCCTTGGCACACCCTCAACTACTGGGAGTCATTAAAAATAAAATAGGCTGCTTGGACAATCACAAAATTTTAAGAGGCAACAAAGAACTAAGGTAGGGTTGGATGAAAAGTTTCATCTCCAACAGGAGGCCCCTCCTTCGAGATTAGGAGAGATGGCTGTTTTATCTAATACATAGAAAGGAACCCAGAGTCAAACAAATGAAGTAATAGGAATAAGTTCCAAGCAAAAGAGTAAGATAAAACCTTAGAAAAAGACCTTAATGAAACACAGATAAGTAACATACCTGATAAAGAGTTCAAAATAATGGTCATAAAGATGTTCACTGAACTTGGGAGAAGAATGGGTAAAGAGTGAGAACTCCACACAAAAGCCAAAAAATGCAAGAAAGTACCAAAGAGAAGTCACAGAACTGAAGAATACAGTAACTGAACTGAAAAATATCCCCAAGCTCCTTAAGGTACCAGTTATAAGAATGAGAAGGTAAAATTTTTGCTAGTTGAAAAATTGTAAAGTTTCTAAACATATTGTCATTTTTCTAGAGTTCACATTTTTATTATTGTTTGATGTCTGAGGAACTTAGCTTAAATCAATCCAACAGTATTTTTCTAAGTACCAAAAGTAAGAGTAATCCTGAATAGAGGCTTTAGGATACGGTCCCTACAGTCTTTTTGTGGGAATACAACTGATACATGAAACTAGTAGATAGGAAACAGAAAGAAGGGAGTCTGTAATAATATGGTATACTGAGTAAAATTAAGTGCCGGTGTCTGGCAAAGGCAGTGAGTGCTGAGGTCAGGCCAGAGAACAAAGTCAAACAATGTTTTTGAATTCTTCATCAAAGAAAAAGTTGACCTAGAGATGGGCCTTGAATAACTAGTAAAATCTGGACAGTCATAGAAAAGGGGCAAGGATACTGATTTTATGGAGCATTGTCAGATAGCATGTGGGAAAAATACAAAACGAGAAAGACTACCAAGATTTGTTTGCTGATATTAGGAGGCATAGTGAAGATTAGAGGAAAACTGGAACAAGCAAAATGGCACCAACTATGAGTGCTCTAGCTCCGTGCTTTTCTAGTGCAGAGTGCATACGAGCCATCTTGTTGAAAGGTGGATTGTGATTTCGCAGGCTTGGTTTGGGCCTGAGATACTGCATTTCAAACAAGCTCCTAGGTGACACTAATGATGCTGGTCTGCAGGTGCACTTTGAGTAGCAAGGGTCTAGAATGCATAAAAAGATTTCAAATTTGATAGGATGGAAAACAAAGTTTTGGGACCAGAGAGGGAAAAATCTAGGTAGATTATGGTACTAACAAAAACAACAATAATAACCACTTATTGAATTTTTACATAAATTAACTTCAATTTTTATACTAGTCAGTTACAGAAGCAACCACAAAGGAGTCAAGAGTATCAATGTAAAAAACAGGGATGAAGAGGGAGACAAAGACTTTATTAAGGCAAGATAAGTCAGAGAGGACCAGGAAAGTAATGAAGACACAATGCACAGTGGCATGCTTTGGGGTTTGCTTTGGAATCCCATATCAATATTAAAGTGTGGATGACACAGGGTTGCCTTGATGGTCTGGAATGGCTTTGAAGCAATCAAACAGACCTCTATCTGAGCTTGCAATGTCTTCTTTATATTCATAAAAAAAAGGGGGGGAAGCAAAAACAGGTGGGCTTCATAAAGAAAAAGTGCTGAGGCTATGCTCTCCCCTTTAGGTTGTTTGCCTGCCTTAACCTCCCTCCTCCAGTAAGTTGTTTGCTGCTGGTTTGTAATTACCGGGTGTAACAGTCGGAGTTCACATTAGAGACCAGAGACTGTAAAGAATATCATGGGATATATGTTTGTTACCTGTAGATTGAGCACTGAAATTTCAGGCTCTCGCCTTACAAGGCAGAATACTTCGGGGTTTGTAGATAGAATAAGAAGAAATGTGTAGAAATTTGAATATAAAAATAAGGAAAACCTCTCCTAGGTCTGGTTGCGACGGGTAACTTGGCAGCTCCTTCGAAGGTTAAGATGGTGGAGCTGGCCACTCTACTCTTTTCTGAAGTCAAGGGAAGTGCTGGTAGGAGGGCCATGTTATGACAGATGAATGACCTGCCCTGTCAACGCTATTCAGAGCTCAGTGTCCTCGGGGAAGAGGATTTAAGGCCAGATGCCCGTAGAATATGCTCTCTGCCTCTGCTTAACTTTCTATTGCCAACGTATGAATTTTCAATGTGTGTTTATACAGCTGCTCAAGGCAAGCTTTGTGCTAGAAAATAGAAACTCTAGGCAGGAAAACTCCCTTTTCAAAATTAGGAAAGATATTCAGAAGTTAGCTAAAGCATACATGTTCTACTCATCTTAAAACATTGTCAGTTATCAGGTGCATAAAACTTTCAGATAAAGAGGTAGGCAGGACAATGAGAAATGTATTTATCTTTTTATTTGTGCTTAAACAATTACAAATTAATTTTTACTCATTTTTATCACAAAGTAATACAATTATCACTATATAAACCATAAAATACCAATAAGTAGAAGAGAAAGTAATCACCCATAGTACCACAACTTAGTTGACATTTTGGTGTGTGTTTTTCCCATCTCTTTTCTATGCATATTTTATTTGCTATTTGACATAGTTGTCAGTGTCCATATTAATTTGAATCCTGCTTTTGGAAGTTAACATACCAATTCTCAACATAACAGATGAGGCCTTCTGGTGGTGTTTCTTATGTTGAAATTATCAAGCATTTCATCCTTGGAAGGTTAAGAGGATTAATATGAATGGAAAATTCTATTAAGTAGAGTGCACAGCCCAGAAATCACGAACTTTTCTTTAATGTTAAGACTTTGTAAATATAGTTTAAAAACTTTATAGCATTAGTCTCTACTTCTATCAGATCTTTGAAAGGAGACTATATTGTGAGGAAGTAAGACTTTTTTTTTTTCTTGCTGAATCTCTGAATTTGTGTAGGAATCCATCCATAAAATTCCAATTAATAAAATTAAGTCCAGGGTTTGGTGTAGATAAAAGGAACGGGGATGATTTCTTTCCCCTCACTGACTACCACCATGACCTTAAATTTTCTTTTTTAGTTCGAAATAGATATTAAGGTGAACTTTACATAAAATAAAATGCACTCATTTGTATACATACAGCCTGATCAATTTTGACAAAACTTCTATACTCATGTAACCACTACCACAGTCAAGATTTAGACTAACACTATCACTCCAAAAAGATCTCTTACCTTGCTTTCCAGCCATTCTCTTTCCATTCCTACCCCTGGGCAACCCCCAATCTATTTGCCAATCCACAGATTAGCTTTGCCTATTCTAGGATTTTATATAAATGGGATCATATAGTAAATGTTCCATTGCATTTTATTTCTTTTGCTCAGTAAAATATTTTTGAGATTCATTTGTGTTGTTGTGTCAATTTGTTCCCTTCTATTTCTAAGTAGTGTTTCCTTGTATATGGGTGTTTCACAGTTTGTGTATCCATTCATGAGTTTAGGGACATTTAGATTGTTTCCAGAAACTTTCATGTATAGCTTTTTATAAGAATACAAACTTGCATTTCTCTCGGAGAAATTTACCTTAGGAACAGAACCGCTGTATTTTATGGTAGAGAAGTAGGTTTAACTTTGTAGGAAATTGCCAACCTGTTTTCTAGAGTGGCTGTATGATTTTTCATTTCCAGCAACAATGTATCAGAGTCCCAGTTGTTCTGAATCCTCATCACCTCTCAGTGTTGTCAGACACCTTAAGGACGTGAAGTGACATCTCGATGTAGTTTTAACTTGTGTTTCCCTAATGACTAATGGCGCTGAGCATCTTTTCATGAATATCTTTTGTTTGACCATTTATGTACTTTCACTGGGGAAGTGTCTGTTCAAATATTTTGCTCATTTTTTAAAAAAATAGGCTGTTCGCTTGCTAGAGTTTCTTAAAAACAGTTTTACTGAGGTATAATTGATATAAATAACTGCACACATTTAAGGGTACAATTGGTAAGTTTTTATGAAACTTTCACTTTCATGAAACTATCACTACAATCAGTATAGTGAACATATCACTCCATTACTCCATGCTTTTCTGCCTGAACTCCATGCAAACCCTTCTCCCTGTAACCAATGGCATCCCCAAGCAACCGCTGATACACTTTTTAAATCTAAAGAACTCTTTCTTTTGTTATTTTAGTGGTTGCTTTTGTTTATAACATGTATCTTTAACTTATCACAGTCTACCTTCAAGTGGTATTATATATTATACTATATAGAGGAGATGGACTTTTTAATAGTGTACTTCTATTTCTTCCCTACCTTGACTTTATGCTATTATCACGTTTCACATGTATGACAGGTTATAAATGCCACAATATAATGTTATTGTTTTTGTTTAAAAATCAATTATATTTTATTCATACCCCTTTGAATTTTTAGCAGGTTTTAAATATTCATCTTTAATAACAGTCTACCTTTAAATAATATTATATTGCTTCCTGTGTAGTATAAGAAACATACAACTGTATACTCCAAATTCCTCTCTCCTATCTTCTGTTCTAATTTTTTTTTTTATTTCTCATTCTTTTGATTTGATGTGTTTTATCATTTTTGGAAAATTCTCGGTCATTGTGTGTTCAAACATGTCTTCTACCAAATTCTTTCTTTCTTCTCCTCTAGGATTCAATTATACAGATTTTAGACTCTGATAAATCTTGATGTTCTTTCTGTTGTGTTTTGATTTCATTCCTTTTGTCTTTGTGCTTTGATTTATGAAATTTCTATTGTCCAATTTTTTTTAAAAGATTTTATTTATTTATTCGACAGAGAGAGACACAGTGAGAGAGAGGGAACACAAGCAGGGGGAGTGGGAGAGGGAGAAGCAGGCTTCCTGCAGAGCAGGGAGCCTGATGCGGGGCTCGATCCCAGGACCCTGGGATCATGACCTGAGCCGAAGGTAGACGCATAACGACTGAGCCACCCAGGCACCCCTCTATTGTCCTATTTTCAAGTTTACGGATTCTTTCCTTAGTTGTGTTGAGTCTACTTATGAGCCTGTCAAAGGTATTCATCTTGTTACTATGCTTCGTATTTCTTGTATTTCCATTAGATTTTTTCCATCTATTGGCTGAAATTCTCCTCTCAATACCTTCTGTCCATCTTTTAAACTAGAGCCACTAACATTTTTTAAAATTTTTTATTAACATTTACTGCATTATTAGTTTCAGAGGTAGAATTTAGTGATTCATCAGTTGCGTACAATACCCAGTACTCATTACTTCAAGTGCCCTCCTTAATGCCTATCACCCAGTTAACCCATCCCCAACACACCTCCCTTCCAGTAACCCTCAGTTTGTTTCCTATAAGTTAAGGATCGCTTATGGTTTGTCTCTCTCTCTCTGTGTTTTTGTCTTATTTTATTTTTCCTTCCCTTCCCCTATGTTCATCTGTTTTATTTATTAAATTCCACATATGAGTGAAATCACATGCTATTTGTCTTTCTCTGACTGACTTAGAGCCATTGACATTTTAAGAACACTTATTTTTACTCCCTCTCTGAGAGTTTCAATATCTGGTTCATCTTGGGTCTGGTTATGCTTATTCCTTGGTCTCTTCACAAGAGATTTGTTTTTCTTCTGAATGTCATATTTCCATAGAACAGTAAAGAC
This sequence comes from Callorhinus ursinus, assembly GCF_003265705.2. NCBI lineage: Eukaryota > Metazoa > Chordata > Mammalia > Carnivora > Otariidae > Callorhinus > Callorhinus ursinus. Next base: position 4,608,599 of record NW_027397087.1, read on the forward strand.
CAAAGTAAACAGAATTAATGTCTAGAAATGGGCAAGGCTTTTCTTCTAGGTCATTAATGTTGGAGTTTGTGTCCAAGTACTCAGGAGTGAGTTGTTTTGTGTTGTTATGATCACCTTCTGTGCAAAACCAATTGCACATCTTTCTAGCATTACCTTATATATATGGTATGGGTTGCTACAGAGTTATGTTTCTTCTCCATCTTTTACTCTTGTCCTTCATTGTGCTTATGCTTCAGAGGGGGTTTTGTCTCCATCCTCTTGACTTTCTTAAGATGGAAAAATGTGAGTGCTTGCTACTCAGTGTTTATTGGCCTAGAGGTGGGAGCAAAGGTGATTCTGTGTATCCCAGCCCAGCCTTAGTTTGAGGGATGCCATCAGTCTTTGGGTCTCAGTGGGGAGCTTTCTCAGTGATCCTGCTTCTCCTCTATGTGGCAGCCAAATTTTGCCATGGGGGGTCTTATGTGTGAGAATTTTCAGCCCCTCTCCAATAGGAGACCATTCATGGCCTGGGTTTTCTATCCCTTCTCTAGGGATACAGGAATTTTTTCTTTTACCCTTTCTTCAGATTCAAAGGGGCTTCATCTGAGCCCTAGAAGCAACAGGTTTTCTGCCCTTACTGGGCTAAGAGTTTAATTCTACGGGGGAGAAGGATCTGGTGGAGTTTTGCGATTTTTCCACAGCAGTGGTTGCTCTCCTTCCCAGGTTTATGTACTGAGAAAGGATTTCTCTGGTCTCTTGCCCTGCCCACAGCCTTTTTCCTTGGTGCCCAGTAAATGTCGGGAGAAAAGAAACTGCAAATGGACCCTTCTTTTGTTAGCAGTTCTCAGGGATTTTATGTGCTCTTGCTAGCTCACAATGAGCCCTTAGAAATTTGTTAAAAATTTTAAAGGAAATCTTACATATGTTGAACATCTCTCCCCCACATATTCTGCTACAATTTAGCCAGAGCTCACTTTCTTTCTTGGAAGAGCCTGTCTTTTCTTAGATTTCAGGTTACTTGATTGCTTTGTGATGTTAGTTCTCTGCTGGATACAAGAAAAGTGATTATTTTTTGGTTTATATGACTTTTTATTATTGCTGGGTGTGAATGACACTTACAAAACCTTTTTAATACACTCCCATAGATATATATGTCTTTAAAGCATTAATAAAATATTTCATGTTTGGGATATACTTGATACATTTTTACTTTTTCTTTAGAGAGAAAATATTTGATATGCATAGCCCCCTGGTTGTATTCCCTGAGCTGCTCTGAAGCTTCTTTTCGAAAAAGTAGTCTATGACATTCTACAATATTTACTGAATGAATGACTTGGGATGGTGGAAATGAGGAGATTTTTACTAGCCTGTATTCAACTAGCTGTGGCAAGCTGGAAACATCTGGGAAATTACCAGAGGAGTAATTTATAGGCACAGAAACAATAGACTTTTGGGCATACTAGTATTTTTTTGCCCACAAAAAGTCTAAGCATCAAAATCCTGCTTCAAGATATAACATAAATTGTGTCATTGGGAATGAGGTGGCAATGTGACCTATATATACATTAAGCTAACCTTGAAAACAAATAAAGATATTTACTGATGACTTGAATGAGGGAGATTCTATGCAAATAGTTCAAGCAATAAAATTATCATAAATGATTTATTCTCAAGACGTGGCCATGGTAGATACACCATATGTTAACCCTTTAGTGAATGATTGCTCTGAACATTTTAAATCTGTTAGTCCACTGATGGTGATGTGCTTGGAAAAACAATTTTCTCTAATATTAGCAATTTCTTCTGTTAATGTTATATAAGAAGTATTTTTATTATTTTTAACTACAGTAGCCCAACAAGCTATTGTATAAATTACTTAACAAGATTACCTGGCAAATCATTAGTACAATATGACCAGTGTACATTTATCTTAAACTTTGCAAAAAATAATGGGTTAATTAGTTTTGACAGTTTGACTTCTCATGTGAACTTTTTTTTTAAAAGATTTTATTTATTTATTTGAGAGAGAGTGAGAAACAGAATGAGAGGGGAGAGGGTCAGAGGGAGGAGCAGGCTCCCTGCTGAGCTGGGATCCCGATGTGGGGCTCAATGTGGGGCTCGATCCCAGGACTCCAGGATCATGACCTGAGCCAAAGGTGGTCGCTTAACCAACTGAGCCACCCAGGCGCCCTCATGTGAACTTTTGAAGATGAAGCACTAAATACAACATTATTTTAATCCTTTTCTGGAAGTCTATCATTGATGTAGAATAATGCAAGATGATGCAAATCGCAGGGGAAATAAGATATGCATTAGCATATGTGTGATGAAAATATTAACTTCTGGGTATTGAAAGAGAATCCTTATTGGCATGAGAACTCCTCATTTCTCCATTTTGTGGCTTTTAAACTGCGAGGAAGTGATAGTATGGGAATTACTCTTTTGACAGTACACCGAGTCCCTTCGAGGAATAACCAATGCACTCTCATAGTGTTATATTTTTATTTTTTTGAAAAAAAAAAAGAACTATTCCCCTTTTCCTTCCTTTTCTCAGTTCATAAGTATGCAAGTGGGGACTCATGTTTTAGAGTTGTTCAAGCCAAATAAGACAATAATTGAAGTTTTTTAAAATTGGTTTGTAGATTTTATTAATTTTGCTCTTTTTGAGGCTGCCATTAATTATTTTTAAATATTTGAATTAATTGCATTTATAATAAATTAGACTCAAGGCTTACTTATGCATTCTCATGGAGGATGCAATTAAAAATGTGAAAAGAAACAAAAACAACAGCTAGCACTTCTGCAAACTCAGCTTGCTTAATTTCTCAAAGTACTGTTAATAAAATCAATATAACTAATTTGCATTTCTGAGTGGATAAATAGATATTAGAAAAGGAAAAATTTTCTTTGTGATCAGATCAAAGTGAAATAAAAAAGCAAAATTACCTTCACAAATGTAAAAAAATAATCTTCACTTAGGGCATTTCTGCTGAATTCAGAGTCTATATTTCAGAACCGTGTCTAGAGCCAGAATTCTTTTCTAGCACTGGACTGTGATATGATTCAACAGGCAAAATATTTACAGAATGGCAAAAATGAGGTTATCTCCTGTGTATCAAATGACAGCGGTATCCCTGAATCATTGTGATAACCAAAAACAAGCCAACAAACAAAAAACCATTCCACAAATTTCCAGTGTACCCCTTGGGAGCAATACTGCTCCATTGAGATCCATAGGCTTACCATCATAAGGCCAAAGAACTGGTGAGGGCCAACAACCTCACAATTTTGAACTTGAAAAGAAGATATACTAGTCTTGACAGACTGACTTAGCAGAGCTTGGAAAGCTGATTTGAAGCCACCAGTCAAGAAAACTGATAAATAATTAAATAACAATGAATAAAAAGACTCAAGAATTTGTGACCATATGTATCTCCAAAAGTGGCAGTAAATGTAGGGCTAAAAGCAAAATTGTATGGAAATCTGTTTTGGCAAAACCTGATGTGGGGCTCGATCTCAGATCCCGAAGATCATGACCTGAGCTAAAATCACGAGTTGGACATGCTAATCTTACACTGTGCCCGATTGGGAGTGGGTCTCAAGGGGCTGTTGTCTCTGGATATTCCTTTCTGGGACTATATCTTAAACAGAAAGAGATTTAGATTTAAAATACATTTTAGGCATGATAATAGCGTTGTTTTTTTTGTTTGTTTGTTTAAGATTTTATTTATTTATTTGAGAGAGAGAATGAGAGAGAGCACATGAGAGGAGGGAGGGTCAGAGGGAGAAGCAGATTCCCTGCTCAGCAGGGAGCCCAATGCGGGACTCGATCCTGGGACTCCAGGATCATGACCTGAGCCGGAGGGAGTCGCTTAACCAACTGAGCCACCCAGGCGCCCGATAATAGTGTTTTTTAAATAAAAGGAAAAAGGAAATCTACTTGCAGATAATTTTTTTCTGAATTGTAAATTTATTTTATGAAAAGTTTTACAAAGGCATACAAATTAAGTAACATTTAATTTGTTAAAAAGAATAAAATTATATGGAATTGGATATGCTCCAGAAATTCTAGGGTACCTGCAGTAGCCTTAGGTTATAAATGCAAACATTACAATTTTGTTCTACAATCAGTGCAGCATACATAAATAAACTGAATAAAGCTAGATTGTGTGACACACATCATTTTCAATCAATGGCACCCAAGGTCCTGTATCCTATTGGAATCTTTTAGATGATTGAACTTTTTAGAGACGGCTTCATTATTTGGCATCTACCTGTGAAGATTTAGGTCGTAAGTATAAACTCCCATAACACTGGATAAGAACAGGCTACAAAGTCTCTCTCAGACACACTGAGAAAGGACCACCTATAACAGTTTATAATAGGGAAAATTATTTCTTTTGGGGAAATCTGAAAATTAAGTACTTGTAAAACTAGTGCTCAGAATAAAAGGTTTTATTTTGTAATCAAATTATAAAAATGTGAATAAATCAGATAACTACAAGGCCACAATATGTCAATTTAGACCCCTCTGCCAGGACTATGTCCTAACTTGTTTTCTGTCTTTCCTTTTTCTATTTGAATGTATGAATCACTATTTATCAAGGTGGCTCTTTCCCCACATTTATTTTGTGTGGCAATGATTATTTGTGTTCTTGGATATGAGCTAGACTTGGAAAATTGAATCCAGTTTGGGCCATGGAGCCAAGCAGACTGTATCTACCTTTACATTTTTGAGATTGTAGCTTTTACCATTTCAGATAATTCTGTAGCTCAGAGCACTTGGATATTTTCCATCCATATGGCATCTTGGAGCTTTGGAAAGGAATCAACTGTTAGTATTTTCCCAATGAAATAGGATTTACTCTGTTCTTCCTGTTCTACTTGTAGGTATAACTAGAGTTGGTCAGCCATGCCAATGCTGTTGTGAATGCAGAATTAGGTACATGTTTTTCCGGCACAATTGAAACAAGGAGTATTTTATTGCCATCCAGGTAGATTGAAGCTTCTTATCCTTTAAAGTCACCCAGACTTCTGGCCTGTCCTCTCTTTCAAATCTCTTTACTTGTGCTTCCTGCTTTGCCCTTTCATTTTCGATTCATTCTGTATTTCCTTGGTGCTCAGGGAGTCCTCCAACGATGGCAGCATCAACTGCTGAAGAGTGAAACATCCAATCTAACCATTGGGATTTTATTTTGTTTAATGCCAAATTATTTATTCAATATGGTGTGGTAAACGAAATGTAGTAAATCTAAGAGAAACTACTCCTATCTTAGCTAATAAACACAACTCATATTTAAAATTACTTCTAAAACACGTCCTTCTTCTGCAATCTTATACTGGCTGGCATTCTCTGAAGAGAATCTAATCATCCAATATGATATATTTCCCTGATTTCTGTAAGTAAAAACATTTTATTTAAAATGCTACCTAATGTTTCTTATCCACTTAAAATGCCATTTTCCCTTTATTTCACCTCCTGAGCTATTTTTACGACCTTACGATATGCAAAGAACTAACTGGCACAAATTTTATCCTTGAGGAAGTTACAAGGGACTGTGGGAAACAGATGAGTGGAAATAACTATATGACAATACAAACTGCTAACGTTTATGGAGATCTTACTATGTCCTGGACAGTGTATGACGATCACAGGGAATCTCATTTAATCCTCAGAATAACACTGCAAAGTAGGCTAATGTTGCTTTCACTGTAACAGATGAGGAAATAGGTCCAGGGACTTTGGATTTTTGGCCTAGGTTGCAGAAACTAAATTTTCTGACTTCAAAGCAGAGGGATTTTTACACCATGACTCACAATCTCTCCAAAGTCAGAAATGTGGACTGAAGATAATACATATTCTAAAACCGATGCAGATCAAATCCACTGGGAATGCAGAGAAGGGATATGGGTGGGTGGGGAAGGTGGGATCAGGAATTCATTTGTGGAGTAGTTGGTAATTAAATGGAGTCTTGCATGACATCAGGGTGTTAAGATAGTGTGTGTGTATGTCTTGATCTATAATTAACCTTCCTTAAAAATGGAAGCACATAATCAATGTGTGCCTAACATTGCCAAAGAAAGTATTAACCACCAAATATTTCAGTATGAAAAACAATTCAGTATATTTTACCAAAAAAAAAAAAAAAAGACTTGGCAAAGAGGTCCTTTGAGGTAATAATGAAGGAGAGAAGAGAGTGGGAGTCTTTAACTTGGTGAATAAAAGGTTGAGATTTGTTAATGTGTCAAGTTTAGATTGTCATTGTAATGGGAAAAGACAGTCTACCTCTACTTTTAGCTCTGTACATGTTCAGTAATAAGTTTAAAAATGCATACTGGAGTTCAGAAGTTGATGTTAGCAAAAGTCAATTTCATTCACTTTATACATTTGAAAAATCAAACTTTGGAAAAAAGATCCAGGTTATTAAGTCCATAAGGCTTCACAGAGATTGGGTTTATTGTTTTGGTTTTGGGAGAAGAAAAGGGATAGTATCTGGTTATTAGATACATATATAAAATATATAAAAATATAAATATATAGTATTAATTATAGTAATATAAAATATATATGAAATTCATTTAATGATATACTATAGAAAATAATAAAAAGATTAATTTTATTAACTATGATGTTTGCTTTAATTAACTCATTAGTGTTAATTGTTTAATGACTTAAAAAGATCAGTACAACATAATCGTTGAGAAACAGTGAATGATTTATAGGTAATTTGGAAGCAAATGAATAAGAACTTGAGTGATAGCCAGCTATCTCTTTTACTGGAAGAGTAACCTGTGGTTCACATAAAATAATTTATTAAAAATTTTAGTGTTGTATATTACCAGCATACACAAAATAAAATAGTATAATGAATCGTATGTTCCCATTACCCAGAGTCAGTAATTCTCAAACTTGTTGCCAAATTTGTTCCATTTATCTCCATCCCTTACATTTTTATTTATGCTAGAATCTCTTTTTTTTTTCAGATTTTATTTATTTATTTGACAGACAGAGAGAGACAGCAAGAGAGGGAACACAAGCAGGGGGAGTGGGAGAGGGAGAACAGGTTTCCCGCTGAGCAGGGAGCCTGATTCAGGGCTCGATCGCAGGACCCTGGGATCATGACCTGAGCCAAAGTCAGATGCTTAACGACTGAGCCAGCCAGGTGCCCTGCTAGAATCTTTTAAAAGAAATTTCAGACATCATGCTATTTAACTAAATACTTCACTATATGTTGCTAACAACTGAGAGATTTTTAAAAAATGTAATCACAATACCATTACCACATTTAACAAAGTCAATAATATTTTATCATCCAGTACCTAGTCCGTAGTCAAATTTCTTCAACTGTTCTAAAAAGTATCTTCTTTACAGTTGGTTTATTCAGTAAGAGATCCAAACAAGGCCCAAGCAGTACACTTTATTTTGTTGTCTAAGTCTGTAACAGGTCCTCCTCATTTCTTTAGGAGAAATACGATCATTTGTCCTTTGGAATATTCCATATTTTACGTTTGGCTGTTTATTTCCTTGTCATATCAAATAACTTGTTTCTTTACTCTCTACTTTCCATAAATGGTAGTAATATGTAGAAGTTTGGTTATATTCAGCATAAAATGACTCATTTTAAAATTTCTTAGAAATGCTTGCAAAAGACAATTGTCAGTATGTTATAGAATTATTTAGTGTCTCAGGTGAGTCTGTAATTTTACATATAGTAAAAATGAGGTATGTTTTCCATATAATAAAATGGACAGTTCTCAAGTATTTAATTTGATGAGTTTTAACAATTCTATACTCCCATTTACCCACTATCGAAAACAAGATATGGCACATTTTCACCACCCGAGAAAGTTCTTTATGCCTCTATCGGGTAAGTCTTCCCTTCCAGAGGCAACCATTCTCTGATTCCACTCAGCACACACTAGTTTTAACAGTTCTTAGATTTTATATAAATGGCTTCCTTTTCTCAAGAAAACATTTTTAGGAATCATCCTTATTGTTGCATGAATCAGTAGTTTTTACCTTTTTATTGCTGAGTAGCATTCTGTTGTACAGCTATGCCACAATTTGTTTATCAGTTCTGCAGAGGAACATCTGGATTGTGTCCAGTTTTTGGCTGCTATCAATACAGCTTTTTTTTTTAATTTTTTTAATTTATTTTTTATTTTTTATGTTATGTTAGTCACCATACATCATGTTTTTTTTTTAATTTTTTTATTGTTATGTTAATCACCATATATTACATCATTAGTTTCTGATGCAGTGTTCCATGATTCATTGTTTGCGTATAACACCCAGTGCTCCACGCAGAACGTGCCCTCTTTAATACCCATCACCAGGCTACCCCATCCCCCCACCCCCCTCCCCTCTAGAACCCTCAGTTTGTTTCTAAACATTCTTTTCTTTCAGCTTTATGGAAATATAATTAACAAATGAAATTGCAATATATTCAAAGTATACAAATGTGATATTTGATATACATTGTGAAAGAATTCCCATTATCCAATTCATCAGCACATGTGTTAACCTTATTCATTCATTCATTCATTCATCTGGTGAGAACAGTTAAGTTCTACTCTTTTAGCGACCTTTTTTTTTTTTAAGATTTTATTTATTTATTTGAGAGAGAGAGCAGAAGCAGGGGAGTGGCAGAGGGAGAGGGAGAAGCAGCCCCCCTCCCCGACGCCACGCTGCTGAGCAGGGTGCCCAGTGCAGGCCTTGATCCTAGGACCCAGAGACCAGGACCCGAGCCGAAGGCAGACACTCAACAGACTGAGCCACCTAGGTGACCCTCTTTTAGCAACTTGCAATTATACAGGGGCACCTGGGTGCTCAGTTGTTTGGGTATCAGACTCTTGGTTTCAGCTCAGGTCATGATCTCATGAGCTCAGGGTCATGAGGTAGAGTCCCCCCACCCCACCCCAATGGGCTCGGTGCTCAGGTCAGAATCTGCTTGAGATTCTTTCTCCCTCCTCCTCTGCTCCTCACTCTACCCTCACCCCTGACTCGCACATGCTCTCCCTCTCAAATAAAGTCTTTAATTTTTTTTTAATTACACAATATAGTACACATTCTTTTTGTGGGAATACACTTTCATCCCTCTTGGGTAAAAACCAAGGTATGATCTCTAAGATACCCTTCTGGAACTTAGGAAAATTTGCTTACTCCAAGGTTGCAAAGACCTTTTGGAAGGTTTAAAGTTCTAGCTTTTATGTTTAGGTCTATAATCCACTTTGAATTAGATTTTTGGGTATGGTGTGAAGTAGGGGTCCTGGGTCTTTTCTCATCTAGACATTTGAACAGTCTTTCCAGCACCATTTGTTAAAAAGACGCTGCTTTCCCCAAAGAATCTTGTGCCTTTGTTGAAAATCAATTGCTTGTTTACATGTAGATCTATTTACATCTCCTTATTCTAGTAATAAACTGTCCTGATTAGTTTAGCTTTAGAGCAAGTCTTGAATTCAGAAGGTGGAAGTTCTTCAACTTTGTCTTTTCAAGGTTGTTTTCACTATAGTTTGTGTTTCCAAATAAATTTTAGAATCACTGTGTCAATTCCTTCAAAATATGTTGCTGGTACTTTACTTTTGTAGGATTTATAGATCAATTTGGGGCTAATGAATACTTAATAGTATGAAGTCTTCCAATCAAGAACATGGTATCCCTTTCTGTTTATTAAGATCTTTAAATTTCTTAGCAATGTTTTATAGTTTTCAAGACAGATATAATATACATCTTTTGATAAATTTATTCCTAGGTATTTGATTTTTTAATGCTTTTATAAATCATTTTTTAAAAAATATCAGTTTTCATTTTTTTGGTTAGTATGGAGAAATAAAACTAATTTTTGTATTTCAATCTTATATCTTGCAATGCATTAAATTTACTCATTAGTTGTAATAGCTTTTCCCCCCTATGAATTTCTTAGTTTTCCATGTATTTAATCAGATCATCTTGGGGAAAAAAATAAACCTGGTTTCTTCCTGTTATCTTTCTAATATCTATGACTTCTGTTGTTCTTCTTGCCTTATTGCAATGACTACAACTTCCACTAAGTACAATGTTAAAATAGTGAGAATAGACAATCTTATACCTCTTGGGGAGAAAGTGGTCAATATTTTGTTATTAAATTTGTTGATAACTGTATGTTTTTAATAGATGCCCTTTATTAGATTGAGAAAATACTCTTATTTTTAGTTTGCTGAGAATTTTATAAATAAGCATTAAATTTTGTTAAATGCCTTTAATGCATTTATTGTCATATGATTCCCCTTTTATTATGTTAATGTGATGAACCATAATGATTTTTGATTATTAAGTCCCTTTGCCTTCCTTGTATATATGTCGTTAATTATGGAATATATCATCCATTATAAAAATCACTGGGTTTGATTTATTAAAGTTTTGTTGAGGATTTTTATGTATATTCATACGTGATTTTTACCTATGATTTTACTTCCTTTAAACATTTTTTTGGTAATATCCTTGTCAAGTTTGTAATTTGAGCTATCATGGCCTCATAAATGAGTTGGAAAACGTTTCTTTTCTTCTCCTCTATTTTGTAAGAAGTTTTGTGTAAGCCTGGTATTATTTCTTCTGAAATGTTTTGTAGAATTCATCAGTTAAGCCATATGGATCTCAAATTTGTGTATCTGTGTGTGTCTGTAAAATTTTAATTCAACTTACTTCTCCTGTTATATATAGGGCTTTTAGATTTTCTATTTTTTTGTGTTTCAGTTTTGGTAAGTTGCATTTCTCAAGGAATCTCCATTTCATCTATAGTCAATTTATTGGCATATAATTGTTTCAGTATCCTCTTATTTTTCTTTTAATAACTATAGGCCTTGTAGCACTACTGCCTCTTTCATTCTGGATACTAGCAATTTGTGTTTTCTCTCTTTTTTCTTGGCTAATTTTGCTAGGATTTCATAAAATGTATTAATCTTTTCAAAGAACTAACATTTAAGTTGTTTAGTTGGTGTGCTGTTTTATGTTTTCTATTTCATCAATTTCTGCTTTCTATTTTTTTAAATAGAGGTAAGAAAATAAAGTTAAAAGCAGAAATTGATGAAATAGAAAACAAAAAACAACATAGCTACTAAACAACTTAAATTTTAGTTCAAATTAATTTCCTCTACTTTGCCTAACTTTCTGAAATAAAAGCTGAGATCATTTACCTTAAACATTTCTTCTCTAATCAGGAGTTCAAAACAGTAAATTTCTCTCAAGCACTGCCTTAGCCACATCTTACAAATTCCTATCTATTGTATCTTTATCATTACTCAGTTTGAAGTATTTAAAAAATTTTCCTAGTGGTTTATTCTTTGTCTCATGGGTTATTTAGATGTGTGTAAGTTATTTTCTAAATAATTTGAGGTTTTCTACATATGATTTCTAATTTAATACTGTTGTAGTCAGAGAAATATTCTGTGTGATTTCATTTTCTTAACAGTTTTTAGAATTTTTTTTTATGACCCAGCACATGATTTGTTTTGGTTATCTCATGTGCATTTCAAAAGAATTTCTATCTCAGGGTTGTTGGATGGAAGGTCCTATAAATATTAATTTGTTCAATTTGGTTGGTAGTACTGTTCAGTTTCTATATCTTTACTTATCTTTTACTGGAGTTAGTTCTTTGGTCTAGCAATTAAAATCTCTATCATTGTGAATTTGTTTACTTATCCAGAGGAGTGTTAAAATCTCTATCATTATGAATTTGTGTGTTTATCCTTTTGCTTGTGTTGAATGTTTGGTTGATGTACTTTGAAGCTCTGTCATTAAGTGCATATGTTTAAAATTCTTATAGCTTTTTAATGAATTGGCCTTTTTATCATTGGAAAATATCTCTATCTTTCTTTTCAATGTCTATTTTTTCTGAAAGCTACAACAGCTTTTCCACTCTTATTTCAGTGTATATCTGTGTCTTTATTTATATTCTCATTGTACATAAAGTGTGTACCTTAAAGACAACATATAGTTGGGTCTAACTTTTAAAATCCAGTCTGAAAATCTCTGCCTTTTCATGGAGTACATTTATATCTAATGTAATTATTTAAGTTACTGGGTTTAATTCCATCATTGTGGCATTTGTTTTCTCTTTGTACCATCTGATCTTCTTCTGTTTCTCTTTTTTTGTCTTCTTTTCAATTAATCAAATATTTTTAAGAATTATACTTTATTTCCTTAATAGGCTATTTTTGTTACTTTTTAGTGTATGTTCTAGAGAGTATAATATTCATCTTTAACTTATCACTGTCCACCTTCAAATATTACTGTGCAAACAATGTAGAAAACTTGCAACAGCATAATTCTATTTAATCTCCCTCTTATTTGTTGTGATTTTATATATATTTTACTTTCTTATATCTTATCTTAAATACATTGTTATTATTTTTGCTTTACATTGTCAATTGTCCTAAATTAAATATAAATATCTATGCAAATTCACATATTATATTTAAGTATACTATTATAAATATAAGAGAATTTCATATATAAAATATATTTAAATATATAATGTATAAAAGTACAAAATGTACTATGTAATATGATGTATATTTATATAATATCTAATAATGGATATAATTAATTATAGGTAATAGATCAGTAGAGTAATAATAGTTAAGAATACATATAATAATATATTACTCTCTCTTTCTACTAATATATATAATATTTATATATAACTAATATAATATAGAATATATATTTATATATATATAAAAATCTCTTATATTTATCCACATAGTTACTCTTTCTGGTGATTTTTATTTTTTCCTTGTAAATACAGGCACCTAGCTTGTATTTTTTTAATACCAAAAATTTTCCATTGGCATTTTGCATAGATTGCATTTATTGATTTAAAACTTCTTTGTCTACTTGAAATGTCTACTTTGCTTTTATTTCTGAAGGATATATTTGCTACATACAGCATTCTGTTTCTGCTTTCAGCACTTTAAAAATGTTATTCCATTGCTTTCTGGCTTTTCTTTTTTTTCCTGATGAGTATTAAACCGTTATTGTTATTATTCTGTTCTCTTGCATGTAAGTTGTTTTTTTATTTAGCTGTCCTTAAGATTTTCTCTTATTTATTTACTTTTTTGTGTATGTCCAATAGTTTGACTATGTTATGCCGAGAATGTATGGGTTGATATATTTCATTAATTTTGAAAAATTAGCAGCCATTATCTTTTCAAAATAATTCTCTGCCCCGTAGTCTCTCTCTCTCTCACTCTCTCTGGAACACAAATTATACATATGCTAGATGATTTGAAATCATTCAGTAAGTCTTAGATTCCCTGTTCAGTTTAGACTTTTTTCTCTTGTATTTCTGTTTTATGTCTATTGTTGTTTTCCAGTTCAGTGATCTTTTCTTCTGTTGTGTACAATATGCTCTTGTGTCCAATGAATGAATTTTATACTTCTTACATTGTTCTAGCATTTCTACTTAGCTTTTAAAAATAATTTTATATACCTTCTGAAATTTTCAATCTCTTCCTTTATCAGCTTTCACTAGATTCTGTAACACATTTACCAGAATTATCTTAAAGTTCAGGTTAGCTAAATTCAGTATCTGGGTTATCTGTTAGGTTGTTTCTGTCTCTTCCTTATTGGTCACATTTTTCTACTTATTCATATGTTTTATAATTTTTATTCTATGGCAGTCTTTTGTGTCAATTACATTAGAAACTACCAGCAAAGTGCTCTCCCCTTCCTCTGTCCTGTTGCTAGGATCAGTGCTGAGTTAGTCCAATCTGTAATTGAGCTGAACCTAGGCTTTGTGATAGGTTTATTTAGATCCAATTTGCCACTGGCTTCAAATACTTTGAAGTCAGGATCAGCACTTTGTTTTCAGTAGAGCTTGAGATAGGAGCACCAGTAATTGTCTAGAGATACTTCTGTGTTTAAGAACTCAATTCCTAACTTTTTGAGTTACCAGAAGTTCTTTTTTTCTCCAGACTTGTCTTGACTTTCTGTATCTGAGGATATCTCTGTCTGTGCAGGTTCTTTAACCCATTGATGCACCTTCGGGGATTGCTCAGTTTTCCTAACCGCCCCCCCAGCCTTCAGTGGGCTGCTGCCCCCAAATCAGTGAAAGACCCAGTGAATATCCTATGTAACTCAGGAAGAATCACTGTTCTACTCTTTCCCTCCCTGCAGCCTGCAGCGTTTAGTGCCTTCTGCCCTGTGCTTTGGTGAAGGCTCTGTGTGCCTAGGGGAGATGGCTCTCAATTCTCTTTTCTTGCTCCCAGTCTTTAGCATTGTCCTCCTACACTTACTGATGGCCTTTTGGAAGAGAGTTGGTGGGTGGGTACAGATTCGTTCTGTGACTAGGGCTCTTCAGGACTGTAATCTGTCATACTAACCACATGTAGCTATCCATAGTTTGTTAAAGGTTGAGCTGGTTTCTCCTTACCTCCATCTATGGAAGAATTGTTTCTCTGTTTCTACTACTGTTCTCTTAGCATTAAAAACAGCTATAGGATTCTCTCTTAGGAAAGACTTGTCCATTTTAAAATTTAATTCCCTTTGTTTCTTTTTTATCATTAATTCTCTAATATGTTTAAAAACTCTAATTTTGTATTTTTACCTGTTTTGTTTTGATTTTTAGGGTAGGGATGATGGTTGTATTAGTTTCCTATTATTGCTGTAAACAATTACCACAAATTTAGTGTCTTATACAATATAAATTTATTATAGGCATACTTCAGAGATATTGCAGGTTTGGTCCTAGACCACTGCAACAAAGTGAATACCACAATAAAATGAGTCAAATGAATTTTTTGGTTGTCCAGCACATATAAAAGTTATGTTTATGCTATACTGTAGTCTATTCAGTATGCAATAGCATTATGTCTACAATAATGTACGTACCTTAATTTAAAAAATGCTTTATTGATAAAACATGCTAACCATCATCTGAACTTTCAGGGATTTGTAATCATGTTGCTAGTAGAGCATCTTGCCTTGATGTTGATGCCTGCTGACTGATCAGGGTAGTGGTTGTTAAGGGTTGGGGCAGCTGTGGCAATTTCTTAAAATAAGACAATAATCAGTTTTGCTGCATCAATTGGCTCTTCCTCTCGTAAATGATTTCTCTGTGATGTTATTTGATAGCATTTTACCCTCAGTAGAACTACTTTCAAAATTGAAGTCAATCCTTTCAAAGCTTGCCACTACTTTATCAACTAAGTTTATACAACATTTTAAATATTTTATCATTTCAACAATCTTCACAGCATCTCCACCAGCAGTAGATTCTATCTCAGGAAACCACTGTCATTGGTCATCTATAAGAAGCAACTCCTCTTCCCTTACAGTTTGATCATGAGATTGCTGCAATTCAGTGACATCTTCAAGCTCCACTTCCATTTCTTGTTCTCTTGCTCTTTCTCCCACATCTGCACTTATTTCCTCCACTGAAGTCTTGAACCCTCAAAGCCATCCATGAGGGTTGAAATCAACTTCTAAACTCTTATTCTTGTTGATATTTTGGCCTCTCCTCGTGAATCATATATGTTCTTAATGGCATCTAGAATGGTAAATCCTTTCCAGAAGGTTTTTAAATCACTTTGCTCAGATCCATCAGAGGAATCACTATCTGTGGCAGCTATAGTCTTAGGAAATGTATTTCTTCAATAAAAAGACTTGAAAATCAAAGTTACTCCTTGATGCATGGGCTACAGAATGGATATTGTGTTAGCAGGCATGAAAACAACATTAATCTCATTGTACATATCCATCAAAGGTCTTGAGTGACTAGATGCATTGTCAATGATCAGTTATATTTTGAAAACAAACCTTTTTTTCCCCTGAGCAATTGTTCTCAACTGTGGGCTTAAAATATTCAGTAAACCATGTTGTAAACAGATGTGCTGTCATTCAGACTTTGTTGTTGCATTTCTAGAGTAGAGGCAGATAGATTTAACATAATCCTCAAGGACCTTAGGAGTTTTAGAATGGTAAATGAGCAGTGGCTTCAACTTCAAGTCACCAGCTGCATTAGCCCCTAAAGAGAGTCAATCTGTCCTTTGAAGCTGTGAAGCCAACATAAGGCTGTTTTACCTACATTGAAAATCTGATGTTTAGTGTAGCCACCTTCATTAATGATCTTAGTGAGCTCTTCTAGATAACTCACTGCAGCCTCTACATCAGAACTTGTTGCTTCACCTTGCGCTTTATGTTATAGAGATGGCTAATTTTCCTTAACCTTGTGAACCAACCTTGCTAACCAACCTTCCAACTTTTCTTCTGCAGCTTCCTTACCTCTCTCAGTCTTCATA
Source organism: Callorhinus ursinus (assembly GCF_003265705.2). NCBI lineage: Eukaryota > Metazoa > Chordata > Mammalia > Carnivora > Otariidae > Callorhinus > Callorhinus ursinus. The sequence continues at coordinate 4,624,856 of NW_027397087.1, forward strand.
GAATTGAAGAGAGGTCTTGCCCTGGATTAGCCTTTGGGCTAAAGGCATATAGTGGCTGGTTTGACCTCTTATCCAGACCACTAGAATCTTCTCCATATCAGCAATAAGGCTGTTTCACTTTCTTATCATTCATGTGTTCACTCGAGTAGCACTTTTAATTTCCTTTAACTTGACATTCACAACTTGGAAAACCATTTGGTGCAAGAGGACTAGCCTTCAGCCTACCTCAGCTTTCAGCATGCCTTCCTCACTAAGCTTAATCATTTCTAGGTTTTGATTTAAAACAAGAGACATGAGACTCTTCCTGTCACTTCAACACTTAGAGTCCATTGTAGGGTTATTAATTGGCCTAATTTGAAAACTGTTGTATCTCAGGGAATAGAAAGGCCCAAGGAGAGGGAGAGAATTAAGGGAATGGCTGGTTGGTGGTAGAGCATTCAGAACACATTCAACATTTATCCATTAAGTTTGCCATTTTATATGGTTGTGGTTTGCAGTGCGCATACACCCCCCATTACAATAGTAACATCAAAGATTACTGATCACAGATTACCATAAAAATATAATAATAATGAAAAAGTTTGAAATATTGCAACAATTACCAGAATGTGACTCAGAGACAGGACGTGAGCCAATGCTGTTGGAAAAATGGTGCCAATAGGTTCATTCAGTGTTGCCACGAACCTTCAATTTGCAAAAAATAAAGCGAAGCACAGTAATATTTTACACTTCTGGAGGTCAGAAATGTGAAATGAGTTTTACAGGGCTCAAAACAAGGTGTCAGCAGGGCTGTATTCCTTCTAGAGGCTCTAGGGGATAATTCATTTCCTAGCTTTTTCCAGCATCTAGAGGTGACTGCCTTCCTTGGCTCTTGCCTCCTTCTTCTATCTTTAAAGAGCATCCCTTCCCCTTCAGCTTCTTTCATCATATCTCCTACTTTCTCACTTTGTTTCTTTTCCCTCCCTCTAATCACAAGGACCCTTGTGATTACACCGGACCCACCTGGATAATACGGGCTAATTTCCACATTTCAACATCCTTAATTTGATCACGTATGCAATTTCTCTCTGCTTTCTGTATGGTAACATCTTCACGGATGTCAGAGATTAGGACACGGACATCTTTGGGGGACCATTATTCAGTCTGCCACAGTGGTCTATTGCAACTTCCTATTTCCTAACAGAAATTTATCATTTAAAATAATAAGTTTTATTTTAATCTTCACAAAGAAAACTCTTATATAGAAATATTTCCTCAAGGTTTACAACTAAGTGCTTCTTCTTTTTCAGAGTAAAGCAGAGGAAAAATCTAACCATCTGAAGTACTTAGGCCTGCTACAAGTCTGTATTGTTAACTTATCTCCTTTGACTTTCTGATGGCTCAAATGGGGATTGTTATTCTTCATGGATCTATTATGATTACTGTGTTCAACGCCATAGGAAAAAGTCCTGATGAAGAATAACATGGCAGGAACTCAATAAATAAATGTTCATTCAGCTTCATTTTCTCTTTTCTTCAATGTATCAAATCAGAAGAGTAAGAACAGAAAATTAGAACTCCAAACATGCAATGGCAACAGTGTCAAAGTTGAGCTTCCTTTTGAAATACTTGCCAACTATTGTCCGTGGCCTTTAAGTTGGTGGAATTGAGGTATATCTTATGGACATTCAACCATGTAAAAGTTCACAGAGTTATATGCCATATGACTGGCATCCTGTTGTTCCATCTACTCTCTTGAGAGCTTTGGAGAACCGATATCCCTACATGGTGGAAATATGTCTAATGCTACATTCCGCTAACCCTTACTTATTTCCATGGTAATTGGCCGCAGAAGAAAAAAAATCTTGTGTTGTCATCAGAGTAACTTGGCAATGGCTGACAGAGTGATGTCTGAACTCCATATACAAATCTTCCCTTTGTGGGCAGTTTTACCCCTAATGAGTATCTACTCAGTACAATTAGTCATTTCAGTACTCTATATTTTAGAACTATTCATATGTTGGTTTATAAATAGCTGGCATAGAAAAAGTGGTTTTGGTTTAATAATGCCCTCTATTTTAGGTGACACTAAGTACCCTGTTATTCCTAGGGAAATAAATAATAATATACCTCTTACAAAATGCTAATCCCAGTCCATTATTATTAGTTCATCCTATGGGATAGGGTTGAGACAATGTGACACTGAAGTAAAAGCATGAGTGGTAATTATACTTTAAGATGTCCCATAATTAAAATAAAACCTTTATAAAAGAACATTTTCCGTAGTTAGTTTATAACATCTCTTGCAAGTTTTCACTATGTCCGTTTTTACATTTCAAGTAAAAAAGCTATGTGACAGTATTGTGTATCATCAATGTCTAAGCACAATTGCAATTGATATACTGTTTTTACTTTCCTTCTTTACAAAACAAAGTCCACGTACGGGAGCACAGCACTTCCAGCTACTGACACATCATGATGGTCAGGCGACAGAACACAGATATGGCAATCTGCTTGGCTGACTTCTGCTACGTACTGGGAATCATGGAATAGGTCCCAGCAGGCTGAGAGCTGTGCACCCACGTACTGCAGAGTGCTCTGATTACAGCAGGTAGGTGGCTGGGGTAAGGGAGAACTTGAGAGAGGTAGGAGTCCAACATAATGTGATGTGTGATTTACTGGAGTTTGTGGGGACACATGCTATAATTGTATGGTTGGTACAATGTCTGATTGTTGTGTCTTTCATACCCACTGGAGGTCAGCTCCCGCATATAAGTGATAACCCACTAGAGCTTTTGTTGTGAGTGCAATCGAAACATACAAAATGAATAGCAACTGATTAATTGAAGCCGGTTACATTTTTGGAAAACAAATCAAAGTGATTTGCATGAATCACAATTTGTTACATAATACATTTTGAGAGCACAGATTACCTTTTTAAAGCCTAAGACACATATATACACAGTGGCACAAACAGAAATATAATAAACTGGGCTATAACTACATAATTCACATTGAATACTGGATGCCAAAACTGATGTGAAACAAATGATTTTCCAATAAACTACTCAGGCAGAGCCATATCTGCTCTAAAATTTCAATTGAATATTATTTATAAGACCAATAATTCTTCACAATTGTTAACCATGGGATGATGGAACAATTTGTTTTACATATTAGTTTGGGGGGTTTGTGTATTCCCAGGTTGGGAACTGATTTGTAGTCATGTCCCAGAAGATATGGTAAATAAATAGTAAGTCTGAGAGAAGTACTTACGTGGAGGAAAACTTCCAGGGTGAAATCATTATGGCCTTTTTCTAGTTTTGAATAAAAACTATAGTAGAAATAGTGTTGTCAGCATTAAAGGCAAATATCATCATAATATATTTCCCTGAATTTAATATCTGTAGTAGATTTTAAGAATAATTTTTTAAAATATTTTTCTTAAACTTATTATGTGTCATTCTTATTGTTAAAAGCTGTACTATGCAAATACTAACACAATTAAAAACTGGATTTCAGCCTTTATTAATAACTACTTTTAGAATGGATCTTCTGGCAATGATGACTATCAAAATCTTCATGAAGAAGATGAGAACCAAGCTAAACTGTTAAAGATAAATCATATGACAAAAAAAAAAAACAACAACTACTTTTAGTATTAGCTGTTTTTCCTTTTTGGTTTGGGCTTAGGCATATGGTATATATATTTACATGGACTTCTATACACACACATATATATGAAATATTCTTAGGAAAATATATAAAATACACAAAAATATATACAAAATGGGATTATACATATATGTCACTTTATAATCTGCTTTTTTTATATAACAAAAGACACCAAACATTTTTCTGTCAATAAATATGTATCTATGTCATCATGGTATATCATTTATTTAACCAATCATAGATTTGTTTTACTATAATAAACAAAATAGCAAAGAAAAACATCCAGATACATAAATCGAAACACTTGTTTGATGATTCTGTTGACATAAATTCCTTCATGTAGAATTACTGAATCAAAATGTTATGCAGATTTTGAACACTTTGGCTTATATTGTAAAATTACCTCTCAATAAGCTTGTATTAGAAGTTGTGGTGTATATATAATGGAATACTACTCAGCCATAAAAAAGAATGAACTCTTGCCATTTGCAATGACATGGATGGAGCTAGAGTATATGATGCTAAGCAAAATAAGTCAGTCAGAGAAAGACAAATACCATATGATTTCACTCATATATGGAATTTAAGAAACTAAAACGATGAACATGAGGGGAAAAAAGAGAGAGGCAAACCATAAAATACACTCTTAACTACAGAGAACAAACAGGGTTGTAGAGGGGAGGACGTCAGGGAGATTGGTTACACGGTTCACGGGAATTAGAGAGACACTTGGGATGAGCACTCTGTGTTGTATGTAAGTGATGAATCACTAAGTGCTACACCCTGAAACTAGCATTACACTGTATGTTGACTAACCAGAATTTAAATGAAAACTGGGAAGAAGGAAAAAAAAAAAAGAAATGACTCTTCAGTTTTCTTGTCTCATGACTCCTAACTACAAATGTAAATATCCTTTGATAGTATTTTGGGTTCCTTTCTTACTTTTTTTCCCCCTCCCTCCTTTATTCCTTTATTTCTCTATTTCTTTAGACAAATACAGAGCAAAGCATCTTTTTATTTTTATTAAGTGCAAAATCTTCCTTAACAGAAATTTACTTAAGTTAATGATAAATGTAAGTAATTTCTAAACTTTGCATTAATTCACTCTGGGAGAAAGGACCACTCACCTTTAGAATTTTGGGATTCCATGTTGTCATTTCTATGCCTGCCATCTTGCTCCTGTTAAAGTGTCCATTAAGAACATTTTCCTAGGGAAAATCATTGTATAGACTTTAAATGATATTTCATTTCTTTCAGAAGGAAATACATATACGGTAAAGCTCCTAAATCCAGTTGATGATTACTAAATGTTTAAGAAGGCCGTCAATCATCAGTAAGTTGAGAATAGAATGATCCACAGTCCCGTTCTCAATTCACTAGTTCTTGTCAACTAGAGGTTCATCACCAGAAAAATAGCATGTATTCCAATAGATGTTTGTTTGACCTTAACTGAAGCTTTTATTCTCTGATTTTTTTGTATGCATTTTATCCTTTCTTGACAAAGATATATTTTTTTAATTTACTGAATTAAGGGATTTGAAAGGAAACCAAAACATTTAGACAAAAATACTTTTCTTAAGTAAAAGTTAGAATTTGGGGGAGTTTCTGGCTAATAAAAATATTAGAAAGTCAGAGATTTTTTTCCCTTCAAAACTGGCTACAGGGGTGCCTGAGTGGCTCAGTCAATTAAGCGTCTGACTCTTGATCTCAGCTCAGGTCTTGATCTCAGCATTGTGAGTTCAAGCCCCATGTTGGTCTCCATGATGGATATGGAGCCTACTTAAAAAAAAAAAAAAAAGTGGCTACATAATATAAGCTAGAAAAATCACATTGATAAGTTCCTGTTTTTTCCTTCTTTTTTCTTTATTATTATTTTTAATTTTAATTTTTGTTATTTAGCATACAGTATTACATTGGTTTCAGGTGTAAAATATAATGATTTAACAATTCCATACATCACCCAGTGCTCATCACAACAGGTGCACTCCTTAATCCCCTTCACATATTTCACCTATTCCCCCACCCACCTCCCTTCTGGTAACCATTAGTTTGTCCTGTATAATTAAGAGTCTGTTTCTTTCTCTTTCTTTTTTCCCTTTGCTCATTTTTTTTTTAGTTCCACATATGAGTGAAATCATATGGTATTTGTCTCTCACTGACTGACTTATTTTGCTTAGCATTATACTCTCTAGCTCCATCTGCGTTGTTGTAAATGGCAAGATTTCATTCTTTTTTATGGCTGAATAATATTCCATTACACACACACACTACACATTCTTTATCCATTTACCAATGGATAGACATGTGGGCTGCTTCCATAATTTGGCTATTGTAAATAATGCTGATACAAATATAGGGATGCACATATCCCTTTGAATTAGTGTTTTGTATTTTCCTTAGTTATTTTAATATCATGATATTTCATGATAGGCACAGGAACATTGATGATTTTTTTTTTATTTTTAGCATTGTTGCTTCTTTTATTATGTTAATCACCATACATTACATCATTAGTTTTTGATGTAGTGTTCCATGATTCATTGTTTGTGTATAACACCCAGTGCTCCACGCAGAACGTGCCCTCCTCAATACCCATCACCAGGCTAACCCATCCCCCCATCCCCCTCCCCTCTAGAACCCTCAGTTTGGTTCTCAGAGTCCATAGTCTCTCATGGTTCGTCTCCCTCTCCGATTTCCTCCCGATGTTTGTAGCAGCAATGTCCACAATACCCAAACTATGGAAAGAGCCAAGATGTCCACCGACAGATGAATGGATAAAGAAGATGTGGTGTGTGTATATATATATATATATATATATATATATATATATATAATGGAATATTATGCAGCCATCAAAAGGAAAGAAGATAGCATTGATGCTTTTTAATTGAAAGGTTTTTATGCATGTCATTTTAATATATAATCATATCATTGGTAATATTTTTTCTAGCCAAATGCATTTACAATTTAATGGTGTAAACACATTAGAAAAATAAGTTTCATTTAATTAGGGTGACCTAAGACAAAATTGTGAATTAAGTGGGGATTTATCCTAGGTATTTTCTTAATTCCAATGTTCTCATTTGAAAAAACTGTTGAACATACATAACATTTTAATGGCGTAAATGAATCAGGTAATTTCTCTAATCTTAAAAAGTTCTCAGTTAAGACTATGGACTCTGAGAAACAAACTGAGGGTTCTAGAGGGGAGGGGGGTGGGGAGATGGGTTAGCCTGGTGATGGGTATTAAAGAGGGCACGTACTGCGTGGAGCACTGGGTGTTACACACAAACAATGAATCATGGAACACTGCATCAAAAACTAATGGTGTAATGTATGGTGATTAACATAACATAATAAAATTAAAAAAAAATTAAATTAAAAGAAAAAGTTCTCAGTTAGCCAGGAATAGTTAAGGAAAAGTGGCACGGGTTGAAGAGACGTCCATAAGGACGGAACTTGTACAGAGGTGGAATGCAAGGAAGAACATGACTTGCAAGGATTCAGTTGGAATTATTTATCCTCTTCACTGAATCTACTCACTTCAGGGTTAAAACTGGAGGTTAAGCCATTCATATGGTTTCCCCTTTCACAGTGGACTAGAGTCAGGACCTTTCTGTTTTCTTCTCCCTCTTCACGAAAATTCTCTTCATTATAGCTATTTGTGGGAGGACACTAACACCTTTGCGTGAATGTTTGCCATTGACTTATAAGATACTGTACTTACTATCTTTCCTATCCCCAAAGAGGGGCCGTGCCTAATGGGACAAACTTTTAATGGTGGAATTTCAGGCAACAACAGCAACAACTTGTTCCAGAGATGTTTTGGGATCTTTCACATTGTTCATCATAGATAGCCATTTATCTGGCCACGAATAAGCCAGATTTCAGGTCTAAATGAAATCATCTTCATAGAAAGCTTTTCTGAAGAAAAATTAAGTATATCCAGTTGTGAGTGATACCTATGCCACGTACAAGAGTTTATCCTAATGTTATTTGGAAATCTCAGTACAACTATCACCCTCCACTGCTGTTTACTCTGCTAAGTACAGATAACAACCACTGACTTTGGTGATTCTCTGGATAATACATATCCTGAGACGCACTTGTGACCGTCAAGACAATAGAGTCATGGCTGGAGTGGTTTAAGGCTGAGGTTCCTGTCCCATGAAAACTTTGTGGGCTGGCTGGCATGTGACTTTCTGGTAACACACTTATGAGTTAAGATACTTCCCATTGTAGGTCATAGGGTCTGGTGCCAAGAGATCTCCTGATTCTGACTTAGGCTTGTTTTACACATTACTGGGAATTAAACTTGTTAGTGCCAGTTCCATCTTTTCCATTAGATGCTCATTAATAAAAACCTAGATGCCCATTATTCATCACATCATAACATACTGGATGACAGTTAATTCACCTAAAGTTTTCACATTTGATAACTTCTTCATTTGTGCTAATTGGGTTACTTGGAATTTTCCATCAATCATGGCATGTCAGGTCCTGGCTCTTCTGAAAGAATCCATTTGTGAGGCATATATTATACACTAGATGTACACAAGCAAAATTAAGTGTAGGATCTAATTTCAACTCTGATTCATGTCTGCCTTGTTAGAGTGGAGGGCACAACTTGGCCCCTCAATAGATTCTTTTTCCAAAGAGGAAAATAAGGCTGAGAGGCATTGCCTTTACCTCAGCTCACTTTACTCAAAACTCCACTGATTCATAGCAGCCTGAGAAAAGATTTACATTCAAGGGAACTCTGAAGGAATATTCACTGCAGGGAGCAGTGTGGGGCACAAGCAGAAAGGGTTCTGAGCATCTGGGAAACTGAGCTCTGCTCTGGCACTTTAAGTAGCATTACAATTTTATTCCTTGTATTCCTCCTCTGTAAGCCCCAACAGGTACGACTGATATTTTCTTTGGATCATTCCAGCTCTTTAATGTGATCAAAGTACATGGGAAGGAATTCTTGAGGTTTGAGGAAGTCTTATGTTGATATTTTCTACTTCACTACAAATGTTTCCTGTGTCCATTCACCTACAGTCTTCCTTTCAGAGAAATGCTTTGCTCTTTTAATCAAAGCAACTGATTTCTCATTCTAACTGTAATCTGAAATTCATGCTCTGTTTCTCTTCTTATTGTGACATAATAAAAAAAAAACACAGTAGAGTTGAAAAAAGTAAGAATGTGGTGGTGTACATTTTGCTTTCCTTCTGCTATTATCAGCAATGCTTACAACTTAGATACAGCATATTCCAATAAAAGAGAAACTCAGCAGAGGACAGAGGCTCAGGCCGCCTTTGTCCACGACACATGGTGAGTCATCTTAGCACAATGTGATTGGCCTATAACTACAGCAGTGTCTGCTCACTGGGCCGAATCAGCAGTCATCCGACTGGTTCGTGTATCTTCAAGGTCAAGTAAATAAGCCATTCCTACAGCCCCAAATTTCTCCTTATGCCAACATGCTGCAGGGAGACTAAGTAGGTCACAATAGGACCAGATAATAATTCATTTCAGGTTTCCAGGTTGCTAGGAGCCCCAGCGGTTTTCCTATGTATGGCCCACATTCTCTTCAATCTTGCTCAGCTATTTCCCTTCTGAGGTCTTGCTCTCAGATCTGCATATATTTACATGTTTTAGCCTGTAAGCTTTTTAGCTACAAATTATATAAAATAGAGGTCAGCCCTCTGCCAATATAATTTTCTCCCCCCCCATTTGCTTACTCTCAAAAATAAATAAAAACATGAATGGGAAGAATAAAAAAGTGAAGTCTTTTCTATAGAGGTCTTTTAACTCGACAGTCAAGACAACTGTTGTTTTAACACTACTCTCCAGAGTGCTGCATTTTATCTCCAACTTCCAAGGTGCTTTGCTCCAAGCTGGTGTTTTCCCAACTGTACATAGAGGGGAAATGGTGTTCCTCAAAAGGTTAAAAGACATGATATCTTTCAGTGACGTTGGATCTCAAGACAATTTATAGACTTGGAAAATTTTTCTGGACACTCTTAATTAAATCACTAATGGTATGCTCTGGGATTTTGGCCATTCTTAGCTTAGTAAATTTGTGATTAGTGAAAAATCATTGGGTCAGGCCTTTCTGCTTTCAAGGTCATTGTGGTTCTTAGCCCTGTAATCCTATTTCTAGAATGATTTTTTTCTTCTGAACTTTAGTTTCATATTTTAATCTGTTTTGTGTTATTGCTGTTTAAATAATTTTCAATTTCAGTCTCCTTCAGTCTCCTTCAACATCTTTCAAACTTTCCAAGCATTTCTGGTCTTGGTCCCATTTTAAAGCATAGTATCAAAACATTGTTCATAGGTTTGGGAATAAAGAAGAAATACTACTAATTTATAAATTCACTAATATTCCATCCCTTACACTTACTGGCCTATATGGCACATTTGTGTACATTAGAAGAAGCTCTTCTTTCCTTAAGACATTTTCCTATCTGCCAGAACATTAGTCCTGATAAATAAAGAAATCTACAGTGTCTATGAATGATTCTCCCTGGAGTTGGTCAGTGCACAGTCTGTCCCACTGTATGCAGGAGACATGAAGAGTCTTTACCTTTACCTAAACATTGTTGCTCTAATTATAGTTGTATACTTTCACAAAAGGAATGCCATCTTTATAGATTGACTTTGACTGCTGAAACTTGAAACTGAACTTGAAGTTCAATGGGAGATAGTATTGCACCAATGATTAAAATGATTGTTAGCTAGGATAAGAAAAACAGCTCCTTCTCTTAGGATTGTAACGTAAAGCTCCTTTACCCAGGGAAAAACAGCAGAGGCATGAAGCCAGTCTTTTCTGAAGAGATTGCCTCCAGAAAAAACAAGACTCCGATGTTAAATAGGGAAGTCTGTAACATAAATCATTCACTACAGTGCATGATTATTGGGCACATTATAATCTGCGTATGTACAGTATTTTAAAATACATCTGATGATTAATAAATCATCCACGTGTAATGACATATGGATATCAGAAAAATGGTTCTCTCAGTACTGTTGAAATCTGCCGAGTAGAATACTGGCATGTTTCCAAGACTTGATTCATATGCTCTTTCCGAAATCTAAACAACAATGGATCAAATGTTTACCTGGATTAATGGTTTAAGTTAATTATTCTATTAATTCTCAGAAGACCATAATGCAAGTCAAAGGTTATGATCTCGATTTAGTGCCATTTTAGTTGTACCCTATTAAATGTTCATCTTTAACTTTCTGAACAAAGTATAAAAATGGAACTCCATTGCCTAGACTAGAGGATAAAGTCTAAACTCTCTGGCAAGGTATACAACAAAACTTTCCTGGCCAACTTTGCTGTCTACGCTTTTGTTAGTATAAGTGGATGGGGGAGGGGCTTGGACTCTTTCCTGAGGAGGGGTTCTTCAGAATCTGTCCCATGATCATGTGTGAAAGAACAAAGGGGAGCTCATCTTTTTGTCCCAGATGAAGGTATGCTCAGGGATAAATGCACTGCTTTAGAACTGAATCTGAAGGAAAAAGCCTGCCATGGAGATGAGATTAAATGAGGTGTGTGGTGTTGGAGGCAGCACCTAAAGAAATTTCTAAAGAATGAAACAGTCTGTGGGCAGAGTGTGTTCAAATTTCCTGACACTTAACTCTTCAGCTCTTTCTTCAATAATTCAAGCATTCACTATATTCCAGCTATACCAATGATTACTTTTCCCTCTGCTTTGAACATTTCCCCCATACCTTCCACCTTTTGAATATGTTCTTTAAGAACCAACTCAAGCCTCTACTTCTTTTTCTTTCTCTGAACCTTATACAAACTTTGATTGTAGTATGTATCCTAGGGCATTCTAATTATTTATATGAAGCCTATTTCCTCTTATAGACTATTAACTCACTGAGGTCAGGGCAATTTTTCTTTCATTGTTCTATCCCCCTGGATGGAAACTAAGGTACTTTCAGTAGAGTTTGTGGAATAAATAAATAAAAATGATTACTGAGATCTATATCCTGCCCTGGCACATACAAAATAGTCCCTGACATAGCAAGCCCCAAGTATTTATAGGTATTTTCCAGGTGCCAAAGACTCATGCTTGCAGGTGTTTTGGGGGATGCAATGGCTTGTGTATGAGATACAGACTTTATCATTGATGAATTTACAATGCAATTTGAGAAGCAAGATATATACTCATGAGATCAGTAGGAAAAATACAAGGTAGTGTGTAATATATGCTAGCTTATTTGTTACAGACCAAGTTCATAGTGAGTAAATACCTCAAGTGAGGAACATTTGGTTTGAAATAACTCCTTCCAGAAACTTCCTTACTATTAAAGCCTTCTCATGGAGTAGACAAAGAAAGGAAAGAACTGCATACTATGAACCCTGGAATGAGAGTTTGAGTACTTGATAAGATGAAAGTTGAAGTCACTTACAACCTTGAGGTTTCTCATAACTATGAGGCAATAACCATGTTGGGCTGAGTGGTGAGAGTTGCTCCAGGAAGAGGAGAATATGATAATGTCCTCTGTCGGAGAGTATGTTTCAGTCATCAGGACCCGGGTCTCGTGAAGGGCAAGTTAGTGGACATTTGCATGGGCTTCTGATTTCCTCTCCTTTCATTTTGAAACAATGGTGTTAGAAAATTTTCAAATTAAGATGAAGTTTTCCAAACATAATCTTTTCTCCTTAATGTTCAAAATAGCCTTGGGGCTAATTTCATTCTTCTCCTTTTCAAATGGATTGTGTAAACAAACATTCTACTAGTTCTTCCCAGTAAGGCTAAATTGTTAACCAGAAATCCCACAGCCTTCAGTGAGCCATTGCTAAGGAGCTTCACTAGGTTGGAGCACTTTAGTCATTTTGTAGCTAATGTAAAACCATACGAAAATAATTTGTTTCTATAGCCACCTATAGATATGTTAACCAAATAGTGGGTTTTTATTTTGTTTTGCTCATAGATAAATACTTTCCAACAAGATTAGCTTAGAAAAGAAAAAAAAAATAGAGCATTATGCAGTCATAGTGTTGGACTTCTATCATTTTTTTGACTTCTATTTCACAGAAATAAGGGTTGAGAAAGCCAGCACATGACAAAAGAGCACTTTCTAAGAAAAACATTTTAGTTCAGCATCATATGGCATCACTCAGATCCAGTGCCATTTGCTGAAATACTTATAGTTCTTCCTAAGCGTGGTAATTAAAGAGGGGGAAGAATCATTTGTTTCTTTCCTTTGATTTTTAAAGCTGAATTTACTTTTGTGTGAGTAGAAAAATGAGGAAATATATGAACAAAATTGGTTTTTTTCCTTCTTTCCATTTGTATTCTCTCTAGTATTTAGCCCAGCCATTTACTTCATTTTCAAATTATCAGCCTATATCAACCCATTAAGGAAATATGCCTGAAGCAAATAGATACCCTATAGACTTATACAAAGATGCAAATGCAGTTTAGAAACTTCGTCAGCTAATAAATTACAAACTGTTTGGCAAAGAAATTTATGGTTTTGTTAAAATACCCTTATATATATCCTCATATACACTCCAAGTCTTATTGATGGATATTTCTGTAGAATGTCATTTTCTCTCAAAGCTTTCTTTAGCCAGTAATTATTGCTGACAACAATCTAGGCCCTGGCACTGTTTGCGGTCACCTCTGGCTGCTAAGAGGAGCAATCTAGACCCTAGCACACTACAGTTAAATTAAATTATCATAGAGATGCAATATACACTGCTACACTACCCTCGCTGTGCACCCAGAATTGAAAAAAGATTGATAGACTACAGGAATGAATCAACAAATAACTATGTGGGTGGTACCGTAAGATACTTACTTCTACAAATATTGATGTAGATAAATGGAATGTGGCTTAAAAATTGTATTTTCCCGAAAAGAAAAGGGTAGTTTGTTTGTTTTCCACTATTACTATCAGCTCTCAAGTGATAATGACAATGTGTTCATGTTTCCCATATATGGGCCCACAGATATTTTGGTTTAAGACTTGCCTCCATGTAACTAACATTAAATCATATATAACATTGTATGTCAACAATCCTTCACAAATAATGAAAAAATCATCATAGGATAAGGTCATAGGCTCTGTGTGCTTGAGACCGACTATGTCTCACTCTGGGAAAATGCTGTAAAAATGACCTACTGGAAGGTGACCAAAACAATACAAGCCTTTTGCTTAACCCTAGAATATGGACTGGCATCTATGCCAAAGAAGGGACACAGCTGTAAAATACACTGGGATGTGTCTATAATTATAGCCACCATTTAATGTAATGAATTATAAGAAGTAATTCCATGATGGCACTGATACTTTTGTGTTGGATAGATAAAACATAAAAGTAAATTTAGTTTGGAAGATCAAATGGAAGTGTTTTAATAAAACCAAATTAAAGAAGCTGCTTAGCTATTTAACATTTAACTCTTCACATGCATATGTAGTTTTCATGCAAGACTCTAAACAGCAAAGGACTATACAAGACACAATCATTTCTTTTAAGAAGATCTAGAAGGTGAGCCTGGCAAATGAAGTAATCAGAGAAAAGTATAAAACAGGAAACTTTAGCCATCTAAATCTCTGAAATATACGGACAACTCTTTTGTGTTTATAGTTGAGATTATTACCAAGTCCTCAAGTGATATGGGTATTTTGAGACACAGTTGAGTATGATATATATATACTGTTTTCAAGAAATTCATACAGATGGTAAAGGATGATAGGTAATGAAAATCATAAAACTGGACAGCAAAAAGTTATTAAAAGCTTGGATTAGATGAGTTAAATCACATCATCTTGAAATAAGTATGTGTCCGATAGAGGCAGTAAAATAAAAGGATATAGCATAGGATCTGATATAATGATAAATTATAAAATGCCAGGTATCCCTGCCTCATCCCTATTTACATGCCTTTTGGCATACACATTTTTTTCCTATGGCCAAATAAATCAAACACTAACAGCGGATGTGTGTCAAAGCAGCTTTTAAGAAAGCGTGCTGGTATTTTTGGCTAATAAAAATAGCCAAATTAATTATAGCCAATTAATATTATCTCCAGAAGATATGACGTCATCATGCTCAACAATATCAGTTATTAATTGCTTTTATTATTAGAAAAGAAAATCTTTTCAAGTGGAGAAATAGATTGGAATAGAGTGGATTCAATATGAGTGCCCCAATTACTGGTGACCAACTCATATACTTAATATGATTGAACTAAAGTGGGTTTAGCCATTATCCAACCTAATTTCTTCATTTTACAGTTAAGAAAAATGAAGCTCATTCATTCATTCAACAAATATTTATTGAGTGCTCACCAAGGGCTAGTCATGTTGTAAGTGTCGGGAATGGAGCTAAGAACAAGATGCACGAGGGCCTTTCTCTATGGAGTTTGCCTGGCTGATTGGAAAGTCTTCTTTGAGGAGATGTTATTTAAGCTGACAGACGAATGATAAGAAGGAACCAGTTGGCAAAGATGGAGAGAAAGGCATTCTAGGCAGAGGAACCAATTAAGGAAAGGTGGTTAGGTACGAATAAGCCACAAATGAATAACGGGGGAGGGAAAAATCTCACTGTGGCTTGAGCATAATGAAAAGAGGACCATGAAAGAAGAAAGAGATAAGCAGGGAAAGGAAATAATGTTAGCTTTATGAGCCAGGGTAGAAAATTTAGATTTTTGTTTTTCTGATGAGAACTATTGGAAGGTTTTACGCATGAAAGTGACATGGTATGGTTGTACAGTGAAAGGTTAGGATGACTGTTGTGTGGAGAATGTATCAAAGAAGAAAAGAACAGAAGTGGGGCACCTGGATGGCTCAGTTGTTAAGGGTCTGCCTTCGGCTCAGGTCATGATCACAGGGGTCCTGGGATCGAGCCCCGCATCGGGCTCCCTGCTCAGCGGGAAGCCTGCTTCTCCCTCTCCCACTCCCCCTGCTTGTGTTCCCTCTCTTACTGTTTCTCTCTCTGTCAAATAAATAAATAAAATCTTAAAAAAAAAAGAACAGAAGAAAGGTCACAGGTTAGAATGCCACGACATGAGTCCAAGGCAGACATGGTTTAGCCTATACTCATAATAGTGGAGAAAGAACTGTTTGCGTGTGAAATTTGTTTTGGGGCAGAATCATCAAACCTAGATGAAAAACTGGATGCTGAGGGTGAACAAAATATAGAAGTCAAGGATAACTCCTAGAATTTTAGCTTGAGTTGCTGGGGAGATGGCTGTGCTATTTATTGAATTGGGAAAGGGAGAAGGAAGAGCAGGCTTGGGGGGAACTATAGTTTTGGGGACATGTGTTTGGTATGACTAATAGGCATCCACGTGGAAATGTCAGCTAGGCACAGTCAGGTGTTAAAAGTCTGGCTTATGGATGATATTTAAAGCCATGTGATTGAGTGACTTCAAAGAGAAGAAAGCATGTATATGCACTGAAGAAATGAGGGCCTAGGTATGTAGAGGATGAAGAGAGAGCAAGGTGGTCTGAAAAGGAGAATTAGCATCCCACTGGGAAAAGTAGGAGTCATGATACCATGGAAGCCAGAAAAAAATGTCTCAAGAAGAGGGAAATCGCTACTATGGTAAATGCCATTGAAATAATCAGGTACCATAAGATGAGAAAAGTAACCCTTGTCTTTGGCTACATGAAAATCCTCGTTGGTTTGTCCAAGAGCACCCAGACAAAAAGTACACAACATTATTTGTGATTTTCTGTCCCCATCCACAAAAAACAGAAGTCTGTGTCTTGACATTTGAGGACTTTCTACATGTTGGTTGCATATTAAGACTGCCCCCATATCATCAGAATATTGAATGAACAAGGTTTTATATTAGCTTACCTCTGATATTTCTATCAATTGAAGTTTTACTTGCATGCTCTCATCATTCAGTGTATGTTTCCTTCAAAATATGAAAAGAACTAAATGACCACATCTCTTTTAAAGATGGGAAAAATTAGCCATCAGGGTAATACAAATCAAAACCACAATGAGATACTACCTTACACCAGTTAGAATGGCAAAAATTAACAAAACAGGGAACAACAAATGTTGGCGAGGATGTGGAGAAAGGGAAACCCTCCTACACTGTTGGTGGGAATGCAAGCTGGTGCAGCCACTCTGGAAAACAGTATGGAGGTCCCTCAAGATATTAAAAATAGAGTTACCCCATGACCAGCAATTGCACTACTAGGTATTTACCCCAAAGATACAGACGTAGTGAAAAGAAGGGGCACATGCACCCCAATGTTCATAGCAGCAGTGTCCACAATAGCTAAACTGTGGAAGGAGCCAAGATGTCCTTCAACAGATGAATGGACAAAGAAGATGTGGTCCATATATACAATGGAATATTATGCAGCCACCAGGAACGATGAATACCCACCATTTGCATCGACATGGACGGAACTGGAGGGGATTATGCTAAGTGAAGTAACTCAAGCAGAAAAAGACAATTATCATATGGTTTCACTCATATGTGGAATATAAGCAATAGCACTGAGGACCATACGGGAAGTGAAGGAAAACTGAAAGGGGTGGAAATCAGAGAGGCAGATGAACCATGAGAGACTATGGACCCTGGGGAACAGGGTTTCAGAGAGGGAGGGGTGGGGGGATAAGTGGGTGATGGGTATTAAGGAGGGCACTGGTTGTGATGAGCACTGGCTGTTATACACAACTAATGAATCACTGAACACTACATCAAAAACTAATCATGTACTATACAGTGGCTAACTGAACATAATAAAAAAGTAAAGTGGAGCAGCATATTAAAATAAAAAAAATAAAGATGGGAAAAATTGAGGCAAAAGTAATGGTGGTAAGAACCTTTCCTAGGCAGTTGTTATGTTTTAAGTAATTAATGAGATTTCAAAATATAAGTTATGATTCAGGGATTCTATGACCCCCTTTGGACTCAGGCAGAATAATTCTCTCAAAAACATCTACTTCCGGAGCTCTCAGAAGTAAGTTGGTTATCTTTCAGGCAAAGAGTAAGGACACAAGGGCCTGTTGTTTCCTGGAAGACTGCAAGAATCACGGAAGCCTAAAGAAGAGAGAATCGTCCTGCAATTTCCCTGTTCTATGCTAGTCCATCTTCTCGTCAAAAATGATGAAAAACTGTCAGGGCTAAAAACATCAAAATGATTCAGAAAATCTCCATATTAAGTCTTTATACTCAGGACAGCAGTAAGGCGAATATATTATAGTTACTTTGTCAAAAATGCAGCTTCATTTAGAGATCTGAAAACATATCTGATTCTGGTGATCCCTAGAACTAACTACTGCGTATGGTTTAGGCTCAAAGACCTCAATCTTAGTTAATCTGATTTATGATGAATTTAGTTTTCTTGCAAAGACTTTTAAATATTTTATTTATTTTAAAACATTGCATTAGTTGCAGTGTACAACATAATATTCAACAATCACACATTAAAAAGTGCTCACCATCAGAAGTGTATTCAGAATCAGATAGAACTAAGCAGCGCTGGGTCCCTGTGGAAGTTTTCTAAACTCTGTCTTCATGATTTCATCTTAAAATGGCTTATAATACTTCAAATGGATTTTGATGAGGGTATGTAGGTAAAGGTCTTCTCCCAACATCTGGTATATAGTAAATGTTCAATAAATGGTAGGTATTATTTTTAAATTTTTTATATTCCTATGGGAAGGCAGTCTCACTCAAGGTACATTTCACATTATGGGAACAGAACAAGGGCAAACACAGATGGTCATTACATCTGGATGTTGTGGAGAGGAAATCATGCACAGGGTGGATGGTTTCTAAATCCCCTCAATTCAAATGGACATTGATGTTACAACTTTGTCCTCTAGCTGATATTGTCACTACTGTCCTGCGAACTTGAGGAGAACACAGAAAATTGAAGGCATGATTTTAAAACAATCCGTGAGGGAGCCTGGGTGGCTCAGATGGTTAAGCGACTGCCCTCGGCTCAGGTCATGATCCTGGAGTCCCGGGATCGAGGCCGGCATCGGGCTCCCTGCTCAGCAGGGAGTCTGCTTCTCCCTCTGACCCTCCCCTCTCTCATGCTCTCTATCTCTCAAATAAATAAATAAATAAATAAATAAATAAATAAATAAAATAAAGAAATAAAACAATCCGTGAGTCCTCCTTAGTCAATAAAGCCTGGGTCTGAAAACAGAAACAAAGTAACTGGTCCTCTGGGCGGTGTCATTATCTCTGACCCGGGTCTCTCGGGTCTCATGAAAGTCACTTGATAGCTATTTTCTTCTACATGTTTTCAAACTTTTCTTCCTGGGCAACACTCTGATTATGATCCAGATACCAGATGTTTGAATTGGTGTGTGTTCCTTCTTCTGTCTCCGTTTTACATCTGGAGAGACAGTGTGATGAGTCCATGGGCTGACACCGAGGGGAAGGGGAAATGAGGGAAAGGGAGAGATGTAGTAAGAGTTGGAAGAGAGTAAACAGACGTGAGGGCAAGCTCACAAAATAAGCTATTTCCAGAATTAGAATTAGCGTGCCCAGAGCTCTGGTTCCTTAGCTCCCAGCTACGCAGGCTACTTTGTACATTTTAATGTACTAATTTATTTTTCTCAAATTTAATTTACACTTTCATGACATTTAATGGGCGACTAGTATCAAGTGACCATTTAACTGTACAAGCCCATATAAGTCGTTCCTATGTATACTGAGGTAAAATTTCGAAGTTTTGAATAACACAAAGGATTTCTTGGAGGTTTCCATAAGGAGGTGAGAATAACAGACAGAACTAGCTTCTGCCTTACAAGAAAGCAGCAATTCTGAGGGAGTTGGTAAGTGGCAATATTGTAGCCTCCTGGAGGAGACTTGTTACAACATTCAGGTTCTCATGGCCCTCAGTTTTAGAAGCCTTTTGGTGCTGATGAATCAGTACATACGTGACAGAGAACAATGAGGCCCGGTGATGGGGGAAAAGGGTGATAATTTTTTCATATTTGTTTTGCAAGAGATAAAATGAAAGCCCAGAAAATGAGGGATTTGTGATCACTGAAGGCTAAAGTTGTTTGTTATCCTGAGATTAGACAGCCATTTAAATATTAGCTTTCATACTCAGTATACCCAGATCCTTGAACTGGAAACCCTGGTTATGTTTAGAGAGGAAGGGGTAATTTTCTCAGCATCTTTCACTGAATTGTTTGGAACAATAACAGAATGAGCCCCACTTTTGCCAGGTAGCTATTTATTTGGCCTTGTATGCTGATAAAACAACCTTGTGTGATTTATAGAATACCAGCAACCATCTCATCAACAACGTGAACTTACTTGGACTATGCACCAACCAGATTCTTTCTGGAAGGAATTTGGGGCAAATCTAAGAAAACATCTATGATTTGGGGTCCAAAGCCTTTTAGGTTTTTCCTCTTCCCTTTCATCTTTGAGAAAAGAATGACACACAGGCTTCATGATAGGCACAGAGAGAGATACAAAGCAGGATGTTAGGATTGAACGGATGAATTATATCGTACTAACTGGCAATTATGCATTATGCAAAATTGAAAAAAATATAGATAATTTAAACCAAACATGTGTGGTCAAAAATCGCACTGCTTGATAAAAACAGACTTTTCCCTTAAGTAATGAGTCTAGAGGATGTATTTACAGGGCTATCAAAACAATCAGAAACATCATAAGGCATAACATTTGTTTGCCTTCTCAGGAAAGTAACTGTGCAGGCTTATGGATCATCTAAATTAGACTTTACTATTTTGATGTCCTTGCCATTTGTTCTTTTAAATTTCCAGCCTAAGGGGTATATTCTTCTATCAATGTGCATGTGTAAGTCCCATTAAGGCTAATAGGAATTTGGTGCCTGAATCCGAAGAAAAATCCACCCCTGGGATGGCATTTTGCACATGTAACACACAAGAAAAATAACTAAAAAAAAAATCCATTTCTCTTTATCCAAAGTGCACAAACAATTATATTAATTATAAGTACAAGATAAAGTACTTGCTTGTGGAATTTTAAACTCATTTAATAAATTTGCAATTTTATGCATTTCTCTCACTCAAAATTGCTTTCTTCAAACATGCTTTAGGTTGTCTCCAGCTTTGAAGAACCTCATGCCGGATAGAAACCAAGAGATATAGGAGAGGTGGGGGTACATTTCTCAACACAGTCTTCATTTATTTATATGCTGCAGCACACGCACTCATGATGTTTCAAACTTATTTCCACCAGATTCAAAATAAAACCTGGAACACAAAACAGCTTGCCCATATTTTCTTGTTTAAGGCTCTATCTCCTGAGCTTTCCTTTGTATCTCCGTTTCTAACCACATGAGAAATTTTCAGGCAAGAGGAGCTATTCAAATGAGATGTGAATTTAAAGAAATTGTTACATCCTTCTGTTTATTTTGGTCGAAAGGAAATACTGGTTCTTGGAGTTGCATTAAAACGCAGATAAAAAACAGTTTTTATCTTTATACATCTTTCGGGAAAGAAAATTCTACCTCAAGAAATTTCTTTAACAAAGAGAACATTATTTCAGACTCTAACATTTCTGTCTGCCGATTATCATTAGTCATAAGCTAAGCCCTGCACTAAATGTCTAGTGAGCACAGATAATGTTCATTTTGTCTGGAAGACAGGTTGCCGCCTGTCAAGGAGCGATGGAATAAATGACAGGTTTTGACTCTGTGCCTTGCAGGCATATTAGGCTAAGAAATCGCCAACATGATGAAAAATTATTTTGTCAAAAATTTGTAGGTCACCCATCATTGTCTAATGTATTCTGTGATTAATTGCTAGCATAGATCAGCATTATGTCTTTCCAGTGAATCGCTTAATTGTTGCCTGCTTCATGCTCTTAATGTAATGATGAGGCATCTGTTCCTTTCACATGTGCTTTTAAATGCCAGCTTTTGCATCCAGGTTACAGGGCTGGTAATACTCAACTTAAAGAACTAGTTCAAATTAAAACTTCGGGACCGCCATCTCTGCTTGCTTTTGACGGGAGTGTGCGCGAAAGGCTGAGTGTTAGTGTTAATGTATGTAGATTTTATTTCTGATGAGTGATTATTTGACTGCTCATTTTACGAAGATTTATGGTGTGCTTTCTATCTCCTGACTGCAGTGCTACTCTTATCTTTAATAAAGGAGATGAGGACATTAATCAGCCATTGTCAGGGCTCCTGACTAAGACATTAAATGTACTGTATGGGATAGGTAAACACGCTCCAGATCCTTCTCTACTCCACTAGATCAGGCAAAAAAACACTCATTATATTTATCATAATTTCACATCTGCTGTTTTTGAAGCAATGTACCATGAGGCCATAAACTGTATTACAACTGTGCATAAATTCAACTGATTTGTGGCTGGAGTAACTAATTCCTAAAGTACATTTTAGAAAAACAAGCAGTGAGCCCTGAAATTGCAATTCCATAAAGGCACTAAATTACTGACTGCAGAATCAAAAATTTGCTTGATGTGATTCTGCAGTGACCATTTTATAAAAAGTGACAGTCCGCCTGTGATTGAGTCAATAAAATAAGGACGAGTGAGCTGTACACTCAAACAAGGTTAAAGAGGAAGGGAGTGATGGAGGACGACTCATGGTGTACAAATAGGCACAGCAGAATGTTTCCCCCCAAATGGCTTCAGGACGCAACAATTAATAGCGACGATATCGATTCGTCCGTAATCTTTTCCTTATTTCGTAGGTGAAAGAAAAAATTTAATTTCTCCCTTTTATTCATTTCACAGCATAATTGAGAACATACATAATATGTGATGAAGTGGATTTCGAAATAATTTTTAAATTGTGCCATTAGTTATTGATTTAAGTTTGCCATAATATTTTCCAAAATTACAATGGGTAATTATTTATGGGTTATTTATTTGTTTTAAGGATTATTGTTATTGGTTTTCAAGAGTGCATATCTAAGCAATCTCTTTGTTAGGGCATCTCGCCATGTTTGGGTAGCAAATGTGTGTGTGTGTGTGTGGGTGGGTGTGGGTTTATGGGAGGGGGGAATGTAATGTATATTTCTACGTGTGTTTTTAGCTCTGTGGGTGTGCTCAACTTTATTTTTTTACAAACTTGATCAGTACCTGAACTTGCTATATTGTCTTCTCCAAAAGAGAAAGGAGAATAGGGACTAATCTTTCATACAGGACCAGAAAAACCAGAAACACCATTGTTTTTGAAGACAGAATGCACTTGACATTTGTTAAGATGAAAACCAAAGGCAGACCTGACACTTGGAATCCTGAAGAGAGGTGTGAGCCCACAGATGAAACCTGCTAAGGGCGGCAACCATGTATGTTCTCCTAGAAGTAGGATGTGATTATGTGATTATTTATTGACTGGAAAAAGCAATTTAAGAGAAAAATAAATGGAACTGGGCTTTCATTGCTTGGTTTTCTCAAGATATCCATCGCCTTTCACCAATTATTTCATGCATTTCCGCTGTTGAGGCTAGAAGTGCCACTGAGGTGCTTTTGTTTAATTTCACTATGATACATATGCATTCTTTGTTTAATATTATGTGTTTGAGAGCTCCTTCTCATCGATTGTGGGCAATTACTTGCTACCTAGGGCAAATTGTGTAGGGCATTTATACAGAACATATTTTAGAGTAACACAATCCTATTTGATTTTATTTACAGAAGAATATGTTTGCCATATTTTGTCCCTCTCCCTGACCACTCTTCTGGTCAACTTTTATAACTACAAATCTGAAGCTGGCACATTGAATATTGCTCTATTCTTTACTCATAATATCAAGTCAAAAATGGTTGTGTTCATAAGGCATTGCATAGTTTCTATCTAATGGTATCAATCTGTGCATCACAGAGCGTTTCTTTTCCTGACATTATTACTTTACTGAAATTAAGCTTGAAACAATCTGATGTCAGATACTGTATATCTACTTTTATTGCCAGCCTTTCTGAGCCCACCATATTGCCAGGACTGCATCTCATTTTAGATGGGCTTAACCAGATATATATTCTCAAGTTTATTGAGAGTTGGATAGATTACATTTCCCATTCTCAAGGAGCAGGCTGGTCCTTTCAGTGCATTTTATAGAACAAATGTAAATTCCCATGCTGCAGTTGACAAAAATTCATGGTTCTTTTCTTAGTGTCAAAAATAAATCCAGCATAGCATTGGAGATGATTAAGTGTGGTACAGTGGAGTGGGCTTCAGTTCACCCTTTCTGATTTAACAGCAGTTCCGATGTACTTGAGAAATCTGTAAAAGTTCAATTATTATGGTCTAGGCAAAGAGATTTGCTCGCACAACAGAGCTACTGTACTTGAGAATGAATTGTAAGGAGTCAATGAAATGCAAAGCACTTTCTGAGCACAGCAAACCCCTTTACCTCCCATTTCCTCTCCCTGCCTTGCCTTCCCCATCTACTTCTACCTCTTACACAAAGCTTTTCTGAAGGCTCGCACTGTAGTTAAAATAAAGCACAAGCATAAAGAATTGCCGGATCACTCCATTAAAATGCAGTAAAAATTAGTCTGGTATTACTTTTGGGAATTTAGATATTTAGGAGGTTCAGGATAAGCAACGAATAGCTATCAGATAAATTTATTAGCAGCTTGCCTTGATCAGTTTGTCAAGATTGCTTACATATGGATGTCTGAGAAGGAAAGGTAGATTTGTATGAAAAGGTGTTTTATAGCTAAGGGTAAACCAAACATACTGAATCATGGGAAAAAAATGCTCTCTCAAATTCCATGTACTTTATCAACACAACACACAGCTCAGATTGCGGACTGTCTGCTTAAATGCTAAGAGTGTGTCCTTTATAAACAAACAGCATCTCTCTCTATGTTTACATTCATTGATTTGATTTTTTTTTCTGGTCAAAGCTAGGAGTTGCCTCTAACTATCCATCAAAAATTGGTGTTGCTTTTAGGAAAAAATGAAGAGGAAAAAAAAAAAAAGGTCAAGAGTATTCTGTGGAAAGAATGTAGCCTGACTACTACAAGAGTCAGTCCAGGTATGTCTGCTCATAAGATTTTTCTTTTGTCATGTCATTTCGCTGCTCCAAGGCTTCAGCAATTAGCAGATTGCCACAACTGGGAGGAGTTAGGACCTACATAATTCCCAGCAGGGGGGATGTGACTGGTCTTTCTTACAGAGGAAGGTCTGATTCATTATAGTCCCATTTACTCTCATGTATTTTCCTAATGAGCAGATCATAAATAAGGTGGGATCTTATGGAACCACAGATTAAGTTCCTCCACCAGGTGTCAGTGAGGTAAGGCAGCCTTTGGTTACCAGGGGAAGACACATCTGGATGTACACATACACACACACACAATACACATAAAACATATTACATAGATATGGTGCATTATTACTTTACAATCATCCATCTATCGTATTTACAGTGTGATTGTAAAATAAATTAAAAATATAAAAGAAATAATTATTTCAAATTCGTGAATTTGAATGAGAGGTAACCTTCGCAGTAGTGCAAAATAAAATCACAGAGCCCATTCACAAGACATTGTGCCTTGTGAAAATTAATCATCAGTGAACATATATTTGCCTTAACTGAGGACTGTACCTTACATTATCAGGGAAATTAATATGATAAATATTTTTGGAGTATTCACTATAGATCAGGCACAATCCAAAGCACTGTGGACTTGTCAAATCCTACCAGTGATCACACTGTCCAAGGTGAAAATAATTAAAATCCAAGGTAAAACGTTCTGTTTTAAAGATATAAGAGAAACTATCATGACAACACAATCAATGGAACTCTATTATATGAAAGTGGGAAGATACGAAATTGGTAGCAATACTTAAAGACGCTATACCTACATCCATTTGCTTATTCACTTACTCATTTAACAAATACATGTGAAATACCTATTATGGGCATCACTGGGTTAGGTTCTGAAACTGCAACAGTGACCCAGACTAAATCCATGCCCCTCCATTGCTCACAGGGAAGCTGTGGGATGACAATTTATGAGAGCAGCTAAGCAACTAAGCTGGGCTTGAGGAGTCAGAGAAGGTCTCCTAGAGGAAGTGACTCCCATCATGGACTAAGAGCAGTTGGCTAGGTAAAGAGTGGGGAGGGCCCCGGAGAGAGAGAGTGGTTCCTGAAAGAGTATTTCCAGTTAAGGGAATAGGGTATGAAGTCCATGGTTCTACATGGTTCTACTCAAGGAACTGGGAGTTCAGTCTCCCTGAAATGTAGGTTGAAGTAGGGAGGAGAGGGCAACCAGGCCACGTAGGGTCACAAGAGCCAAGAATCTGGATATATTCCTTAGGGCAATCAGAAACTATCAAAGGGCTTTAAATAAGCAAGGAGATAATCAAATATTTATTTTAGAAAAATTACTTTGGTTGTGGCTGAGAGGAGTAGCCCCCAAATTCTTTCATCCTCCACCCCATCAGTAAAGCTTTCTGGGGATCTTATTTCTAATACATGAATCGTTCTTTCTTATAAATAATATACTGTTTCCCCTGTACTATTATGTTTGTTTTTAAAACATACACAAAATTAAAGATTTAATGGAATGACCTAATTTTGAGGTACATTTTTAAAAATTTAAAAAACAGCATTTCATTTTTTAATCACACCAATGCCTCTGTTTTAAAACTGTAGACATTTGTTTTCATGCGGTGGGTGTTTAGTTTTGATATGTGTCACTGGTCATCACTGCAAGATTTTTATCACGTATCATCATCTCAGTAAGGTCTTCCTGATAATCTTATTCAAAATCATAAGCCCTTTTTTGGCATTCCCTGTCTCCTTTCCCTGTTTCGTTTTTCTCACATTACCTTTGAATACTCTATATAATTTACTTGTTTAGGTTATTATACACCTTCCCCCTCTTCCCATGAGTGCAAGGATTTGTCTTTTTGTTCACTGCCATCTTCTGGGCCTAGAACAGTGCTTGGCCCACTATAGGTGCTCAGGAAATATTTGTCACATGAATAGGGTGAAGGTCATTATTAGTAGTTGTGGACATAAATTTATATTTTAAATACTCATCCTGATAATTAAAAATTTTTTTACCTGAATTTTTGTTAGACCAACTTAGGCCATCATTATTTTTTTAACTTGTAGTATGAATGAGGAAGCACTCAATTAGGAAGAAGAGAATTACTTGCATGTGTTTGCATAACCACAGTTTTTCTGCAGGAATCTTTCCAAGTCACATGGCCAGCCTGTGAGGATGAGTTTGGTGAAAGCTAGACAACATGATCTGGAGGCCTGTCTAACTGGGTAGATACAAAAGATATGTGCTGGGATAGGCTGGAGCAAGTGAATGCAACCAGGGCCCTTCCCTGACCTTGTGGCATTGTCCCTTCGCTCCACCCACTCTCCTGCTGTGACATGTATCCAAAGGAGGTTGTCAGTGTCAAACTCTGTATTGTTTCAGTAATGATGAATTTTCTTATTTTTATTTATTTTTTTTTGAATTTTCTTATTTTTAGATAAACATAAATGTAGGTAGAATTTCTCATGTGTTCTCTCAGCTCAGTGGCTCACCCTGAACACTCTGAAGACCTCTGAGAGAGGGAATGAATTCTGGAGGGCCTGGCTGAGCGTAGCAGAGTGGCTAGGAAGCTGATCCTGGTTTCCTTCCATTCATGTGGCTTCACCTGAGGGAGACCATGTGGGCAGGCTCCCAGGTTTTCAGCTTGGAAAGATTCAACTGTTTGGGGGAAAAATATTTTCTGCGGTGGCTATTTTTTTAAAAAATTGTCCAAACAGAGGCCACCTCCCTTCCCCCTCCCATATTATACCACTATTGTCAATGTGCGAAACACCAAGATAGGATATGTGATATGATATGATGGGTATGATAGTGATCAGTTTCAGGATTGCCTGTTGTTAACTGTCTTTGCTTCACTGAAAACAGAGCCCAAATAAATAGGCTGAAGCTATAGTTAAGGCCTCAGTTATGTGTATGGGGATTTGCTGATAGGATTGATTATTTAAGGTTAGAATGTGTTTTTAATCATTCCCATTCTTATATTTGGGGCCTGTGAGAATGAAATTTGGGGGGGGATGTCCTGCTTAGCACAATGTTTCTTTGGGTCCTTTCAAAATCTGAGTGAAGGAGGAACTGATTTTGTCTTAATAAAAATTATATAGAGACCAGGGTCTTAATTCACTTCAACTGCTTGAAGTACAGTTGATATTCTAAAGTAGTTAGGCAAAGCACTTCCTACTTTTTAAATTGCTTGTATCACCTATTTTGCTTTTAAACTGTGATTTCTTGCCACCGCTGGGAAGCAGTGCCTACACCATTCATTCCAGGTGAATGGGAAACAGCTGACTGTGTCTGCCTGACTGCAGTTGGTGTGGGCCATGCTCAGTGGAAAGAACAGTGCTAGGAAGGAGTATTTTTTAAATTGTGACTTAATATTAAAAGTTTTCATATTTTAAAAATTCAGCAGGAGTTGGGCAATTTGAAATTTACCTCATATGGGTTGCCTCTGGAAGCCAGAGTTAACTGGCCCCATATTTCTTGAAATAATATTCTTGCATCCTTATAGCCTGATGCCAGGTCCATGAACAGACTTGCTGTTGGTTCCTTAGTCCAGCTCCACACAGACGGATAGTTTTAATGACTTGTTAAAGTCCCTTGTCGCCTTGAGACTCAATTACTCAAATTCAGGGACCATAATCTAATTGAATCATTTCAATAAGAAATCATGATTTCATCTAAATTTTAATTCAATCCACTCCAGTGAATTCTACTGAGGTTATTATAGTATCCTTTCAACTTCACCCATAAAGGCATCTCTGCATTCACAAAGCAGGGCAAAATCCTTATATGTGGCTAGGTCCTTTCAAAGTTGCAGGCATTCTCTTGCTTTGTCTTCTCTCTACCAGAGTCCTTCTATGCTAGGTTTGTCCAGGATGTATGTTAATGGTGTACATCTATGTATGAAATGGGACCAGTACATTGAACTTTGTGCAAAGTGAATATGAGGCGATGTCTCGAGTATGTGATAGGGGATCTGGGCAGCACAGCCAAGGCATCTGTTCTAGCCCTCTTGGCTCAATACTGCATGCTGAAGTCTGGAGTCTGTGTTATTCACAAGGGTGGCCAAAGTGAAGAACAAAATGCCTCAGGATCCCATTTATTTCATTCAGATGGGCACAATCTTGGTCAACGTTTAACAGGAACTTA
Source organism: Callorhinus ursinus (assembly GCF_003265705.2). NCBI lineage: Eukaryota > Metazoa > Chordata > Mammalia > Carnivora > Otariidae > Callorhinus > Callorhinus ursinus. Next base: position 4,653,646 of record NW_027397087.1, read on the forward strand.
GTTCTGAAAAACTCTGATAGAGTGTTATTAATCACAAATCCAAAGGGCAAGGGTGACAGAAACAAGGAAACAAAAACCTAAAGTTCCTAATTTCCAAAACAAGGTATACATGATTATATTCATGTATGGTTTTGTGATTTCTAACATCTTCCTCTCGTGCTAAGAGCTACTCTTAGAACTTGCACCTACATTTCACAAAGAAAAAAATCCATTAATCAGATGGTAATTAGCATGTATCATTAAATGTTATAGAGTGAGACAGGAAGCCCACCTCTTTATAAATGGCTCATTCCGTTTTTCCTATACTGTCAGATATTTGGCCATTTCTCTCTCTCTCTGATTCAGTTCTTTGCTGTGCAGACTGCAAAATATAATAACTTCTAAGCAGTGTGTAAAACAAAGTGCTCAATTCACTTTATTAAAATATCCAATAATAATTGATTTAAAGGCAATAAAATGTGTTCATTAGAGGGTTTATATTCAAGAAATATTGAAAGTATACCTAAAACTGTCACTTTTATTGTGAATGAACAGGATAATATAATTTGAAAAGAGTGTGATCATACTAAAGATTTGTCCTGCAGCATTATCTGATAGCTCGTAAAGTGCTGAAATTTAATATGATGCTTTCAGTCAGTTTAATTGAAATTTAATTGCCACTTTGGGCAGAAGGTTTAGATCTGATCAATAAAATATTAAAGATTTTGTGCTTTCGCTTGGAACAGCTCCTTTAGCAATGCATCAAGAGGACCCTATATTTTCGGAAATACTTGTTTGTTATAGTTCACACAGTACTCAATATCACTTTCTAATCTGAAAGTTTTAATGTGCTGTGCAGACAAATAGTGGAAATAATAAAGCAATAGTTGATCCATTTAATTACAACACGATGAAAGAAATAACGGTCACCTTCAGATTCATGAGAAAGGCATTAATGTGAAAGAGCAATAAATATTTTGAAATGTCAAACCTCAGAAAGACAGAGTCCAACTTGAGCTGGGTTGTAAATCAGACTGAGGGAAGGACCTTGAAAAAAAGATGGTTCTTTGGTATTTTAGAAATAATTACTAATACAAAAAGGGTAATGATGAAACTATAAATTACATTAAAAAGGGCCATTAGAGGAGGGTTAGTTTATAAAGCTGAGAGATGGTTCTTAAAATTGTCCTGCTGGTTATTTCTACTTTTCATTTTATTCAGGAACTCCCTGCTCAATTATCTGATTATTAATAAACTAATTGATCACTACTTTGCAGTTCAAATACTAAAGTTAACTTTCTCCCTTTCGGGGACTCTCATGGGACTTCCATGTTACTTATATTTTAGGAAGGGGGAGAGTTGGAGATTTCTTAAGCTATATGAACAGTAAACTGGAGGCTGACTTTAACCTAATGTTCCTATAAATATGTCTTAAAAATATAAGTTGTTTCAGATCATTATATCCCAAAGGTGACTCTGATTTTTTTGTCATTATAATCTTTTCCTGATGATCTCTTTTTACCTATAGAATGCTTCAAAAGCTCCATGTTCTAGCACATATATTTCTTTACTCACCAGTCTCCTATGAGACTCAAAGTTTAATATCACGGCACGTTGTTTTATTAGGCTCAGTAGATCTCTAAAGAAATGAGTATATTTTCTGTTTACAACCACATTCAAACAAGACTAATTATCTGCAATGACCATAACCACTCTTTTTCTTCTCTAGCCATCTCTGTTCCAGATTTCCCTTGGTTAACCACATGCTATCCTCATAGTTTTTAGTCTTACCATCTTATTGAAATAGGCCACTTATTTTCTTTTGAAGTAGACACAATATTTTTCCCTGTGACCAGTCAAAAATTGTTATGTTGTGACATCTAGATGCTACACACTCTTCTAGGGCCTGGGAACATAGCAATGCCTAAGAAAAACATTCCTAGCTGCAAGGAACTTAGGTTCTAGGAGGGGAGAAAGACAATAAACATAGACAAAGAAAATAATTTCAAATCCTGGCAAATACTATGAGGAAGATAAAATAGGTTAATGTGGGAGAGGGTAAGTGGTGTGTTTGTGTGTGTGTGTGTGTGTGTGTGTGTGTGTGTGTGTGTGTGTATGCATACGGGTACATGAGCAGCTTTACCTCCTCCTCTGAGGAGGTGACATCTAGGTTAATACTTAATGATGATAAGGACTCCACCTTTTAAAGATTTAGTGGAACACTTTCCAGGCAAAGGAAAAATAGGCACGAGCCTGATTTCAGGGTATATAAAGAATACCAGCATGCAGTGACCAAGGAAAAGATTAGGACAAAATCAGAGAGGCAGGCAGGGACCTGGTCATGTGGATCACATAGTCTTGGAGGCCATAGTGTTAAGTTTTGATTTTTACTTAAGTATAATGTAAAGGCATGGGAAGGATTTAAGCAGAGGCAAGCAGGTGGTGATAGAGTATGTATATATGTGTAGAGGCAGGATTTGAATGACATGAAATGATTATGCTTTGAATAGCTCATTCACTGCATTGTGGAGGCTGGATCATAGAGTTAAGAGTGGTGGCAGAGGATAAAATCATAGGCTATTACAGCACCCAGGCATGGTAGCTTGGACCAGTTGTAATGATCGATATGTTGAGAATTGTTCAAATTTTAGGTGAATTTTAGAAGGTAGGACAAAGGACTTCCATTGAATATAAGTGTGCTGAGGGTAAGAAAGAATTCAAGACTGACATCCAGGTTTTGAGCCTGAGCAATTGGGTAGATGGCTGAATGCTGCTATAGAAAAGACCCAGGAGAGTAGGAACTACATTTTTGGGAAAACCCAATAGTTCTGTTTGGCCTTTGTTAAGTTTGAGGCACCTATTAGAGAGCCAAGTGAGATGTCAAATAGGTAGTTGGATTAGACAAAGCTCAAGGAGAAGATATAAAATGGGATATAAATTGAGTTTTATTAGCATATAGATGGTATTTGAACTGAATGGATCATCTGAGAGATCACAGCAAAGAGAGAACCAGAGATAGAACTTTGATACTCTATCATGACAAATTTGGTAGAACACGGGAACCTAGCAAAGCAGACTAGGAAGGAGTGATCAGTGGAAGTGGAGGAAAATTAGCCATTTGTGATATCATTAAATCCTAGATAAGGTAGAATTTAAAGGAGGTTATTGCTGACCACTGAAGATCAGATTCCTTCAGTGGAGCGATACGAAAGATTTAGTACCTTCAGGAGACATTGAGAAGTTTAAAACTGGAGTTAGGGAATATAGACAAAAAAAAAAAAGTTTGTTGCAATAGGGAGCAGAGAAATGGAGAAACAAATGGGTTCCAGAAAGATCTTTCCTTTTTGTAAAAAGAAAGTTGATAGTAAGAAATATTTGTGTGTCTGTGGGAGTGATCAGTTAGACAGGGAAAAATGAATAATGCAGAAGAGGAGAGTAATGGATAGGAAGTGAAAGGAAAGGAGCTTGGACGCAGAGTACAAGTGGAACAGTTGGTCTCAGATAAGAATGGAGACCTTGCTTACCTCTGTGCAGAAAAGAAGCTAGACTATGTGATTCCAGGTGCAGGGAGGTTATTGGAGTTAGTAATGGAAATATGTAGTAATCCTGATTGCATTTATCTTGTCCATAAAACATATAGCAAAAGCATCATCTTAAAGTGAGGGAATAGAGGAATATTAGTTGAGGATTTGAGGAGAGTGAAAGCATGAAATAGATATTTGGAAGAGGGGAAAGTTGAATTTAATAGGCAAACAACCTAGCATCCTGTAGTTTTGAGTGCCAGTTTGAGATTTGTAATCATAAATTTGAAAGGAATCCAGCAAGAATGCATACATGATTTTCTCAAGTAATGCTCAGCTGTTTGCTAGGTTACTTTTCCCCCTTTCTTACCTACTTAAGTCAAGCCAGCCAGGAAAAAATGTATGACAAAGCACAAATCAAATCAAGTTTAGCAATGGATGACCATCAGTTTCATAGCTTTGTGGTAGGCATTAAGACACAGACCAGTACAAGTTGGTAGGAGAGATGATCCCATTATAAGAAGTTAATACTCTTAACTGTTGGAAGCACACTATCTTTCTGCTCACTTTCTAGGGGGCACGCTGGACTTCTAAGTTTAAATTTGAAGCTCTTCAATATGTATGTTTTCTTGAGAGTGTAATCAAGGGCCCTGTAGTCTTGTTTATAGATTTTGTTGTTTTTGAAGAATAAAAAAATACAAAAGATACACTATTGTTAAATAAATACTGGAAAACATAGGAAACTAGATAGAAGAAGAAACTGTTTCAGATTATACCACAGAAAGTCACCACTAATATTTTGATGTCTTTTCCCATTTTCATTGTTTTGGGTGTGTGTGTGTGTGTGTGTGTGTGTGTGTGTGTGTGTGTGTATGTGTTTATTCATGGGCATTTTGGTAATTATTTGTCTTTGTTTAAATTGTACTCTGAGTACTATATTAATTGCTGCATTACTGTAAATTTGTTCATTGTGTGGTGAAATGGTGAATGGCTAAGAGTGCTCACGCTGGGGTGAGAGCACCCTTTTCGGTTCTGGCTTCTCAACTTGCTTAGTGTGTTTGATCTTGCTCAAGTTATTCAGCCATTCTATGGCTCAGTTTTGTCATTTGTAAAATGGGGATAATACTTTCCACCTCACTGAGTTATAAACATTAAATAAGTTATTGCATGTAAAATACATAGAACAGTGCTTGGCACATAGAAAATGCACAATAAGTTTTAGCTGTTATTAATTAGAAGTGTTTCTGTATATCTGAAAGGATATTTTCTTGGAAGTTTATATGTTTAAATTTTTATTACAAAAGTCACATAGGTTCTTGTTAAAATATAGAAATAAAGAGGAGAAATAAAATGCAGAAATAAAGAAAACCAATAATTACAAATGGCAGTGGAAACACCCAGGGATAACTGCTATTAATATTTTCAGATATATTCCTCTGAAAGGATATTTTACACGTGTCTGCATATTTTTTAAATTATTTTTTCAATATTTATTTATCCATTTTAGAAAAAGAGAGAGAGAATGAGTGAGAGGGGCAGAGAGAGAAAAGGAGAGAGAGAATCCCAAAGAGACTCCATACTGAGCACGGACCCCAACGTGGGGCTCAACGCAGGGTTCAGTCTCACAACCCTGAGATCAAGACCTGAGACGAAACCAAAAGTTGGACGTTTAACTGACGGTGCCACCCAGGTGCTCCAGACACATGTCTGCATATTTTATGGAACCATGAGCATGGCTCAGCTAATAGATGTAATTATCCTGGGTCTACAATTAATATGCTTTATTCTATTGGTGATGGACAGTGAATCAGACAGGTTACCAGTCACTTAGGCATGCTCAGTTCTAGTTAACAATTTTAACACGATAGTGACAATTTTAGGGTCAAGTTAAAGTTTTTGTTTGTTTTAAATTTTATTTACTTATTTGGGGAGAGGAAGCACAAGTTAGGGTGGGGCGGGGCAGAGGGAGAGAGAGAAGCAGGCTCCCCACTGAGCGGGAAGCCCGAGGCAGGACTCAATGCCAGGACCCTGAGATCATGACCTGAGCCAAAGGCAGATGCTTAACCGACTGAGCCACCCAGGTGCCCCTAAAGTTTTTTGATAAATACCAGCAACCAAGTTATCTACAGAGGATAATCTTAGGCAGTAAACATCTTCATAATGCTTTTTGTGTATTTTCTTTAAAAAATTATATGCTCAACACAGTATTCATCGGCTATAGATTGTGTACTAGGAATTCTGGGACCGGGAACATAGTTCTCTGATCTTATAAAGGTAAAATAATAATGTATTTTATAATTTTGGCACTCAGCAAATATCCCTTTTGTGACATCATGTTGTGGCCTAAGTTACATTTTAGAAATACATTCATGAATATATATATTTGGTTAGTTTTGGAGGACTCTGGTCTGCATCTGGGCAACACCAGCGCATGGAATTGCAGCAATAAGCTTTCTTTTTTTGAAAAGTACACTAAAACTGAATTTACATCCTGGGACCTTCAACTTTTCACCAGAAGAATCTAAATGGTGTTAGCGAAACGCAGAGGCACCATCTCATGTAGAAAATGATGTGTTTTGGATTTTATAGACCTGGGTTTAAAACCAAACTCTACCATTTACGGTGTGGAGTCAGGCACATTACTTAGTTCTTTGTGCCTTTTTTTCTCATGTGTATGATAGTGATGATAATACTTACCTTGTGAGGTTTTCCATGATAATTAAATAAGACAGTGCATATTATGAAGCTTGCCCTTACATTGTGGTTCTTGCTGCTCTTGTTTTCGCAAAGCAGGAGGGCCCCTGAGAGCCCCTGACAGGATGATAAAGCAGTCCAGGAGCTTGGTTACTGTCCTGCTCTGAGGACACCAGCAATGTCTTCAGTTTGCAGCGGGAGGCGTGCTGGTTTGAGGCCACCTGGCCTTAGTCAGCCGAGAGGTGGGGGAGGAATCACTCTTTTCTGATGTGAACAATGCGAGGTATGGATAAATTTAAAATGATTGGTTTAAATACCAGCATGATTTCAGCTTGAATTTTACTTTTGATAACTGCTGGCAGAGAATAAATATCTTCAAATCTTTTCAACTCCTCCTTGCCTCATGAGACAATAGCATACTCTTTCTTGTCTATCACTTTATTGACTGAATTAGTCCATTTTCTCATCCATCTCTATCAATGCCCTCTTCCTCAGAGGCCACAGACTTACACTATCGCTGAAGCTCTTCTTTTACATAGATTTGGTCAAAGAGAAGGTTACAGCCTTTTCTCGGAGCCTGAAAAACTTAAATGACTCAATTCTAAATTTAGGAAGAGACAATGGGTACTAGCAAATTAGGGTAAGCAGTGGAAAATCCTTCCCCCCACCTTCTGCTGATTTGATTCAAGACTAAACCTTAGTTTCCCCATCTGTAAGACAAAGATATTTTTCCACCTTGTTATCTCTGAGGAATGTGAAGAATCTGAATGGTGAATGGTTTGATCTTAGTGGCAAGAAAAGAATAAATTGCTCACTTAATAAATTGCTAGGCCACTTGGGTACTATTTAGTAGATTACCTTTTCCAGAGCACTAAATGATAGTAAATGGCAAATGGCAGTAACTCTGGCTTTGATCTCTTGAACTGAAAGACTCTGTAGTTTCCTTAGAGAGAGGTGGAATTATTTCTTGCCTTTTATCTGTGGCCCAGTAAACCTTCAAAAAAGGAAGACATTATTACTTTTCCCTATCTTGCATGGCCATTAAATAAAAGGGATGGCGTAGCTCTACACACATATACGTACACACCAAAAGTGGCCATTAGGATCTCAAAAAGAATTCTTCAAAAGTATCATTTATCATTCCACTAATTAAAATACTTACTGAGTACTGACTATGTGCAAGGGTTTATGCTAGATGCCAGGAGGAGCCCATGCCAGAGCCTCTGCCTTTTAGGAGCTCAAAATGTGGAGAAAATATTTTCTCAAGGCTCTTAATCTCATATTCCTTTCAAAAGGGCTGACACTTACTATACCAGTCTGCATCCTAATACCCACTGCTCGTGCCATAGATGGTGGCATATATGGACCCCAGCAGAATGCCAGAACCTAGGATGGATATATTTTAAATTGTGACTTCTCCAGTCAGGGTCTGATTATGACCAGGAACAATATAAAAGGTATCTGTTTTACTTGCTGGGATCTTCAAACAGTGTTCTCTTGTGCAGCAGAACTGTTCCCAGGAGCAAGCACAAGGCACAGGGCAAACCGTCCTGTATGTATTCCTGCAAAGCGTATTCCCCATACCTCTACCAGTGACGCTATTAGTACCGTGCTGGACGCCCTTGCCATGGCCAAGTGGCAGATGGGAGTCTGGGAGGAGAGGGTGCACTTCCTAGGACAAGACTGTGCTTCTTCACCAGTGTTCCTAAAAGGACTATTTCCACAGATGCTGTGAGAAAGTCTCAAGTCATCATTGTTAAAGAGAACCAAATTTCAGGAACGAGCAAGGCAGGTGGACCAACAGGAAAGGGAACACCCTGATTTCCACTTAATTCTGGTAGGTAGTCTTATTGACTCTGAGCTGCTTCCACACGGCAGAACAGAACAAATGGAAACCCCAATATACACACACAAATACACACGTAGTTAAAAAAAAATCTAAAACCCAGTTTTACTACCCAGAGATAACTGCTCTTAACATTTGGCATATTTTTCCTTTGTATTTTCTAAATTGGAATCATATTGTATATTCAATTTTGCAGCCTGCTTTTATTCATTTAGGAACATACTGAACACATTTTCCCACGTAATTAAATATTCTTTGAAAACATCATTTTAAATTACTGCCCAGTTCCCCTCTTATTGGGCATTAAGGTTGTTTCCCAGTTTCCCTCTACATAAATAAGACTTCAATGAATATTCTTATTCATAATATCCTTCGCCTATTATTTCTTTAGATTCCTAGAAATGACATTACTGGTTCAAAGGGTATAATTTTTCAAGGCTTTTGATATATTTTGTCAAATTGTATTCTGGAAAGATTGTACCATTTTACACTCCGATCCATCCACAGTCCTTTTAGGGTGCTGATGTTGGGTTTGAGAGCCCTGAGCCCAGAAAAAAAATCACACAATTCACTCCACCCTTGAGTTGTTTTGGTTTTTAGTATAGACAGAGCTCTTTCCCTTTGCAGAAAGAATTGGACTTTATAATGTTGTTAGAGAAGAGTTTAAATATATGGACAATTGTACATTTTGTAGTTCTCCTACCAGTTAGAAGTGATAAAAATGTAAAATGTCACACACACATACACACGCATATTTATGAGAACAAATTTATATCTAAAGATACATTTTTTGAATGTTTTTCTTAGTCTGAATGGGATAAAAGTAACTTCCATAATCCACACTCACTACTTATGTATGTATTTGCTGATATATATGAAAATTGATATAAAGCTCATCCATATATACCAATATTATCACACCATACTAGTATTTTGTACCTGGTCTCAACTCAACATATTAAGAATGCTTTTCTAATTTTGACAAGTTCTTATTTAACTAATTTTTTATTGTTACGTCAATCACCATACATTACATCATTAGTTTTGGATGTAGTGTTCCATGATTCATTGTTGGTGCATAACACCCAGTGCTCCACACAGAACGTGCCCTCTTTAATACCCATCACCAGGCTAACCCATCCCCCCAACCCCCTCCCCTCTAGAACCCTCAGTTTGTTTTTCAGAGTCCATTGTCTCTCATGGTTGGTCTCCGAGCCCTCCGATTTCCCCCCCTTCATTCTTCCCCTCCTGCTATCTTCTTCTTTTTTTTCTTAACATATATTGCATTATTTGTTTCAGAGGTACAGATCTATGATTCAACAGTCTTGCACAATTCACAGCACTCGCCATAGCACATACCCTCCCCAATGTCTATCACCCAGCCACCCCATCCCTCCCACCCCCCACCACTCCAGCAACCCTCAGTTTGTTTCCTGAGATTAAGGATTCCTCATATCAGTGAGGTCATACGATACATGTCTTTCTCTGATTGACTTATTTCACTCAGCATAACACCCTCCAGTTCTATCCACGTTGTTGCAAATGGCAAGATCTCATTCCTTTTGATGGCTGCATAATTTTCCATTGTGTATATACACCACATCTTCTTTATCCATTCATCTGTCGATGGACGTCTTGGCTCTTTCCACAGTTTGGCTATTGTGGACATTGCTTCTATAAACATCGGGGTGCACGTACCCCTTCGGATGCCTACATTTGTATCTTTGGGGTAAATACTCAGTAGTGCATTTGCTGGATCGTATGGTAGCTCTATTTTCAACTGTTTGAGGAACCTCCATACTGTTTTCCAGAGTGGTTGCACCAGCTTGCATTCCCACCAACAGTGTAGGAGGGTTCCCCTTTCTCCACATCCCCGCTAACATTTGTTGTTTCCTGACTTAAGTTCTTATTTAACTAATTTTTAATGACTACATAGTATGTTGCTTGAGGTTATGCCAAAATCTAGTCAAATAACCACCAATGTTGAACATTTAGTCTAGTCTCAATTTTAGGCTATTATAAACATGCTTGTAAATAACAATTCCATAAACCTTTAATTATTTTATTAAATTCCAAGAAATGCAATTTCTAGGTCAAAGACCACTTATGATTGTAATGTGTTTGAGAACTACTGAAAGACAACCAGAAACAAAAAGAAAGTTTGTACCAAAATATCTCTCTGTGGGCAATGATAAGAGTACATGGAAAAATTTGTAATATATAATTTTAAAATTTATTTCTTGTTTTAACTTTTTATAGCTTGTCTCTATTAGTTTTCTATCACTACTCTAATAAATTACTATAAATTTAAGGGCTTTAGACAACTCACATTTTTATCTTACAGTTTTGTATATACGGTTTTACAGAAGTCTCATGTGGGTCTCACTGGGCTAAAAATCAAGGTGTCTGCAGGCTATATTCTTTTCTGTAGACTCCTGGTAGGATGCACTTCCTTGTTCTTTTCAGCTGCTGGAGGCCACCTGCATTCCTTGGCTCATGACCCCTTTCCTCTATCCTCAAAGCTTGCAAAGGCCAGCCAAGTTCTTACATTGCATCACTCTAACCTCTTTTGTCTCCCTTTTACTTTACTTTTTACTCCTTTGAGATTACATTGGGCCCACCTGGGTGATCCAGGAGACTCTCCCCGGCTCAACATGTATAACTTAATGACATCTATGAAGTCCTTTTGCCATGTAAAGTAACAAATTCCCACTTCGGGGGATCAGGATGTGGACATTTTTGGAAACCATTACTCTGTTAACCACATTATCCTTGTTCCTCTTATTGCTCATATCCCTGTGTCTTGTATTATAATTGAACTTCAACTTCTTTTTCCTTATATCTTCTAGTGTGGATCCAAATATAGACATCTTGCTTCAGATATTAGTATTTATTAATTTAGGTATCGACACTTAATGTGGTTCTCCCTTGATCATCTGCTAAGCAGCATGGTATTTTAAGATTGATAAAGACCATTATTTTATTTGTTCCTTAACTTTCAAGCTTCTTCCCTCCAAGGGTACATTTTTCATTTCAAAGCCACAGGAACCAGTGTCACTTTCTCTCTGTACTGATAACACAGGATTAAAATTGTTGCACCAAATAGTCTTTTATTTTTCCCTCTCCTCCTAATTTATCACAAGCAGATATTCTACCAGAAGTTGGGAAAAAAGATTTCCAGCTGATGGGCAGCACCTCTACCTTGTGGAAGATTCATTGCTCTGCACATTTTGAATCTGCTGACAAGAAACTTGGAGCAGAAGTAATCAGAGCCCTTGCAAGATTGATTTTTGTCCCCTGCTGGCGTATGGCATAGAGGGTGGAAAGGCACTCATCTCTCAAACTAATCTTAACTATTTAGAAGCCATTATTGCAGGATTACAAATCATCAGAATACCCCCTTTTTTCCCAACAATGTTATTTATTAGTAAGACCTTCAAATTAGTCTTGTGTCTTGGCTTTACACTATTCTTAAAATCAACCCTGATATAAGTTTTGTCTAAAAGCATTGCAGTTAGCACCATCACTTTAATTGTATAAACGTTAAACCAAATTCCATTTCCACTTCACGTTTTAAAAATAATTCAAACCAAAATGCAAATTGATTCTTGTCTTCAGTTTGTAAGAAATGCTTAAAGTCAACTTGTCATGAAGGAGAAATTGAATCTATTACCTGTATTCTTCCAGGAAGGAAGATGTATGGAAAGGAGAATAGTGAGATTTATCTGATGTTTGGCTGATATATGGGTATATAAAATCTTAAGTAATACTGATAATGTCACACAATATTGCAACATATATTTTCAGTTGAACATTATAAGACAATAAGGCATAAATGGAAATTAAAGGGAAAAATCTGAATGGTTGTCAGGGAACACTTTTTCATTCAGAGAATCATAAACATATGGAATGGTGTGTCAGGCAAAGTTTCCAAGATGAGAATACTAGAGTAATTACAAAATGGATTTATATTCTGACGATTGAAGTGCACACAATGAGAAAGAGCTTTGAGTCAAATGATTTTTAACCACCACTCTCCAAAAAAGCACCTCATGAAAATGCATTTCACAAGTGTTATCTAAAACTGCGAGTTATCAGAAATACAGAAGTGTTTAATGCTTTAAGAAATATCTATTTCAAAAAGAAAAGAAAAGAGAAAGAAGGCAAGAAAAAAGAAAGGAGAGATAAAGCAAAGATTGGAAGGGGGAAGAACCAAGCTGGTATAAGGGAAGACTTAATGGAAAACTATTTAAATGAAATGATGTATTAATTCAATTTCATAAGTCTTGATTAAAGGCTGAAAACTTGGTCAAAGTCACCTTAAAGATTTTTTTGAGACTTGGTGGGTGATATTTTTAGTACAGTTACCTTACGTGCTCCACAAGTCTTGTACCAAGAGTATTACTCTTTATATCTGAATTCAGTCTACCTTGTATCCCCATCTTCTGCCTCCTTATTTACAACAATTATTGCTATGATCACATCAAAACACTAAGACATTCCTAAACATAGCACATACTGCTCCTCTTGAACTTATTGATATGGAGCCACTAAGCAGAGATTCAGTATTTAATATTGCAGCTCGGGGCTCTAATAGTTTGGTTGGTTGAATGAAACAGAGGTGGCTCAGAATGAGAGACCTGAAAATGTCCACCTGCCTGGGTTTACTGCAGAGGAAAGAATTAAAAAAACTTAGGGAGATTGGAAGCTTAGAGAGGATTTGTCATTTAAGACCAACTTACCCACCCTGCGGAAGAACAGAAGACACACCTTTTACCACTACGGGTAAAAATTAATTTGTGAGGGGAGTACCAGGATCCTTAAAGAGCTCTGTGGTCATCCTTGTCCAGATACCATACTGTACAGTGGACACTGTGGCCGCTGAACTAGGAAGCCTCGGTGCAAGGAGAGTAACAGCAGCTGCTGTTGGAACTGTGTCATTGCTTGAGGAAGTTCACATATCCTGTGGCACCTGGTAGGCAGCTGCTGAGCTGGCAATCAATTGTTTTACCCCCAATACCTTTAGGAAAGACCACCAGAAGCTGTTTGCTTTCAGCTGACAAGGCCAGCAATACACCTTCACTGTCCTACCTCAAGCATATAAACTCTCCAGCCGTATTTCACAATTTAGTCCATAGGCATTTTGATCACCTGTTCCTTCTGTGAGACATCACACTGGTCTGTTCTATCGATGACATGCTGATTGGACCTAGTGAGTGAGAAGTAGCAACTACTCTAGACTTGTAAGACATTTGTGTGTCAGAGGATGGGAAATCACTCCAACAAGAATTCAGGGGCCTTCTGGGTTCCAGAGTCTACCATGATGTGTACTTTAAATATCTTATGATTTTATTTGTCAAACATGTCTCAATAAAGCTGAAAACAACAACAAACCTCAGAGGCTCTCTACCTGAATTTCTAGAGTGACATTTCTTGAAGTCCAGTGGTGTGGGGTATGCTGAATTATCCCTTCTAAGGTGAAGGATAAATTGTTGCATTTGGATCCTACTACAACCAAAGAAGAGACACAATGCCTAGTGGGCCTGTTTGGAGATAACATATTACTCATTAGAGTGGTGTTACTCTGGACCATTTACTGAGTGATATGAAAAACTGCTTGTTTTGAGTAGAGCCAAGAGAAAGAGAAGGCTCTGCAACAGGTCTAGGCTGTTGTGTAAACCGTTCTTCCACTTGTGTCTTATGGTCCAGCAGATCCAATGGTGCTTGAGGTGTTAGTGGCAGATAGGGATAAGTGAGTCTGTCAGTGCGGGCTCTTAGGATTTTGAGGCAAATTTCTGAAATCCTCTGCAGATCATTACTCTCCTTTTGAGAAACAAAATGCTTAACCATGGCTACCAAGTTACCACACAACATAAGCTGCCCATCATGACTTACCTGATGCATCAAGCCATAAACTTGGGCAGCACTCCATCATCAGATGGAAGTGGTAGATAGAACACGGCCTGAGCAGGTCCTAAAGATACAAGTCACTTACATGATGTGGCCTAAATGTCTATGGTTCCCACCTCTGCCACACTACCTTCTTTCTCCTAGTATGCACCTATGGCCTCATGAAGAGTTCCCTATGTCAGTTGACAGAGGTAGAGAAGACTCAGGCTTAGTTTTTGGATGGTTCTGCATGATGTCCAGGCAGCACGTGAAGGTTAAGAACCACATCACTACAGCCACTTTCTGGGACATCCCCTATCAACAGTGGACACATGAACAAAGTGGTCATGGTGGCACAGATGGAAATTAGACATGGACTCAGCAACATTGACTTGCACTCCCTTAGGCTGACCTGGCTATAGCTCCTACTGATTGCCCAATCTGTCAGCAGCACCAGACCAACATGGAGCCCCCAATATGGCACCATTCCCCAGGGTGATCAGCCAGCTACCTGTGACAGATTGATTACATTGGACTGCTTCCATCATGGAAGAGGAAGAATTTTGTTCTTACTGGAACAGACATTCTGGATATAGTTTTGTCTTCCCAGCATGCAATACTTCTGCCATCTGTGGATTCACTAAATACCTTAACCACCATCACAGTACTCCACACAGCATTACTTCTGATCAAGAAATTCATTTCATAGCAAAAGAAGTACATGAATGGGCCTATGCTCATGGAATTCACTTGTCTTTCCATGTTGCTCCACAACACTGAAGCAGCTGATTTGATAGAGTGGTGGAATTGCCTTTTGAAGACTGCCAGCTGCAGTTCCTGGCAGTATCTTGCAGGGCAGAGACAAGGTCCTCTAGAAGGCTGTATATGTTCTGAATTGGCATCAAATATATGGTGCTAGTTCTCCAATAGCCAGGATTCATGGGTCTAGGATTCAAGGGACAGTGGCAGCACTCACTATTACCCCTGGTGATCCACTGGAAGAATTTTTGCTTCCTATACCTGCAACCTTATACTTTGTTGGTTTAGAGGAAGGAAGAAATGTTTCCACTAGAAGACAACAATGAGTCCATTGAACTGAAGTTAAGACTGTCATCTGACTATTATGGACCCCTCATGCCTCTGGATCTACAGGCAAAGGAGGGAGATATAGTGTTCACTGGGGTGATTGATCTTGACTACCAATGGGAAATTGGACTGGAACTCCACAATGGAGGTAAGGAATAATATGTTTAGCATATAGGCGATCCTTAGGGTATTTCTTAGTATTACCATGCCCCGTGATGGAAAGTCAATAGAAAACTATAACAACCCAGTTCAGGCAAGAGAACTAAAGAGACCCTTCAGGAATAAAGACTTGACTCACCTCAACAGGTAAAAAAAATGGCCATTTGAGGTTCTTGCTTAGGGCAAAGGTAATATGGGATGGGTAGTGGAAGACAGTTACAAACACCAGCTATAACCATATGACTAATTACAGAAATGAGGACTGTAATTGTCATGAGTATTTCCTCCTTACTTTGTTATGAATGTTTGTCTTGTGTGTGTGTGTATAATATCTTTGTTTTCTTCTCTTTCTTATCCCTTTATCATGTAACATAAGATGTATTTTCTTTATATCATAGAATTAAAGGAATGTTAACTTTACATTATGGTATTTACGTTATAAGACACCAAGGAGAAGAGTAAACATCAATTCAAAACTTTGCATCCTCCTTCGGGGAAAAGGTTAGTGTATTTTCAGTTGTATACAGAACAGTTGTACCATTTTAGACAGAATTATAACCTCGTTATTCTCTTTATCAAGAGATTAAGTATGGTTTAAGAAGATCTGTATGGTGCCAAATTGATAAAGGGTGGGCTTGTGGTGGTTAATTTTATGTGTCAACTGGGAGGGTATTTTTGGATGAGATTAACATTTAAATTGGTTTTCTCCATAATGTGGGTGAGGCTCATCCAACCAGTTGAAGTTCTGAGTAGAACAAAAAGACTGACCTCCCTGAGCAAGAGGCAGTATTCCAGCAGACCACCTTCAGACATCATCTACACCACTGAGAGGTGAATGGGTTACCTTACATAGCAAAATAGATTTTCATATGTGATTAGGAAACTTGGGAAGATGATCTTGAATTATCTAGTGAATCTAATGCAATCAAAAGGATCTTACAAAAAGGAAGAAAGTTAAGTCTGTCTCCAGCCTGTTGGCCTTCAGACGGGACCATAACATCAGCTTTCCTGGGTTTCTAGCCTGCCCGCCCAGACTGCAGATTGTGGACTTGCCAGCCTCTATCATCACATGAATCAATCCCTTATAGTAAAATTCTTTCTATGCATATACACATCCATTGGCTTTGTTTCTCTGGAGAATCCTGATTAACACATACTCTAATATTTTACTTCATTTTGGTTTGGGTACTTATAATAAAAATAATTATCTTCTGACACAATGGTTTCATTTTATACTCATATTTTTAAAAATGAGATGAAAATGGGGCGCCTGGGTGGCTCAGTCAGTTAAGCGACTGCCTTCGGCTCAGGTCATGATCCTGGGGTCCTGGAATCAAGCCCCACGTTCGGCTCCCTGCTCAGCAGAGAGCCTGCTTCTCCCTCTCCCTCTGCCTGCCACTCTGCCGCTTGTGCTCTCTCTCTATCTCTCTGTCAAATGAATAAATAAAATCTTTAAAAAAATGAGATGAAAATGCTTAAAGAATTCTTGTAGAATTAAAACATTATCTCTAAGAAATTATGTTACCTTGATTGATCAAATGAAGATATTTACATAATCTCTAGGATGAAGAATTTCTATTAGAAGTTTTTTTTAAATGTTGAATGGAAATATGTAAAGATAAATGCAAGGCTATTTAGGAGACTTATGTGATAGAAATGGTTTCCTGACAAACAAAAAGCAGAATCAGACCCATAAATACAGAGAACAAGCTGATGGTTGCCAGAAGGGAGAGGGTGGAGGAATGGTGAAAATGGGTAAAGGAGAGTGGGGGATACAGGCTTCCAGTTATGGAAAGAATAGGTCATGGGAATAAAAGGCACAGCAAAAGTTGTATAGTCAAAAACACTGTAATAGTGTTATATGGCGACAGATGGTGGCTACACATGTGGTGAATATAGCATGATGTATAAACTTGTTGAATCCCTATGTTGTATACCTGAAACTAAGGTAACATTGTATGTCAACTATACTCATATTAAAAAAATGATAACTAATTAGTTAAAAAATAGTTTTATGAACCAGGAGAACAGTTGCTTACCTTTTAAGGGTGAATATTCTATAACTCTCTGTTTTTGGTACTGTGTTAATCATATTTCACAAAAGCAGTGGGGTCTTAGAGTTCTTCCTTAACAAAATAACTATCTGTACGTTTAGCAATTCTACCAACAAAATTGTAAGCTTTGGAGAAGTAGAGAACTTGGCATATTTTTTCTGCCCTCGTAGCAACTAAAATAGTGGAACAATATGGCAAATAAAAAAGCATAGCATTGACCATGTAGTGTGATACTTAAATATGGCGAATGCCCAATAACTACTCTACTTGTGGCTTTACTATTGACCACTATGTCTTGCCTTCCCAGATCAGCCGGTCACCTGGATAAACTGAACTCAATCAATGAAAGTAAGATTAAAAATAAAATACACAGTACAGAAAATGAGCCTATAGAAAGGAATCATTGCTAGAGAAAGTAGAGGTCAATAACATAAATATAAATTGTATTCATTTTCTATAGTTGCTGTAACAAGTTACCACATACTTAGTGGTGTAAAACATCAGTGATCTTATTCTATAGGTCAGAATTCTGAAAATGGGTCTTAGAGAGTTAAAATCAAAGTGTTGGCAGGGCTGTGTTCCCTCTGGAGCCTCTAGGGGAACATCCCTCCTTTGTCTTTCCCAGCTTCTGTCGCCTGCCTGCATTCCTTGGCTAGCAGCTCCTTTCCAGCAATGGCATTCCTCTTACCTCTGCTTCCATTATCACATCTACGTCTCTGACTGATTTTCCTGTGTCCCTCTTATAAGGACCCCTTTGAGTACCTTAGAGTCACTGAGATCATTCAGGATAATCTTCCCACTTAAGATCCTTAACTTACTCATATGTGAAAAGTCTCTTTTGCCATGGAAGGTAACATAGCACATTTTTAGAGATTAGAACATTGACCTCGCCAGCCACATAAGTCAGTATTTACTGAAAGAGTTTGGCATTTTTTTCTTAATAATAGGAAATATGTATGTCTTTTCATTTTGCCAAATAAACTTAAAATCTAAGAAATCTGGATTAAGTATGCTGAAGGATTCCGTAGTGAAATGTATTTTGATGTTTCAACAGCAGATGTATCACCCAGGGACACTCCTCTTAGGAAACAGCAGGAACCTCCTGCCTACTCTCTCTTCTGGCTTGAAATTCATCTCTTTGCCAGCTGTCAACTTTAAACTGTAGTGAGCCTCTCAGTTTATGGTCCTTTCAAGCTAAAATCTGTTACACTAGTAGAGAAATCGTAATACTTACATAAATCAAAAATTACAACGTACGGGATACCATAAATTCATAGCTTGCCCAGAGTGTTATTAGCTAAAACATTTGTGTTTAGCATATTTAGCCTATCAAACAAGACAATTGAACTCATTTACATACCTACCTAGGTATATCTTCACTTTTCTAATTTGTTTTTTATAAAGATACAATTTTTGATTCGGGAATTTTTTACATCAGGAGAATTCTGTGTTCAAACAATCCAAATTACATTGTAAATATTCTGGAAGATTCTTTAGGTTTTCAACATGGAAACATTTTTGAGTAAGGCTGGAAAGCTCTAACTAGAGCCTTCCCCCCCTCATTACAGATGTAAATAAAAGTTCTAATTAGAAACTGGAAGTAGACTCAGTGGTGTTGGTTCTAGGTGGACCTAGGTTCTAGATTTAGAAATTTTATTTTCTCTCTTAATTTTAGTGACCATTTCTATATTACTTTTAAGTAACCTCTACACCCAACGTCGGGCTCGAACTTTCAACCCCAAGATCAAGAGTCATGTGCTTTACTGACTGAGCCAGCCAGGCACCTCTATGTTAGTTTTAAAAGTTAATCATACTAATGTTTTCTCTCTACACCATCTAAGGTTTGCATGAGAATAGTCATTCATTTATTTATCAAGTAAATTTTAAGCACCTGTCAACTTGGGCCTGTGTGAAAAACTGGAGATTCATGGTGATTGAGAGAGACATGATATCTGTTCCTGAAAAACCTATAGTCTAGTGGGGGAGCAGTTATCAACATTTATACAAAGAATGCATCAATATGAATACAATTAAGTGCTGCTGAGGGAAAGTACAGATAGAACATATGGCAGTAGATTTAACCTAAGTCAGGGGAGTGAGAGAAGAACACCTCAAGGAAGTACTTTTAGGCTGAAGTGGGACAAGCAAATTCTATTTGAGGATACTCTCTTCAATTTCTACAGGCTATATGATTAAACTTGGATCTTCTTTCCATTTTATTTTTTTGGAGAAATATAATTTTCTATGGCTTTAATGAAACAAAGACCTGCTGCCACTCCCTGACTTCAATTAAGTTCTGCAGTAACAATGAACCGTGGATCACTGCATCAAAAACTGGTGATGTATTATATGGTGACTAACATAACATAATAAAATAAAAAAAAAAAGAAAGAAAGTTCTGTAGTGTTCATTGTTTCTCCAAGGCCTTTGTTCATCCTGGCCTTGGAAGTGCAGCTAAAGCTTGATGAGATATTTGTATTTAGACAATTTATTATAATTTGACAATTTACCTTCATTATCTTCATTTATTCTTCTTGAATAAATTCGAGCTCAGTTTCATATGCTTGATTTTCAAGGAAGGTTTAATTGTAGCTCTAATTTTAGCCAAATAACAGATTTTGTGACGGTGCATCCTGACCTGGGTGCTAACTACACTCTTCCATTGGAAGATCCATTTCCAGGAGGCAGGGAGGAGAACCAACCCAACCTATTTTCATGCTTAAATGTGGCTCTACTCCCTTCACTGAGATTATCTCATTCAAGTTACTAATCAGAACTTGATAACCCTACTCACAGTGTTATGCATGAATCTCTCAAGACTTATTTCAAGTGACTATATGCATCTCCTCATAATCTAAATTGGTGAGCATTTCACTAGAAACTGCTGTGATATGTGCTGCCATTGTACAGAGATTTAAATGGATAAACCTCATGATCAATTTTGGTATGTTTCATGTAAATCACCAGGAAAAGTGACTTTTGCTGTACTTGGGTATATTTGTGACATGATAGAAGAGAAAGCTTCATCCTTCATTGTGAAAGGGCATCCACTTATCTTAATATTGGGAGACACTGTTATTGCCTTGACACACTCTAGAGCACTCTCTGGCTCAATTTCCTAATCATCTGGAGAGGCACTATGCTTACTACTTCAGAGCCTGGCTGCAAAGTTAGATAGCCTGGATCTGAATCCTGGCCCTGCCTATATCAGCAGTAACATTGGCAAAACTGCTCAACCACTCTAAGGCTCTGTTTTCTCATGTGAGAAAAGGATGACCTACCTATGGGTTTGTTGTGGGTAATGCACTGCATAGTGTCTGGTACATCGTCAAAGACTCAAAGCTGACCATTGTTACTGGTACTGAACTTTATACCATATGCTAAGTAGTGTTGTAGATATGAGTCTGCACAATTAGGGAGATGATGGTGCTGGAGAAGTGATACGTAGTACCAAGCAAATAACACCCATTGTATGGGGCAGGGGAGAGGGCTAGAAGTGACAAAATCTACCTAGGATGAGAAGGTGAGCAGAAGGGGTAGATTTAGCAATGCTTTTCACATCAAGTGAGTTTTGAGAAAATTCTCCAGAACAAAAAGAGTGAAAAGTACTTTTCCTGTGGAACAGATGGGGAAGAGCTTTGGAGATAGGGGGATTATCAAAAAAATGTAGAAATCACTGTTAACCAGGGAATGGTAAGGAGCATAACGGACTTTTGCATTGAGGACAGAATTTTGAAGATGCTGCAAAGGTAAGTTGGGGACAAGGTATATATATATGGTGACAACTTTGTTCGGCACTCAAATCCAACCACATGAAATATTGCTGTGAAGGAATCTGAGCTAGTTCAGGCAGTTCAGTGACAGCATATATCACAAGGGGTAAGTCTATATATTACCATTTGTCAGAGCCATCAAGCTATCAAAATATTCTCATTCTTAGCTATGGTAGTTTACATACATTATTCAGTGTACCACGGTGCAATTTTTACATGTTTTCTGAGGGTCTTAGACCATGCATATTCTCCCAAATGTGCAACCTTCAAACTGAAAGTAATCTCAATATATGCTGCCAAAATCATGTGAAATACTATCCCATTTGCCAGCCATAACAAAATTGTGAAGAAGGTCAAACTTGTCTTTCATCTTCTCATTCCTTATCAATTCATCTCAGTTTACATACATATCTTTAAAATATCTTAATCTTATCATTTCTCACCACTTCCATAGCTATCACTTGAATCAAAATCACTAGGAGAATGAGACTATATTTTGAACTTAATGAAAATGAATCACAGCATATGAAAATTTGTGGGATAGAGTTAAGTCAGTGTTTATAGGAAAAATTAAAGCAGTAAATGCTTATCCTAAAAAAGAAGGACTGTATCATACTGGCATAAAACAGACACATAAATCAATGAAACAGAATAAAGTCCAGAAATAAATCCATACATATATGGTCAATTAATTTGCTACAAAGGAGGCAAGAATAGACAATGGAGAAAGGACAATCTCTTCAGTAAATGGTGCCAGGAAAACTGGACAGCTCCATGCAAAAGATTAAAACTGGACCACTTTCTTACAACATACACAAAAATGAACTCAAAATGGTTTAAAGACTTGAATGTCAGACCTGAAACCATAAAACTCTTAGAAGGAAACAGGTGGTAAGTTCCTCAACATTGGTCTTAGCAATTTTTAAAAATTTATTTTATTAATGATTATTATTTTTGATCTGACTCCAAAGATAAGGGAAACAAAAGCAAAAATAAACACATGATACTATATCAAACTAAGAAGCTGGCACAGTGGAGAAAACCACAAAAACCAAAAAGGCAACTACTGAATGGGAGAAGATATTTGCAAATCATACATCTGATAAGAGGTTAATATATAAAATACATAGAGAACTCATATAGCTCAACAACAACAACAACAACAACAAACCCCAAACAATCTGATTGAAAAATGGACAGAGAATCTGAATGGACATTTTTGTAGGACATATACAGATGGCTAACAGGCACATGAAAAGATGTTCAGCATCACTAATCATCAGGAAAATGCAAATCAAAACCACAGTGAGATATCACCTCACACTTGTTATAATGGCTACTATAAAAAAGACAATAAATAACAAGTGTTGGTGAGGATGTGGAGAAAAGGGAACCCTCATGCATTGCTGGTGGGAATGTAAATTGGTGCAGCCACTGTGGAAAAGAGTATGGAGGTTTCTCAAAAATTAAAAGTAGAACTATCATATCATCCAACAATTCCACTCCTGGGTATTTATTCAAAGAAAATGAAAACACTAATTCAAAAGGTATATGCACCCCTATGTTCACTGCAGGATTATTTACAATAGCTAAGATATGGAAACAATCTAAATGTCCATCCAGAGATGAATGGATAAGGAAGATGTGGTGTGTGTGTGTGTGTGTGTGTGTGTGTGTGTGTGTGTGTGTGTGTAATGGAGAACTACTCAGACATAAAAAAGAAGGAATCTTGCCATTTATGACAACATTGATAGACCTTAGAGATATTATGCTAAGTGAAAGAAGTCAAAGAAAGACAAGTACTATATGATTTCACTTATAAGTGGAATCTAAAAAATAAAACAAGCAAACAAACAAAACAAAACTCAGAATCATAGATAAAGAGAACAGAAAGGTGATTCCAGAGGAGAATATAGTGTATGTGTGTGTGTGTTTGTGTTTGTAACGGATGAGGTGATCAAGAGATACAAACTTCCAGCTATAAAATAAATAAGTTATGAGAATATAATATGCAGCATGGGGAATAATATTGTACAGTAAAAAATACAGTAAATAATATTGTATTAACTATGTATGGTGAGAGATGGTAACTAGACTCGTGGTAATTTGCAATGTGTACAAATGTTCAATCACTATGTTATAAAAATGAAATTAATAGAATAGTGTATGTGAATTACAATTCAGTAAAGAAGGAAGGTCTTAAGTCAATGAGCTAAAATACTATAAAAAACTAGAAAAAGAGCACTGAATTAAATACAAAGTAAGCAGGAAGAAGAAAATAATATAAAAGCTAAAATCAATTAAAACAGAAAACAAAAATAACAGAGATCATTGAAACAAAACATGTCTCTTTGAAAAGATCAATAGAATTGATAAATCTCTAGTGGATTGATCAGGTTTAAAGAAAAAAGACACAACTTGTCAAGATCAGGAATGAGAAAAGGGGTATCATCATGGACCCTTCAAGCATAAGTATGAGTATATCATGAATAACTTTATGTCAATAAATTGAACAATTTATGTGAAATGAGCAAATCCTTAAAAAATTGGTTTGTAATGAGAGACTATGGGAAACAAACTGAGGGTTTCAGAGGGGAGGGGGATGGGGGAATGTGTTAGCCTGATGATAGGTATTAAGGAGGGCACATATTGCATGGAGCACTGGGTGTTATATGCAAACAACAAATCATGGAACGCTACATCAAAAACTAATGATGTACTGTATGGTGACTAACATAACATAATAAAAAAAAATTGGTTTGTAGTTAAAATCTCCCCACAAAGAAAACTCTAGACTCAAGTAACTTCATTAGCAGATTCTAACATTTAAAGATGAAAGTGTACAAAATCTCCTCCAAAAAACAAAAAAAAAAAAAGGAAAAAACACTTTTCAACTCTATGGGTCTAGCATTACCCTGACAAAGATGTTGTAAGAAAAGAAAACCAGGGATCAGAATTCAGCATGAACATAGATGAAAAAAGAGTTAATAAAATGTTAGCAAATTAAATCCAGAAATATATAAAAAGAATGATTAATAATGCCCAAGTGGGGTTTATCCTAGGAATGCAGAGTTGGCTTAATGTTCAAAAATGAATCGATGTAATTCACCATATTAACAGATTGAAAAAAAGGAACCCATATGATCATCTCCACAGATGGAGAAGAAGCATTTAACAAGATCCGAAATCCATTTTTGATAAAGACTCTGAAGCCTATTAGCAAGTGGAGGGAATATTCTCAATCTGGTTAAAGGCATCTATGAAAAAAAAATCTATAGCTACCTTTATACTTAATGGTAAAATACTAAATTCCTTACTCCTAAAATAGGGAACAAAGCAAAGATGTCTTTTCTCAACAATTTTGTTCATTTTACTAGAATTCCTAGCCAGTGCTATAAGGAAGTGAAAAGAAATAAAGTACTTACAGATTGGAAAGGCAAAGAAAAAATGGCCTTTATTTACAGATATGATCATATATATAGAAATTATAAAGAATCTACAGAACTCTGAAGTTAACAGGGTCACATGATACAAGGTTAATGCACAAAAATCAATTTTTTGTCTATATATTAGCAACAAACAATTGAAAGTCAAAAGTAAAGGAACCACACTATTCAAAATACTATCTTAATATTGCAAATATTAAACATTTGGAGATAAATTTAACAAAGTATATGCAAGCCACATGCACTGAAAACTACACAATAAGAAGACAAAAACAAATGAAGAGAAATACCATAATTATAAACTAGAAGATGCAACATTATTAAGATGTCAGTTCCCCTCAACTTGATCAACAAATTTAGCTTGATTCCAATCAAATCCTAGCAGACTTTTTGTAGATGTTAAAAGTTGATTCTAAAATTTTCCTATATAATGAAAGAACCTAGATTAGCTAAAAGCAATTCTGAAAAAGTAGAGCAAAGTACAAGATTTATACTATCTGATTTCAAGACCTAGTATCAAGGCCCAGCATTCCAGACAGTTGGACTGGCATAAAGATAGAAATATAGATCACTGGAACAGAATAGAAGTCCATAAATTGATTTTTCAAGCTGGGTGCCAAGACAATTTAAAGGGAAAATTATTATCTTAACAACAGATGGTATTGGAAAAACTGGGTATCCATGTACCAAGGGAGAAAGAGAGAGAGAAAAAGAGTATCTCAACCATTACCTCAAACTATATTCAAAATTGAACCTGAAGTGGATCATAAATTTAACCGGAAGAGCTAAATCTGTAAAACTATAAGTGTAAGAATGTGGAACAATTGGAATTCTCATAAATTGGTGGTGGGAATACAAAATAGCACAGCCGTTTTCAAAAACAGTTTAACAGTTTCTCATAAAGTTAAAAATATTCTTACCATATGACCCAGCAATTCCATTCTTAGGTGATAACCCAAAAGAAATGATATCTATTTGTATATAAATACTTGTGTTTGAATGTTCATACCAACTTTATTTATAATAGCCCCAAACTGGAAACAACCCAAATGTCCACCAAGTAGTACATGCACAAACAATTCTTGGTATATTCATAAAATGGAATGCCATCCACCATGAAAAGTAATAAACTACTGATACACATAATAACATGGATG
Organism: Callorhinus ursinus; assembly: GCF_003265705.2. Lineage (NCBI taxonomy): Eukaryota > Metazoa > Chordata > Mammalia > Carnivora > Otariidae > Callorhinus > Callorhinus ursinus. Next base: position 4,679,250 of record NW_027397087.1, read on the forward strand.
ACTCTCAAAAGTATTATGCTAAAAACACAAAACAAAACAAAACAAAAAAATATAACCCAAAGAGAGCAGATCAGTGTTTGCCAGGGACTTCAGGGATGGGTAGCTAAGAGGCACAGGAAAGCTTTTTGGCATGATGGTAAAGTTCTACATCATGATTGTGGTAGTGATCATACGAATATATATATTTGTCAAAACTCATTGAATTAAAACTGATACTTAAAATTGACACTGTTTATGGCATGCAAATTATACTTGATAAAGCTGACAAAAATAGTAAAGAAAGAAAGCCAAAATAAAAAGTCAACATAAGGACATATTCAAGAAACATACTCAGACTTGAATAAAGAAACTAAATTAGCTTAGGGAGAGTAACCTGGGATTCAAAGGCTGTATCTCTAGGTTACCATTAGCATGTTTGAACATAGCCATTATTGCTTTTCTTTCCTCATTATCTTATTTATTAACCTAGCACCTAGGATACAATACTACTTCAACAACATTTATTTGGTAAATGTTAGGTGATAAGAAAGTAAAGAACCACAGAACTATTAGAGAGAGTACTTTTACTCTTGAATGAAAATTCTAAAATGAAAGATTGTTGACATTTTGTTCTGTTCACTTTTAGCTTTCATTCACCTGGCAGTTTTGCTTTTTGTGTAAGCAAATAAACAAATCAAAATGATTCGTTCCTGCTACCAGTTTAGTTTATATGAGCAAACATTTAAATTAGTCAGTGTGGGCCAGCAAGAGAAATGGGTGGGCTTCATCCTGATTCTGTCACAAGTTTTGTTAAATGCTCAATCTTATCCAGCTTTCCCAGAGCCATAACTTAAGCATAGCTGACTCTATTGTTTTTGACAGCATAAAATGTGTATAAAGTGAGAGTTCATGCAGAAATATGGACTCTGGAACCTGTTTTGTTATTGAGGATTTTTTACTATTAACTTTTTGGAAAATATATATTCTTTTTTTTATGTACTACAAATCAAATGAAGCATCAGAAAGGGTGTCTTAAAAGATTTTAAAAACTTTTTTAGCTACTAAATTCATAAAGTTGCATTCTTATTATTTTTCATATTCTGGAAAGTTTCTTTTCTAGACTAAGGCTTACGTTTTCAGAATGTCATATTATAATTTTACGATTATTTTTATCAATTGAAGTTAAAGAAAGAAGAAGGCTAAAGTGTTTACTCATTAGGATATAGTGAGTTTTTACACAGAAAAGTATTTATTATACAAAGTTAGAATAAATTTCATATGCTACAACAGTAGGCATCTGTAGTAGACATTTGCTATTCCTGTCTGCCCAGTAGCGATTCCCTCTTTTTCTGGTAGTAGCACCCTCATTCCCTTTGGGCAACTACATCTTCTCCTTGTGTGCATTCTTAATGTCAGTGAAGGTTTCCTACCCTCTACTAGCCAAGATGCACATGATCGGAAGTAGGCTAGTTTGATTTTTTTTTCTGGGAATTTTGAGTTTTGAGGAAGGATGAAATGTGGGGCTGAGTTACTTCTAAAGTGGACTTTTCTTCCAAAAAAGACTATCAGTTCCAGGAATCCTAGAGCCATTCTGATTTCCATTCTTCCAGAAGAATATGTCTTCTGTATTTCCTATAGAGCTATAAACTCTTCCATATACCTTTATATTACATTCCTCCTTCTTGTTTACATTACCAGTGTTAATTCAATCAGTTAATTCACCAGGTTGTTGCTTGCAACTGAAGAACCAGGGCATTAAAATCCCATGATTATTTTGAGTGACTTATTGTCTAAATGAAAGGTGATCTAATATACTGTCTGCCAGACCCATGACCTCTACAACTCCAAGGACCTCTGTCTCCACTCCACCTCAGCAAACTACTTCCTGGAATGCCTGGGTCTTAGCATTACCAGTGTTTCCTTTTACTCCAGAATTATTAGTTCAAGTACGCTGTTTTCTCTGATCACATTTTTCTCTGCTTCCAGTTTACTTGTTCAACTATGTCCACAGTTTCCTCTTTTAGGATGTGGACTTTCCCATATTTCCCTATTTTAAGAATGACACCCCACTCAGCCCTGAGACATGCCTACTATCATCAACTCCAGATGAATTCTAGTTCTAGAATCTCTAGTCTTCTGCTGGAGTCAACAGAGGGTTGCAAGAGAATCTGGGGAACTTAGCTAGTCTCTACAATCTTCCATTTAGATTTTATGATTTAAGCCTCACCATGCACTACCTTTAGAGGTACTCAGAGCCTCAAATTCACCAGCCTTCCAAAGGTCTAGAGTGGGAATTGACTTCTCTTTGGTTCCCCTCCTTTCCCCATCCCTGACTTGTAAATTTAGGCTTCCAAGCCAGCTAGGGCAGTTACCACTATCTAGTCTTCAATATTTTACCATCTCTACTATCATAATTTCTCCCTTTTTCATTTTTAAATTCACATTTTGAAAACATTTTATTGCAATTTTAATGGAATTTCAAGAGAGAGGGGAGATAAGCAAGTATATAACTTGCCATGTTTAACAAACCTGTTATCCCTTTATAAGACTTTCCAAGCTAGAAAGCATCTTAGTGCTATCTAGTTAGCACTTATAGTTGCCTTGTTTTGTCCTTCCATCTATAAAATGAATATAATATCTGCCTTGGTTACCACACAGGATTATTTGAATATTAAAAAGGTGAAGTATTTGAAGTATTGTGCAACAATAAAATAATTTACTATTAAATTTATGCAAATAAAGCCTTATGCAAATATGAAATACTATTTTTAGTTATTTAACATTTCATCCCTAATTTGTTATTAAGCATCTAATAATAACATATATAACAGTTTACAGGTATTCAGCTCCCACCATCTGCTAGATACTGTGCTAGAAGCCAGGAGTTTGAAAATAAAGAATAAAAAATGAATACGTTTACAAAGGCAAGGGAAACAAAAAGCAAAAATGAACTATTGGGACTTCATCAAGATAAAAAGTTTTTGCACAGTAAAGGAAACAATCAACAAAACTAAAAGGCAACCTACAGAATGGGAGAAGATACTCTTTCTCCACCTTTTTGTTCTATTTGAGCCCTCAATAGATTGGATGATGCCCACTCACATTGGATATCTTTAGTCTACTGATTCAGATGCTAATCTCTTCCAGGAATAGCCTCACAGACACTCCCAAAAATAATGCTTTACCAGCTATCTGGACATCCCTCAACCCAGTCAAGTTTATATAGAAAATGAACGATCCCAGCTACATTCATTGTAGAGTATGTGAGAAAGGTGGCAGGGAGTGAAGATCCAAAGAATGAGTGCAATAGCCCACATTGTGAAAGGCCTATATGATGTCTGCAACAGCTAAGAGGCAATCTTGTTTTATAAAATACTCTAAGAATTTAGATTTGTTTTACATTTTATGACTCATTAGAAATTTGTTTCTTACATGTAACATGAGAATGATCTGAAGTTGTTCTAAGTTCAACATTTATTCTATCTTTAGTGGATGGTTGGTCTTTGGCTTCCATTTAGCACAAAGAGCAAGAAAAGACACCTTTACAATACCAAAATACAGCTTATACATTATTACAGAGAAGAAAAAAATTAAATGTTCCCTTTGTTTTCTACTGAAGGCTTCAATACTTTATCTGTTACCCTCAATGTGAATTATGATTGCATTATCTTCTGAAGCCTCCTAATGTTCCACATTCCCTTTGCTGGAGGGAATCTAGAGATTGACAAAGACCCAACCAAGGATCTGATGGTTAGAACATGATTAGAATGACAAATATTATTTTATTCTTTTTTATTCTTTTCTAATTTTTATTTTTATATATTTTATATATACTTTATAGATATATATTATTTTTTGTTTCATATAGATATATATAATTTTTTTAAAGATTTTATTTATTTGACAGGAGAGAGAGAGTACAAGCAGGGGTAGCAGCAGGCAGAGGTAGAGGGAGAAGCAGGCTCCCCACTCAGTAGGGAGCCTGATGCAGGACTTGATCCCAGGACCCTGGGATCATGACCTGAGCTGAAGGCAGACGCTTAACCATCTGAGCCACCCAGGTGCCCCTCATTGTTTTTTTATTTTATATATATATACACACACACATATATATATAATGTGATTATATATATATGATTTAGTGTCCTTCTTCATCTCTTATACTCTGTTTATATACACACATAAATATACATATTTATGTATGTATATACATACACATACATACATACATATACATACATACATATACATACATGTATGTATATTTTTTCCTTTCTTTCTTATTCTGGAATCTAGTTTCTTTTAACAAGTAGACCAAAACACAATCAGGATTTTGTTCTTGTTGTTGTTTTGTGTTGTTGCTGTTAATGTTGTTATTGTTTTTTCTTTTTCTTTCTTCTTTTCTGGACAAAATGACGAGATGGAGAAATTCACCCAAAAGAAAGAATAGAGGGTAGTCCTCACAGCCAGGGATTTAATCAATATGGATAAAGATGTCTGAACTAGAATTTAAAACAACTATTATGAGGATACTAGCTGGGCTTGAACAAAGCATAGATGATACTAGAGAATCCCTTACTGTAGAGATAAAAGAACTAAAATCTAGTCAGACCAAAATTAAAAATGCTGTAACTGAGATGTAGTCCCAAGTAGAGGTCATAAAAACAAGGATGAATGAATCAGAAGAGCAAATCACTGAAACAGAAGATAAAATTATGGAAAATAATGAAGCCGAAAAGAAGAAGGAAAGAAAACTATTAGATCATGAAGGTAGACTTAGGGAACTCAGCAATTACATAAAGTGAAATAATATCCATATTATAGGAGTCCCAGAAGAAGAATGGGAAAAAGGGGCAGAAGGTTTATTTGAACAAATTGTAGTTGAGAACTTGCCTAATCTGGGGAAGGAAATAGGCATTCAAGTTCAAGAGGCACAGAGAACTCCCCTCAAAATAAACAAAAATAGGTCAACACCATGGCATATTATAGTGAAACTTGCAAATTACAAAGATAAAGGGAAAATCCTGAAAGCAGCTTGGAACAAGAGGTCCTTAACCTACAAGTGTAAACATATAAGGCTGACAGCAGATCTGTCCACAGAGACCTGGCAGGCCAGAAAGGACTGGCATGATATACTCAATGTGCTAAATGGGAAAAATATGCAGCCAAGAATACTTTATCCAGCAAAGCAGTCATTCAGAATAGGAGAGATAAAGAGTTTCCAAGACAAACAAAAACTAAAGGAATTTGTGAACACTAAACCAGCCCTTCAAGAAATATTAAAGGGTACTCGGAGTGGAAAGAGAGTCCAAAAGTAACAAAGACTAGAAAGGAACAGAGACAATCTACAGGAACAATGACTTTACAGGTAATACGATAGCACTAAATTCATATCTTTCAATAATTACTTTGAATGTAAATGGACTAAATGCTCCAATCAAAAGACTCAGGGTGTCAGAATGGATAAAAAAACAAGACCAATTGATATGCTGCTTACAAAAGACTCATTTTAGACCCAAAGATACCTCCAGATTGAAACTGAGGGGGTGGAGAACCATCTATCATGTTAATGGACATCAAAAGAAAGCTGGAGTAGCCACCATCCTTATATCAGACAAACTAGATTTTTAAACAGAGAGTGTAATAAGAGATGAAGAAGGACACCAAATCATAATAAAGGAGTCTCTCCAACAAGAAGATCTAACAATTGTAAATATGTATGCCCCTAATGTGGGAGCAGCCACATGTAAATCAATTAATAACAAACTTAAAGAAACTCAATGATAATAATACAATAATAGTAGTGGACTTTAACACCCCACTCACAGGAATGGACAGATCATTTAAGTAGAAGATCAACAAGGAAAAAAGGGCTTTGAATAACACACTGGGCCAGATGGACTTAATAGATATATTTAGAGCTTTTCCTCCTAAAGCAGCAGAATACACATTCTTTTCAAGTGTACATGGAACATTCTTCAGAATAGATCACACACTGGGTCACAAATCAGGACTCAACCAATACAAAAAGAATGAGATCATACCATGCATATTTTCAGACCCTAATGCTTGTGAAACTTGAAGTCAACCACAAGAAAAAAATTGGAAGGACCACAATTTAAATAAAAAAAGAAAAGAAAAGAAAAAAAATTTTAAATAAAGAAAAAAATAAAATCTGCAGATAACTACTGAATGGGAGAAGATATTTACAAATGATATATCCAAAAAAGGATTAATATCCAAAATATAAAAACTTATACAACTCAACCATAACAATAAAAACAATCCAATTAAAAAATAGGCAGAGGACCTAAATAGACATTTTTCCAAAGAAATACAGATGGCCAACTGACACATGAAAAGATGCTCAACACCACTCATCATCAGGGAAATGTAAATCAAAACCACAATGAGGTACCACCTCACACTAGTCAGAATGGCTAGTATCAAAAAGATAAGAAATAACAAGTGTTGGCGAGGATGTGGAGAAAAAGAAACCCTCGTGCACTGTTGGGAATGCAAACTGGTGCAGCCACCGTGGAAAACAGTAAGGAGGTTCCTCAAAAAATTGAAAATAGAAATACTATATGATCCAGAAATTCTACTAGTGCATATTTACCCCCCAAAAAACAAAAATATTAATTTGAAAGGATATATACATCTCTATGTTTATTGCAGCATTATTTACAATAGCCAAGATATGGAAGCAACCCAAGTATCTATTGATACATGAATGAATAAAGAAGGTGTATAAAATTCCATATAATATAATATTACACAGCCATAAAAAAGGATTTTGCCATTTGTGACAATATGGAAGGACCTAGAGGGTACTATCCTAAGTGAAATAAATCAGAGAAAGACAATAGCACATAATTTCACTTATAGGTGTAATCTAAAAAACAAAACAAATGAACAAATAAACAAAAGTAGAAACAGACCCATAAATACAGAGAACAAACTGATGGTTACCAGAGGAGAGGAGGGGGGCTACAGACAAAATGAGTTAAGGGGAGTGGGAGGTACAGGTTTCCAGTTATGGAATGAATAAGTCATAGGGATAAAAGGTACAATGTAGGGAATATATGCAATGGTATTATAATAGTGTTTTATGATGATAGATGGTAGCTACACTTGTGAGCACAGCATAATGTATTGAGTTGTTGAATCACTGTGTTGTACAGCTGAAACTAATGTAACATTGTTGACTATACTTCAATTAAAAAAATCTTCAGATAACTAATGGGTGAATAATTTAATTTAATTCCACCAAAACTGAACTCTGATGTCCAGAGACCAATGTTTGCAACTAACACATTCATATTTTCACAAGGAGGGATTTGAGTGAAGAATAAAGGATTTTACCAGTGTACCCTGAGAAAACACAGAACATAAAATGTTAATAATGAATATTTATCCACCATAAGTTTAATGGTTTTCTCTGGAGATTTTTAATTAGCTATAGTAGTTCATAGGTTAGTATGCTATTTCTTCTAAAGTGCATTAGGACTTTGTGATTATAATGGCTTCCATCATATTAGGTCACTTCCTCTGAGGCCCTGTAAAGAGCCAGATGTTCTCCTTTCACCTAGATGACTATTTTCTTGTGTGTAAATTCTCTGGAACTGATATAGAGCCATCAACATAAAATGCTATTATCTGGATTTCCTCACTAGTCTATGACAAATATAAGCCATTTGGAAATGCTGTTACAACATCACATCTCAGGAGCATGTTACATGCCAAATTAAAAGGCAAATCTTTTGTTCCACCATAAAGGTAGACCACACTTAATTTTCCTAGAATTTGATAGCTATTGTTTACACAGAATTTATTCTAAGCCTATATATCAAGTGTTTTCCTACTAGACAAGATATGGTGATACTGACAAATACTATATTTGATATTCTATTTTGCAATGACAAAAAAGATGCATTTTGGAATATTTTGATGTGTTGTTACAATTTGTAGTCAAATCCCAGTAGCCAAATGAAATAATTAAATATACCCATTGTATGTAATTGATGTTATATAGGACTTGATCATTTCATATCAAAACTATACTTTAGTAAGAGTCTTAAGCAATATACATATTACAGGTATTGTTCCTCACACAGCATCTAAGTTCTCATACTAATACTCTGTTCCAGCTATTTCTATTACCAAAAGAATCAGGTGCTGGGGTATAGGTGAATGGCCGTTCTTTGCAATAAATGACAAATGATGTTGTGATATTTTTAATAAAAATATAAACATCTACTTTTTAAAGAATTGGGAGCTTGAACTCAATGATACCACAAGTTTGTATTCCAGAAGATTGAGAAAGAAAATGGATTACTTATGCTTCCAGACCACAAAAGATAATCAATAGTTGTTGATATGGAGATCTCCTGGCTAATAATCTGACAGAGTAGTAAGTTGATTTATTAGTATTTGATGTGAGACATATCTGGCCTAAGAAGGATTTTACAGAGTGTTTATAACAGTAACAACAACAAAAATTCCTAATGTGTAAGAAACACAATCTTAATCTACATCCTTTACCAAAAATACAAATTTTAAATCATAAATCAGAAAGACGGTTTATAAATCATTGAGTCTAATTCTCCTCTCCTCCTGTTAGGCTTCGCCACTTACTTCGGTAAACTAGGTGAGGAATTTACAGTTGAGCCTGCAGAGAGAATAAATGACTTGCTTAACTAAGAATGGTTTGTGGCAAAGAACATGGCTGACTGGATTCAAATCCTAGCTTTATCACTGCTAGCTATGCAACTTTGAATCAATCACTCAACATTTTATTGCCCCATGTAGCTTACCTGAAAAAATGGGAATAATAGTAGCACCTACTCACAAAATTGTTTTGATGTTTTAAATTTGCTAATCTGTGTAATGCGTTTAGAATAGTGCTTGGCATACAGTAAGTGCTCAATAAATGTTAGTTATTCTAAATTCTACCTCTGCAATGAATTAGCTGTGTGCCCTTAGACAACTTATTCTAAGCACTTTGTGACATTTATCATGATTTGTATTGCACAGTTGTTTACTGTTTATAGTCTATTTTCTCTACTGGACATAATAATCCAGGATTGCAGGGAATATATGTTTTAATAATTATGATTAATTAGTAATCAAATTAATCCATTAATTAATAATGATTAATATATTATGTGATGTCTGGCATATCTTAGGGGCTAAGAATGCTTTTTCTTATAACAGAGTGTGGGAGTTATAATTACAGTTCCTGATGGAATTGTTAAGAGAATTAGATGACAGAATGCAAGTAAAGCACTTAGTATCATGTTGTGAACTGAAAACAAGTACTTCAGTGTATGTGTTTGTTATTGTTGCTAACACCATAAGACTAAAAACTAGACGGTGGCAGAATTGCAACTGAACTAAAATTTCCTAGCTCCCCACTGAGTACCTTGCCAATGATACCAATTAAATATATGTAAGGCAGAAAAACTCATCCTTAATATTAGAAAGCCTATTTCATAAGCTTCTTCTGCAGCTGAGGATATTGCCTGGTAACAAAATGTGAGGAAGAGATTGTAAACTGAGAGATCAAGGGCTGATCAAATCATTCCCATGTATGCTTTGCTTGGTCTCAACAGTATTATAATAACGACAAAAACAAATAGACTAGGTGACCAGCATTTTAAAGTAGGAGATTTTACAAAAGATATTAGAATTTTTTTAAAAAGTAGAGGATGTAGGCACACAGGCTGGAAACTCCCTCTCCCCCGGTACTGATGCAGTGGGAACGCAGAGGTGGCCCCCCTTTTCTATGGGGCACTTGTTCTTCAATTTACACGTGGCCCCTAGAGGCACTGGAGTTCGGAATTCTGATTTGGGATTAAGGTGATTTACGGCATCTGGATATCTTTGTAGTAATCATTTTGACCCACGTAAGCAATAGCTTCTTCATTCTTTTTTCTTACAGGAAAGACTTATTTCTGTTACCTTTTTCATCATTCCTCACCTTGTTCATGTTTTATACAGCATCTGATAGTGAGTGTCAAGAGAAATTTAAAATTATAGTTAATTTACTCTGGTTAAACATAAGGAAGGAAAAGCAATTACCAGAGTAAAATGATGGAATTAAAGATTCTTCTTGCAACCTAGTTAGGTATTTAGTGTTTGATGAGTGCTGGAGAAGATAAATACATTTTTTGAGGAGGACTGTATCAATCAGCAATCATGAATGAAAGACTCTGAACATGATTTAGATATCAAACATATGGTTTGCAAACAAAATCAATCTTTCTCTAGGCGGTAAGAGTTAGTTGACAATATACTGTACCTCTTTTTTGTTTCTAAATTAGAAAATGCTTTTTTAGTGGTGAATAAATTTCCTGTGCCGACAATAGACTTTTTTTTTTTTTTTTTTGCTAAGGAACATGCTACAAGATAGATTGTGCTTTAGAAGAGACCACGCAGATGGTCTATAGAAAATCTTATAATCCCATACAGAGTAAATGCATTCTTCACATGAGAATAAAATGTTAATTAGTTTAGCTTAATTACAGATTTGCTACATGCTAGAAGTGTAAATTTAATGGATTGGTGATTCAATTTGATAGATCATAAAAAATAACTATGAGCATGTTACTGGCTGTTTTGCTGACTAACCTAACATGGATGCCCCATGCATCTTTAACTCAAGTCTGGTTAAAAATTTCTCATTCATAAAGGAGTCCATCAAATGATCAAACATGTCCAGCTCATGCTAACATAGGCTATGTATATCAATCTTTCTTTAAAACTAATCATATGGCTATTTCATAATACACCTAGAAGAGGTAGATTCAGAGCAATAGAGGGGTCTCTCTGCAACAACGTAAAATTCAGGAATGTTACCGTAATTTTGTCCTCAAAAAATTGAAGGGATATGATTTTAGGAGTGGAGTGGAGTTATTCTGCATTTCTGGTGCAGGCAGAAAAACAGGGAGGAGATACCCGTCACTTCAGGAAGACACTGAAAAGGAAACTTCTGAATCAAGAACATCTTATGGTATTGAAATGTGTTATTTAGGACACTGTAAAATCTCTTTCTATGATTATGAAAGATACCAGTCTGGGATGATTAAGTGTCATTTTGCTGCAAGGCTGGAGATTAGAGCAGACTAGCTTTAGGATTATATTTCAAAAGTTCTCTCTACACCACTGAGTTTTCATGGTTGAAATTCACACTAATTTGATTAGTGTGAATTTCACTTCCTCCTAGTCTACTTACCTCTCTCTAATTCTAACAAGCATGCATAACAATTCCACATCAACAAAGATTTCAGCAAATATAAAAACAAATAGAAAAGTGAATAAGTTCAGTGCTGATATAAATTAATTGCGTCACCTTATTTGGTCAAATTCTATTTTCATAGCTAGTCACTGATAGTTTTATGAAATTCTGTTATTAGATTATTTTATGAAAGAAAACTAAAAGGTTATGACCAAAAAATGTAACATCACCTTAGATAGAAATAAGTCCATTTTTCATCTGTATTAACTAAGAAACACAAGAGAAAAATGGATCAAAACTATTTCCAAAAGCAAAAGCTAAGAAAATCTGATAGCCTTACTTCAATTTTTATCAAAGCTCCTACTAGTGTGTATCTTTGAACTATAAAAGAGATTTATGTTTATTATTGGTGACTAATTGGAAAGGATTTATAATATTTTAATTAAATTTAAATTTTACTTGCCATTGAAGCATTTTATATTCATAACATCACATGAAAAGAAGAACCCAACCCTGTTGCCCTACACTCTTTTTTTGCTTGAAGTAGATCATTTTTAAAAGATTACTTAATTTTATTGGTCTGCTGATGAGCAATAATTGGGTTCCCCTCCTGTTACTTGTGGAACTTCATTCATATCCTGCTATAATATCATTAAAAAATTTTCTAAACATCACTGATACTTTATTTGTGCAGGTATATTTTGAAAAAGACTTACAAATGTACCTGTTCATTACACAGTAATTTTAAAATTTGCTTTCAATACAAAAATCTAAGGAGGATGTGTCTGCAGTTTTCATTTACAGCAGAAGGTATCAGATATTTCCAATGATTGAAAAGCTAATAATAATAAAATATCAGGTTAAAATAATAATCACAAAATCCATCCTTCTCGTATTTAACAGAAGTACATAGTAAATTTAGTCAAGATAGAATGATATATTTTAAAATATTTTCTCATAAGTTATATTCAAGGAGGTATATATGCAAATAAGTATATCAGTGGCCTAGCAGGATAAATATTATCTGTAGAATAGGGGATTCGTAAAATCTTTTAGAGATAAACTGAAATCCAGTGCAAAAGTATCTGAGAATAGTGCCTTTTCTACCCGAGGCCTGAAGGAAATGAGGCAGATATAAATATGAACTACTAGGTTTAAAAGAATTTTGTTAAGGAAGACAAACATGGGTGCCAGATGCTTAACTTACATTATTCATTTCCTCATCACAACAATCTGATGAAGGAGGTATTATGTTACACATTTTAAAAACTTGAGGTATAATTGACATACAACATTGTATTAGTTTCAGGTGTACAACATAATGATTCAACATTTGTATACACAGAAAAATGATCACCACAATAATTCCATCACCATCCATCACCATAAAAAGTTACAAAAATTTTTTTTCTTGTAACTAAAACTTCTAAGACCTATTCTTGCAGCAAATATGTACTACAACACCATTGACTGTAGTCACTATGCTGCACACCACATCTCCCTGGTCTACTCATTTCATAAGTGGAAATTTGTACCTCCTGACCCCTTTCACCACTTCTACCTCAGCCCCGTCGCTGCTCACAACCAACACTGTTCTCCCTATCCATGAGTTTTATTTTGTTTTGTGTATTTCTTTGGCTTTTTAAGTTATACATATAAGTGAGATCATATTATATTTATTTCTGACTTATTTCACTTATCACCACACCCACAAGATCTATCCATGTTGTCACAAATGGCAGGATTTTATTCTTTTTTATGTCTGAATAGTGTTCCGTTGTATATATATACCACATCTTCTTTATCCATTTATCCATTAATGGACATTTAGGTTATTTCTGTATGTTGGCTATTGTAAATGCTGCAATGAACACAGAGGTGCATATATCTTTTTGAATTACTGTTTTTATTTTTCTTCAAATAAATACCCAGTAGTGGAGTTACTTGATCACATGGTAATTCTATTTTTCATTTTTAAAGAACCTCCATACTGTTTTCCACAATGGCTGCACCAATTTATATTCCCACCAATAGTTCATGAGGGTTCCCTTTTCTCCACATCCTCACCAACACTTGTTACTTTTTGTCTTTTTGATACTAGCCATTCTGACAGGTGTAAGGTGATATTTCATTGTGGTTTTGATTTTCCTTTTCCTGATGATTAGTGATGTTGAGCATCTTTTCCTGTGCTTTTTTTTTTTGGCCATCTGTATGTCTTCTGGAAAGATGATATTCTGCCAATTTTTTAATCAGATTGCTTGTTTATTGGTTATTGAGTTGTATGAGTTCTTTATATATGATGGACTTAACCTCTTATTGGATATATGATTAACAAATATTTTCTCCCATTTGGTAGGTTGCTTTTTCATTTTTTTCTTTCTTAAAATTAATTAATAATTAAAATTTTAATTCCAGTATAGTTAACATACAGTGTTATATTAGTTTGGGGTTATGAAGTCTCCTCACTTCCTATACTTATTGTTTATATTCAGATATTTGGGGATTGGCATAGTGCAAAAGCTATACAGTTAGATAATTTGTTAATATTCATTTATTCATGGATTCTTTTTTGTGTTGTTTCTCTCCCTCAGCAAACTCTCTCACCCTTTCCACCAACAAGGATATAGGTTAATTTTCTAACCTAGGGGATTTCTATACAGGCCCAGGATGAGAGGGGTTTCTGGGTCTCTTGAACTCTTTGGAAGCCCAGTGAGCCTGGACAGCACAAGGCTGACTATGGGAACCAGCTGAGAGATCACAGGTTAGACCAGCTCCCACCTTTAACTCTGAAAGAAGGTTCTTACACCCTTCACTCCACTGTCTTGAATTCAGAAAAATCGTACTCCTGTCCATACACCCAAACACCATTTTGGGGGTTTTTACAGAGAGGGAGAGGAAAAAGAGGGAAAAAGTATGAAATTTTTTTTATTGCTTCCATAACAAGTTACCATAAATTTAGCAATTTAAAATAACACAAATGTATTATCTCATGGTTCTGAAGTAAAAAGTCTAACACAAAGCTCACTGGACTTGGGGCACCTGGGTGGCTCAGTCGGTGAAGTGTCTGCTTTCGGCTCAAGTCATGATCTCTGGGTCCTGGGATCAAGCCCCACATCGGGCTCCCTGCTCAGCGGGAAGCCTGCTTCTCTCTCTCCCACTCCCCCCTGCCTGTGTTCCCTCTCTCGCTGTGTGTCTCTCTCTCTGTCAAATAAATAAAAAAAATAAAATTTTACAAAGCTCACTGGACTTAAGCCAATGTCATCAGAGCTGCGTTCGTTTTTGGAGGCTCTAGGGGAACATCCATTTTCTTGCTCATTCAAGTTACAAGCAGAATTCAGTGCTTTGCATTTGTAGGACTGAGGTCTCCATTTCCTTTCTGGCTATGAACAGAGTTGTTCCAGGATTCTAGATGCTGCCAACATTCCATGGCTCATGGGCCTTTCCTCCATCTCCAAAGCTTCAGTGGTGGGTTGGGTCTGTCTCATGTTTTACATCTTTCCTGCCTTTTCTTTCATCATATCTCTCTGAGTGATTTTTGTGTCTTCCTCTTCTTACTTACTTACAAGGACCTACTTTTAAAGGCCCGTATCATTTACCTTTGAGACATCTGGATATTAGAATTTAATCTCCCTATTTTAAGACCTATAATGTTAATTTTGTCTGGAAGATCCTTTTACCATGTAATATAACATAGTTATAGGTTCCAGGGATTAGGGCATGGACATCTTTGAGGACTAACTACCACCAGGGTATTTTACCTTAAAATAGCTTAAATTATTGCATAGGACTATGGTTATTATATTCTACTAAGCTTGCTTTTTCCTTATGTTGGGGGGAGGGTGGTCATGAGAAAAATTAATTATCTCTGAAAAATACAAAGTGATAGAGCCCACTTTCTCTGTGTATTTGAATGTACATCTAAATTGTGATTCCATTACTTAAAACAGAGAAATAGTCATCAAACAGATTTATCTTGAGGACTATGGGCCTCCTAATTCTGTGCTGTATTTACTGCTGCTGAAAAACAATTCTAATTTGAAAAGGGCGTGTTGACTTTAAAAATAAATATATAATAGAAATGATTACTTCTCACAGTACCATAAATATAGGCAGTATTGTACTATAAATCTTATTGCTATGAGACCAACCCCTGCACCTCCAGCCTTAAGCAAGACAAGGGCCTTTCAGGGGTTCTGGACAATGTTTTAAGAAGTAGTACTGTAGACTGATACATAACATAGAAAATCCTAAAGGGACACATTCTACTTTGACGGTTGTTACTTCAGGTCTTCCAAAGCTGGATGAGGTTTTAGGGTTGTTCTGACTATTGATCAAGTACCAGAAGAGTAGCTAGCTCCACAGAATTCCTTATGACCCTAACATTATATATTATTTGTCAGTATTTTGTCATTTAGACATCTGTTTGAACATTTCAAATAATGCAATTCCCAGACTAAGGGACCCTCTCTTCAGATCCTTTAGACTAAATCCATGAATATTGTCTTATCTTACTAAGACCTGATCATAATATCCCATTTCAAATTCCAAGCAGTGAAACTGGACAAAAAGAGATAAGTCCATTAGTGATATGATGGAGATCATTTCAATGACAAGTATCCAATAGGCTCAGGAACCGAGACCTTGTCTGAGCATCTACCCAATAACCAGGGATTAATGGGGAAGTAAGATTGGTAGAGGAATGGGAGATCCTAGTCAGTGGAGATTTTGGCATCTGGACATAATGGCTTTGCCCCTGTGTGTACTTCTGCTTTTGGCTCTTTATCTTTGTACTTCATTTTTCTTATTGTTGTTTTACAATTGTGTACTCTCTAGGAAACTGGTCAGAATTTATAGGCATTAATGAACATTTAATCTATTTTTTCTATTTTAATTTCTTTTTAAAAAGTTTTTATTTCAATTCCAGTTAGTTAACATACAGTGTAATATTAATTTCAGGTGTACAATACAGTGATTGAACACTTCCATACAATACCTGGTGCTCATCACAGCAAATATACTTCTTAATCCCCTTTACCTATTTTACCCATCCCCCACCCACCTCCTCTCTGATAACCATCAGTTTGTTCTTTCTACTTAAGAATCTGTTTCTTTTTTTTAAACATATTTCTTTATTTTTTAATTATTTTTTATTTTTTTATTAACATATAATGTATTATTTGTTTCAGGGGTACAGGTCTGTGATTCGTCAGTCTTACACAATTCACAGTGCTCACCATAGCACATACCCTCCCCAATGTCCATCACCCAGCCACCCCAACCCTCCCACCCCCACTCCATTCCAGCAACCCTCAGTTTGTTTCCTGAGATGGTTTTTCTCTCTCTCTGGTTTTGTCTTGTTTCATTTTTCCCTCCCTTCCCCTTTGATCCTCTGTCTTGTTTCTCAAATTCCACATATCAGTGAGATTATATTATAATTGTCTTTCTCTGATTGACGTATTTCTCATAGCATAATACCCTCTAGTTCCATCCATGTCATTGCAAATGGCAAGATTTCATTTTTGATGGCTGCATAATATTCCAGTGTGTGTGTGTGTGTGTGTGTGTGTGTGTGTGTGTGTGTGTGTGTGTGTACACATCTTCTTTATCCATTCATCTGTTGATGGACACCTAGGCTCTTTCCATAATTTGGCTATCTTGGTTCCTTTCTCTTTCTCTCTTTTTCCCATTGCTCATTTGCTTGGTTTCTCAAATTCCACAATGAGTGAAATCAGATGGCATTTATCTTTCCCTGACTAACTTATTCTGCTTAGTATAATACTCTCTAGATCCATCCATGTCATTGCAAATGGAAAGATTTCATTCCTTTTTGTGGCTCAGTAATATTCCATTGCATACATATACCACATCTTCTTTATCCACTCATCATTTGATGGATATGTGGGCTGCTTCCATAATTTGGCTATTGTAAATAATGATGCTATAAGCATGGGGGCACTTGTATCCCTTTGAATTAGGATTTTGGTATTCTTGGGGTAAATACCTAGTAGTACAATTGCTAGATTGTAAGGTGGTTCTATTTCTAATTTTGAGGAACCTTCATACTGTTTTCCAGAGTGGCTGCACCAGTTTGTAGTCCCACCAACAGTGCAAGAGGGTTCCCCTTTCTCCATATCCTTGCCAGCACCTGCTGTTTCTTATGATGTTGATTTTAGCCATTCTGACAGGTATGAGGTAATATCTCATGGTAGTTTTGGTTGGCATTTCCCTGATGTTGAGCATCTTTTCACATGTCTGTTGTGCATCTGTATGTCTTCTTTTGAAAGATGTCTATTCATGCCTTCTGCCCATTATTAATAGGATTATTCATTTTTTGGGGTGTTGAGTTTTATAAGTTCTTTATATATTTTGGATACAAACCCTTTATCAGATATGTCATTTGCAAATATCTCCTTCTACCCCATAGGTAGTCTTTTAGATTTGTTGGTTGTTTCCTTCGTTGTGTCGAGGCTTTTTATTTTAATGAAGTCCCAATAGTTTATTTTTGCTTTTATTTCCCTTGCCTTAGGAAACATATCTAAAAAGAAGTTGTTACAGCTGATGTCAAAGAGGTTACTGTCTGTGTTCTCCTCTAGGATTTGGGATGCAGCAAAAGTCGTCCTAAAAGGGAAGTATATAGCAATACAGGCCTACCTAAGAAGCAAGAAAAATATCAAATAAATAACCTAACCTTACATTTAAAGGGGCTAGGAAAAGAACAAAAAAATGAAGCCTAAAGCCAGCAGAAGGAGGGAAATAATAAAGATTAGAGCAGAAATAAGTGATATAGAAACTAAAAAAAAAAAACCCAAAACAAAAAAACAATAGAACAGATCAAAGAAACCAGGAGCTGTTTCTTTGAAAAAAAATCAATAAAATTGATAAATTTATAGCCAGACATCAAAAAGAAAAGAGAAAGGATCCAAATAAATAAAATCATAAATGAGAGAGGAGAAATAATAACCTACGCCACAGAAATATAAACAATTATAAGAGAATATTATGAAAAACTATATGCCAACAAATTGGATAACCTGGAAGAGATGGATAAATTCCTACAAACATATAAATGACCAAAACTGAAACAGGAAGAAATAGAGAACTTTAACAGACCAATAACCAGCAAAGAAACTGAGTCAATAATCAAAAAACTCCTCAAAAACAAAAGTCCAGAGTCAGATGGCTTCACAGATGAATTCCAGCAAACATTTAAAGAAGAGTTAATAACTATTCTTCTCAAACTATTTCAAAAAATTGAAAAGGAAGGAAAACCTCAAATTCATTCTGAGACCAGCATTACCCTGATATCAAAACCAGATAAAGGCACCACTAAAAAAAGAGAATTGCAGGCCAATATCCCTGATGAACATGGATGCAAAAATTCTCAATAAAATATTAGCAAACTAAATCCACCAATATATTAAAAAAATCATTCACTATGATCAAATGGGATTTATTCCTGGATTGCAGGGGTGGCTCAATATTTGCAAATCAATCAACGTGACATACCACATTAATAAAAGAAAGGATAAGAACCATACGATCCCCTCATTAGATGTAGAAAAAGTATTTGACAGAGTACAACATCCATTCATGATAAAATCTCTCAACAAAGTAGGTTTAGAGGGAACATACCTCAACATTATAAAGACCATATATGAAAAACCCACAGCTAACATCATCCACAATGGGGAAAAACTGAGAGCTTCTCCTCTGTGGTCATAACGTCAAGGATGTCCACTCTCACCACTGTTACTGAACATTTTATATGCTTTTATGTGTCAGAATCATATTTAAATTTCTGTGCAAAGAAAACAGACTGAACTCAGTTAAGGGAAGAGAGTAAGGTAGGAGGAAGGATTCAGGGAAAAGAGCACACAATAACCAAAACTCTGGATGTTTTAATTACAAGCATTTTGAGCACAATGGAACTGAAACCATGAACTTAAGCCCAACTCTGTGTTATACAAACGAGGGGCAGGACCCAGTGAGTATAAGTAAAAGTGAAGCAAAGGGGGACTGATGGTGGCTAAGAACTAGGAGAAACCTTCTCACCTCAATCAAATAGAGATTTTCTTCACCCTGACAATACAGCTCTCAGAATGGGAAACACTGCCTCAATTCACAATTTCAATAACACAGGAAGTCATTATACAAATTTTCCTATAGAGTCAATACCTCAGAGGTTGACTTCAAACTATAAAGCATTTTAAACTCCTTTTGCAGGCTTAAAGTGCTCTATACTTACATATGTTATGCCATATATACTTGACTACACAGGTACAATTTGTATATAATTCCATTCCCAAAAGGCACGGAGGAGGCAATGCATCTTATACTCAATTGCCACCAAAGAGCACAAAGATGAATGTTTAAGTCCAGACACTGACACATCCCCCTAAATTTTCAAAGCCTGGCTTGTGGTCTCAGCCCCCTGACTCCCATTCTCTGTAATGGAAGTCAGGTGGCAAAACCCTAATGCAAACTCTTTGGAAATCCAGAAGACAGTATAATGATGTTCTTTGTTTTTGTTATGGAAACATTTATATGGGACACAGGTTCAACTGTCCATGAAATGATGCACTAATCTCCAGAGTTCACAATGTAATTTGGAGTATATTTTCTTCTCCATGTGCATGCAATTGTGAAGGTAATTGCCACCCTGAAGGTAAAGAATGCTGAGTGTCCCCCACAAAACACACAGCTACATTCTGAAGTATCTCAGAGCCAGATATTCCTTTTGTGCATCCAAAGAAAAAGTCCAGGGAACTAGTTTCCATCTTCACTTTTTGTATGTGATCTTCCTGGAGAATACCTGCTCTTTTCTTGAAAAGGTTTGTTGGTTTGCATAAACTAGTTTGTAGTGAATAAACAATTCAATTTCTGGCCTGAAAAATATCATTGATTTAATATGATAAACCAAGAAAGAGTTCTCTTGCCTCTTAAGTTTATACATTCTATATGGATGCCAGAGATATTGAAAATCTGAAAATTAAACCATCTTGAGAATAAAAGGGTGGACTTTAGATGTATTAGGGATTTATTGAACACAACATCAGCCCCACAACAGTTCTTAGATTAAACTGAGACAAGTCAAACGGCCCTACATTACATTCAGGAAGTAAAAGCACTATCTTAATTTGTGTAAACTATTTTTAGAAATTAAAATTATTTAATTTTGGGTAACATAATGGGTAAAAAAGGGGGGCTACCTATATTTTCAATGACTCCATCATGTGATTACATTACTTAATTGTAAAAAAAAACCCCTCTAATAATAATTTTTAAAAATTATTGTATCTAATTACCATATGAGAAATCCACTAAAACTTAACTGTTTTGTATAACCTAGCACTTACGGATACATAGTATTATGTGTATTTCATGTTGTAAAGTATCACTCTTTTTCTCTTTTGAACTTGAGTGAGCCCTCCTCAAGGGATATAAAAGTAGTATAAGACATACTTCTCTTCCCTTAAAGCATCTAGCACAGGAGCTCAATAAATGCTTGTACATGTATTGATTGATTGCCAGCATTCTGTTTTGTGACTCCTTTTAATATTTCAGATGCTGAAAGGTCATCATAATCATCATAAACATCATTTATCTGTTCATGACACTGTTCTGAGTGCTACTTAAAATTTAGCAGTGAGTTCTAAAAGTATAAGAATAACTGAATGGACATTGACTGACATACTCATCAGGAAAGATGGCACATGGGGTTGAAGGATTCACCTAGACATTTTAAATTAAATTTATTGAATTTACATGTAACTCAGTACTTACCAAAAATAATTTGAAGCATTTTTATGGCAAAAAAATGGTAAGATTATAATATACAAATAAGATATCTGAACAATGTAAGAAATGGTAGAATGATGAGAGAGTGGGAGTTTGGTTGTGAGTTTCTCTGTAGCCCTGGCAAGGAGAGAGCTACCCTAAGTCAGGCATTTTTTCAACCTCATTTTGACATTCTGGATTGAACAATATTATAATGTAGAGGGTTGTCCTGTGAATTGTTGGATGCTTCTAACCACTAGATGCCTGTGATAGCTCCCTCCCTCCCCCCCTTTGACAGCCAAAGTGCCTCCCATTTAAGAATCACTACCCCGGGTGACTTAGCTTTCTTTGTAAAGATGGAAGAGTCACGACCCAGTTCTTTGGAGGTTGGGGTGTAAGGGAGCAACATGACTATTTCCTGACAATAATTTCTAAAACAAATTTTAATAAAATGTGAGTGATTTGATATTGAGACCTTACTATGAGCCAGCTGCTGAAATAAACACCATACACATATGACCTCAGTTACTCCTATGAGATCAGTAGTATTGTGATCCTCACTTTATAGCTAAATAAACAGGCTCAGAAAGATGAGGCAATTCACCCATGGTTATACAGTAAGTGGCAGAGTTAGGATTCAAACCCAAGTAGTCATCTGAGCTGAGAGCCACCACGCCAAGCTATCAATGACAGTCTTATAAAAAGGTGAAGCAATGTCACATTGTTGATTTTTGCCTAGCTTTCCTGTAAAAGTAGAGGACATGAAATCATAGCACAAACTAGGAAAAGCAATTAGCAACTTTTCCAGAGGCTGTCTGAAGCAACCATGGTCTGCAGACGCAGCTGAGTAACAGCTGTCCATATTGTATACTGGTCACAATTGCTGATGATGCTGAGTCAGAGTTAACAGCAAGGTTTCTACATGAACCTTCACATGCTGTATTTACTTAATTGTCAAAATCTGAGTAGTGATGGGACTTCTTATTTGAAATATCCTGGCACTTAATTTTCCTTTCTTCATAGAGTTCACTAGTATGTTGTATCAGACAGTGGAATAAGAGGGAAGCTGGAAAGGACTCAGGATTATACTAGTTCAGGCTAGAAGGTAGTACTGAAACCTACAGCTGAGTCACTTTGAACAACCAGTTAACCTCTCCAATCCTTACTTGAAAATGTGTGTATGAGTATTATACATATCACATATACAATATAAATGTACAGTACTTATTTATTTGTAGGAATTTTATGAGAAATACAGACTTAGGTAATTATAAAATATTTATTAAAATGTTAAGTTGTGAAAATGCTTACAACAATACTAACATTCTTTTTTATAAATGTTACTTGCTATATTTGCTCTGGGAAACTTTTGGAACTTAATATAAGGAGACAGAACCATTGGTAATACTGGAGAATTCCAGTGCCATATTTTCCCCCAGGAAAACATATATTGCCCAATACTCTATTTCCTCAGATAGAAATAAGCTTTTGAGTTTTGTCGTCTTACTAAATATCATTCCTGGTAGCAAATTTCCCTTGGCACTACTTTATCAGAATATGGACTCTTCCCCTCCCCTACAGGCCCACAAGATGCACTTTCTTTTTGTTCTTAATTATCAGGCTCTTGAACAGAACCAAATTATTATTCAGTGAGTAGAAAGATTTATGCTGTCTTGCAGAATATCAAATACAGGTCTAATTTTTGACTGATTGGTAATTAGTTCCCTTCCTTAGCAATTAATTTTTTTGTAAGTTAGTGGATTATCAAATCCATCCAAAGGGTCTAACTAAGCCATCAGTTCTAAACTGAGTCAAGCATAAACTTATATATTTTGGAGCATATTTTTAAAATACTTATTTCTAATGTCACAGAGGTTAAGTATTTAACCCAACTCAGCAAGTATTTTTTAGTACCTATATAAGCAATGTAGGAAATGTAAGATATACATAAAACTCAGTTTAGCTCAACAAGCTTACAATTGTTTGTGTGGATAAGATACATGTGACAGGCTTAGGACATGCCATAGGAATTCAGAGAAAGGGGAGCAAGAATAAGCTGGAAACACTAAAAGGGGTAATACATACCCCTTTTTAAAAATTTTAAGCAATACACATACACAATTATGCAATATTTATACCACATAAACATAACACATGCACACTCAATTTGCATATATTTTTGTTTCACAAAAAATGAAATTATTTTATAAATTTATTTTTCATGGGTATACTTTTATACCAGTGTATGTAGATATTTTTCATCATTTAAAAATGTAAATAATATTACATAATATGGACATCCCATAATTTAAATATTCTCAAACTGATGGCCACTTAAGTGGGTTTTCAAATTTCTCCACCTATGAAGAAGGCTGCAAAGAACATTCTTGCTTTGCTTTCCTATGCCAACAATTCTGTAGGACACAGTTCTAAAGTGGAATCCCGGGGTCAAATTGTATGCATATTTAAAAAGCATTACTGTATTTACCAAATTCATCTCTGGTAAGCTGCCCTTATTTACAGTCCTATGGAGGTGGAGCTCTTTCCCCCATACTTGCTTTATATTGGTCTTTTTTATTTTTTTGCCAATCTAATAGGTGAAAAGTAATATCTATTCTTTAAAGAATGAGGTTTTTAAACTTTGAATGACAGGTAAGAAATGAAAGCCAGAAAAATTCCTTTAGGAAACTATTATTCAAAGTTAATCAAGATAGTGAGGAGTTAAGACTATTTTGAAGCAGAGCATTCAAAATAGACTTGATACGTGTTAGGAATCAGTGTGTGAGAGAATGACATGCCCATGAAAATAAAGCAAAAACTCGCCAATATTTGAACAGAAGAGCACTCTTAAAAATTAATCTCCCCGAAAAAGGGATTCATAGGTCTTTCGCCTAATTTTGTCCTTTTCCTTAGGGTTTTTCCTATTATGATTCCTGCTTTTACCATCATACTTTTTCTCTAGGGAGATACTTTGTATTTTTGGCTCAAAGATATACCCAAGTAGAATTACTATCTGTTGGTCAAGTTAGGAGGGGATAGGAACAATTCATTTGAGACGAAATACAGATCTGAGATCTAAGTTAGGGGAGTAGCAGTGGGAATGAAGAGGAGGGGAGGGATACTAGAAGGCTCCGAGGACTGAGGACATGTAGTAAAAATGACTTGTTGGCTATTGAGCATGCTAGGAATGTCTTAGCGAAGGCTGCTAGATGAAGTGGCCAGAACAGTCTTATTGAAATGAAATATATAATAGGAAGTGGATGTCTTTAAAGGAAGGTAATTCAATTTGAGGCATGTTCAGTTTGAGATGCTGCTTGTTCTGGAACATTCACAAGGTGATATTTTGGAAATTCTGGTCTACATTGCAGGAAATCAGTCATATTGAGGTAATGTCTGAAGTTATTTACCTGAATGTAGACATCAAGAGCAAGAGAACATGACTAAGGGCAAAGCATTTGGAAATGTCTCCCATTAATGGGTAGGAAGAGAAGGAAGATCGTAGTGAGAAAGATCATCAGGTGAAGGGAGTCCCAAGGAGAACTGGGAAGATGAATTCTTTTTTTTTTTTTCAGCTTTACTGAGATAAAATTGACAACTAAAAATTACTGATTTTTAAGGTGTACAACTTAATGTTTTTTAACTGAAATATAGTTCACATAGTTTTGACTGGTAATTAGTGATTCAAAAATTAAAAACTTAATTGTCAAAATCTGAGTAGTGATGGGACTTAATTGTCAAAATCTGAGTAGTGATTCAACAATATATACATCATGAAATGCTCATCATGGTATAATGATTAATATTTTGATACATGTATACCTTTTGAAATGATTGCTACAATCAAGCTAATTAATATATTCATCATTTCACATTGTTAGTATTTTGTTCTTTCTTTCTTTTGTGTGTTTGCTTGTATGTGTGTGGTGAATCTTTACATTCCCACCAGCAAGGTATGAGGGCTGTAATTTGTCCACATCCCTGCTTACACTTGTTATTATCTTTATTTTTATTATAGCTGTCTTTGTGGGTGTGAAGTAGTATCTCATTGTAGTTTTGACTTGCTAGTTTTTTCCTTTGTAGAAATGCCAATTCAAATTGCCTATTAGGGGTGCCTGGGTGGCTCAGTTGGTTAAGCATCTGCCACTTGATTTTGGCTCAGGTCATGATCTCAGGGTTGTGAGATCGAGTTCCACCTCATGTTCCACGCTCAGTGTGGAGTCCACTTGGGACTCTCTTTCCCTCTCCCTGTGCCCCTCCCCCCTGCTCACACACTCTCTCTCTCAAATAAATAAAGAAATCTTTTTTAAAAATTGCCTATTAAAATTCTTTGTCCACTTCTAAATTGGATTATTTATCTTTTATTGTTGAGTTGTAAGTATTCTTTATATATTCTATATATAAGTTCCTTATTGGATATATGATTTGCAAATATTTTCTCCCATTCTAGGGATTGTGTTTTCACTTACTTGATGATGTTTTTTTGAAGAACAAAAGTTTTTAATTTTAGTTAGCCTGGTGATGGATATTAAAGAGGGAACGTACTGAATGGAGCACTGGTGTTATACGCAAACAATGTGAATCATGGAACACTACATCAAAAATTAATGATGTATGGTGATTAACATAACATAATAAAAAAAGAAGAAAAAAGTTTTTAATTTTATAAAGTCCATTTTATCTATTTTTCTTTTTTCTCATTTCTTGTTTGTTTGTTTTCATATCTAAGAAGCTGTTGCTTAACCTAAAATTGTGAAGACTGACTCCATTATTTTCTTCATAGGGTTTTATAGTTTTAGCGCTTACATTTAGATCTATGATCTATTTTATTTCTGAGTATGGTCTAAGTAAGCAGTCCAACTTCATTCTTTTGTCTATGGATATTCAACTGTGCCAGCACCATTTGTTGAAAAGACTATTTTTTCCCCATAAAATTGTCTTGGCTCCTAATTAGTTTTTGATATTCAATGTACTTTTCCAATCTATTTTTCTGTTTTGTTATGGTGTCATTTCTGAATAGAAACTTAATATGTATGTAATCAAAACCATTAATACTCTACTTTATCATATTAGTTTCTTTATGTTAATCCCCATACATTACATTATTAGTTTTTAATGTAGTGTTCCATGATTCATTGTTTGTGCATAATACCCAGTATTCCACGCAGAACGTGCCCTCTTTAATACCCATCACCAGGCTAACCCATCCCCCCACCCCCCTCCCCTCTAGAACCCTCAGATTGTTTTTCAGAGTCCATCGTCTCTCATGGTTCGTCTCCCCCTCCGATTTCCCCCTTCATTCTTCCCCTCCTGCTATCTTCTTCTTTTTTTTTTCTTAACATATATTGCATTATTTGTTTCAGAGGTACAGATCTGTGATTCAACAGTCTTGCACAATTCACAGCGCTCACCATAGCACATACTCTCTGCAATGTCTATCACCCAGCCACCCCCTCCCTCCCACCGTCCACCACTCCAGCAACCCTCAGTTTGTTTCCTGAGATTAAGAATTCCTCATATCAGTGAGG
Organism: Callorhinus ursinus; assembly: GCF_003265705.2. Lineage (NCBI taxonomy): Eukaryota > Metazoa > Chordata > Mammalia > Carnivora > Otariidae > Callorhinus > Callorhinus ursinus. Next base: position 4,705,770 of record NW_027397087.1, read on the forward strand.
TCATATGATACATGTATTTCTCTGATTGACTTATTTCACTCAGCGTAACACCCTCCAGTTCCATCCACATCGTTGCAAATGGCAAGATCTCATTCCTTTTGATGGCTGCATAATATACCATTGTGTATATATACCACATCTTCTTTAACCATTCATCTGTCGTTGGACATCTTGGCTCTTTCCACAGTTTGGTTATTGTGGACATTGCTGCTATAAACATTGGGGTGCACATACCCCTTTGGATCCTACATTTGAATCTTTGGGGTAAATACCCAGTAGTGCAATTGCTGGATCATATGGTAGCTCTATTTTCAACTGTTTGAGGAACCTCCATACTGTTTTCCAGAGGGGTTGCACCAGCTTGCATTCCCACCAACAGTGTAGGAGGGTTCCCCTTTCTCCGCATCCCTGCCAACATCTGTCGTTTCCTGACTTGTTAATTTTAGCCATTCTGACTGGTGTGAGGTGGTATCTCATTGAGGTTTTGATTTGGATTTCCCTGATGCCGAGCGATATTGAGCACTTTTTCATGTGTCTGTTGGCCATTTCGATGTCTTCTTTGGAAAAATGTCTGCTCATGTCTTCTGCCCATTTCTTGATTGGATTATTTGTTCTTCGGGTGTTGAGTTTGATAAGTTCTTTATAGATTTTGGATACTAGCCCTTTATCTGATATGTCATTTGCAAATATTTTCTGCCATTCTGTCAGTTGTCTTTTGGTTTTGTGGACTGTTTCTTTTGCTGTGCGAGGGCTTTTTATCTTGATGAAGTCCCAATAGTTCATTTTTGCCCTTGCTTCCCTTGCCTTTGGCGATGTTTCTAGGAAGAAGTTGCTGCAGCTGAGGTCGAAGAGGTTGCTGCCTGTGTTCTCCTTTAGGATTTTGATCAACTCCTGTCTCACATCTAGGTCTTTCATCCATTTTGAGTCTATTTTTGTGTGTGATGTAAGGAAATGGTCCAGTTTCATTCTTCTGCATATGGCTATCCAATTTTCCCAACACAGTTTGTTCAAGAGACTGTCTTTTTTCCATTGGACATTCTTTCCTGCTTTGTCCAAGATAAGTTGACCATAGAGTTGAGGGTCCATTTCTGGGTTCTCTATTCTGTTCCATTGATCTATGTGTCTGTTTTTCTGCCAGTACCATACTGTCCTGATGATGACAGCTTTGTAATAGAGCTGGAAGTCCAGAATTGTGATGCCGCCAGCTTTGCTTTTCTTTTTCAACATTCCACTGGCTCTTCGGGGTCTTTTCTGGTTCCATACATATTTTAGGATTATTTGTTCCATTTCGTTGAAAAAAGTGGATGGTATTTTGATGGGGATTGCATTGAATGTGTAGATTGCTTTAGGTAGCACTGACATCTTCACAATGTTTGTTCTTCCAATCCATGAGCATGGAACGTTTTTCCATCTCTTTGTGTCTTCTTCAATTTCTTTCATGAGTATTTTATAGTTTTCTGAGTACAGATCCTTTGCCTCTTTGGTTAAATTTATTCCTAGGTATCTTATGGTTTTGGGTGCAGTTGTAAATGGGATCGACTCCTTGATTTGTCTCTCTTCTGTCTCGTTGTTGGTGTATAGGAATGCCACTGATTTCTGTACATTGATTTTATAGCCTGCTACTTTACTGAATTGCTGTATGAGTTCCAGCAGTTTTGGGGTGGAGTCTTTTGGGTTTTCCACATACAGTATCATATCATCTGCAAAGAGTGAGTTTGACTTCCTCCTTGCCGATTTGGATGCCTTTGATTTCTTTTTGTTGTCTGATTGCTGTGGCTAGGACTTCTAATACTATGTTGAATAGCAGTGGTGATAGTGGACATCCCTGCCGCATTCCTCACCTTAGGGGGAAAGCTCTCAGTTTTTCCCCATTGAGAATTATATTCGCTGTAGGTTTTTCATAGATGGTTTTTATGATATCGAGGTAGGTACCCTCTATTCCTGTACTCTGAAGAGTTTTGATCAAGAAAGGATGCTGTACTTTGTCAAATGCTTTTTCTGCATCTATTGAGAGGATCATATGATTCTTGTTCTTTCTTTTGGTAATATATTATATCACGTTGTTTGATTTGTGGATGTTGAACCAACCTTGTAGCCCAGGGATAAATCCCACTTGGTCATGGTGAATAATTCTTTTAATGTACTGTTGGATCCTATTGGCTAGTATTTTGGTGAGAATTTTTGCATCCATGTTCATCAAGGATATTGGTCTGTAATTCTCCTTTTTGATGGAGTCTTTGTCTGGTTTTGGGATCAAGGTAATGGTGGCCTCCTAAAATGAGTTTGGAAGTTTTCCTTCCATTTCTATTTTTTGGAAAAGTTTCAGGAGAATAGGTATTAATTCTTCTTCAAATGTTTGGTAGAATTCCCCTGGGAAGCCATCTGGCCCTGGGCTTTTGTTTGTTGGGAGATTTTTGATGACTGCTTCAATTTTCTTAGTGGTTATAGGTCTGTTCAGGTTTTCTATTTCTTCCTGGTTCAATTTAGGTAGTTGATACATCTCTAGGAATGCATCCATTTCTTCCAGGTTATCTAATTTGCTGGCATAGAGTTGCTCATAATATGTTCTTATAATTGTATTTCTTTGGGGTTGGTTGTGATCTCTCCTCTTTCATTCACGATTTTGTTGATTTGGGTCATTTCTCTTTTCTTTTTGATAAGTCTGGCCAGGGGTTTATCAATCTTGTTCATTCTTTCAAAGAACCAGCTCCTAGTTTCGTTGATCTGTTCTACTGTTCTTTTGGTTTCTATTTCATTGATTTCTGCTCTGATCTTTATGATTTCTCTTCTCCTGCTGGGTTTAGGCTTTATTTGCTGTTCTTTCTCCAGCTCCTTTAGGTGGAGGGTTAAGTTGTGTCTTTGAGACCTTTCTTGTTTCTTGAGAAAGGCTTGTATTGCTATATACTTTCCTCTCAGGACTGCCTTTGCTGTATCCCAAAGATTTTGAACTGTTGTGTTTTCATTTTCATCGATTTCCATGAATTTTTTAAATTCTTCTTTAATTTCCTGGTTGACCCATTCATTCTTTAGTAGGATGCTCTTTAGCCTCCATGTATTTGAGTTCTTTCTGACTTTCCTCTTCTGATTGACTTTTAGTTTCAAAGCATTGTAATCTGAAAATATGCAGGGAATAATCCCAATCTTTTGGTACCGGTTGAGACCTGATTTGTGACCTAGGATGTGATCAATTCTGGAGAATGTTCCATGGGCACTAGAGCAGAATGTGTATTCCGTTGCCTTGGGATGGAATGTTCTGAATATGTCTGTGAAGTCCATTTGGTCCAGTGTGTCATTTAAAGTCTTTATTTCCTTGTTGATCTTTTGCTTAGATGATCTGTCCATTTCAGTCAGGAGGGTGTTAAAGTCCCCCACTATTATTGTATTGTTGTCGATGTGGTTCTTTGCTTTTGTTATTAATTGCCTTATATAATTGGCTGCTTCCATGTTAGGGGCATAGATATTTACAATTGTTAGATCTTCTTGTTGGATAGACCCTTAGTAGGATATAGTGTCCTTCTTCATCTCTTATTACAGTCTTTGTTTTAAAATCTAATTTGTCTTATATAAGGATTGCCACCCCAGCTTTCTTTTGGTGTTCATTAGCATGGTAAATTGTTTTCCACCCCTTCACTTTCAATGTGGGGGTGTCTTTGGGTCTAAAATGAGTCTCTTGCAGACAGCATATTGATGGGTCTCATTTTTTAATCCAATCTGAGAGCCTGTGTCTTTTGATTGGGGCATTTAGCCCATTTACATTCACGGTAACTATTGAAAGATAGGAATTTAGTGCCATTGTATTGCCTGTAAAGTGACTGTTACTGTATATTGTCTGTATTCCTTTCTGGTCTATGCTGCTTTTAGGCTCTCTCTTTGCTTAGAGGACCCCTTTCTATATTTCTTGTAGGGCTGGTTTCGTGTTTGCAAATTCCTTGAGTTTTTGTTTGTCCTGGAAGCTTTTTATCTCTCCTTTTATTTTCAATGATAGCCTAGCTGGATATAGTATTCTTGGCTGCATGTTTTTCTCATTTAGTGCTCTGAAGATATCATGCCAGTCCTTTCTGGCCTGCCAGGTCTCTGTGGATAGGTCTATTGCCAATCTAATGTTTCTATCATTATAGGTTACATATCTCTTCTCCCAAGCTGCTTTCAGGATTTTCTCTTTGTCTCTGAGACTCGTAAGTTTTACTCTTAGATGTCGGGGTGTTGACATATCTTTATTGATTTTGAGAGGGGTTCTCTGTGCCTCTTGGATTTTGATGCCTGTTTCCTTCCCCACATTAGGGAAGTTCTCTGCTATAATTTGCTCCAATATACCTTCTGCCCCTCTCTCTCTTTCTTCTTCTTCTGGGATCCCAATTATTCTAATGTTGTTTCATCTTATCATATCGCTTATCTCTCGAATTCTGCGCTCGTGATCCAGTAGTTGTTTATCTCTCTTTTTCTCAGCTTCTTTATTTTCCATCATTTGGTCTTCTATATCGCTGATTCTCTCTTCTGCCTCATTTATCCTAGCAGTTAGTGCTCCCATTTTTGATTGCACCTCATTAATAGCCTTTTTGATTTCATCTTGGTTAGATTTTAGTTCTTTTATTTGTCCAGAAAGCATTTCTCTAATAATTTCCATGTTTTTTTCAAACCCAGCTAGTATCTTTAAAGTCATGATTCTGAACTCTAGGTCTGATATCGCACTAATGTCCGTATTGAGTAGGTCCCTGGCAGAGGGTACTAACTCTTGTTCTTTTTGCTGAGGCGATTTTTTTCGTCTTGTCATTTTGTCTAAAGGAGAATAGATGAATGAGAGAACAAAGTGCTAACAGGTTAACAACATCCCCAGAAAATATACTCTAATCAAATCAGAAAAGACCTGAAACCAGGGGAAAAGAAAGGGAAAGAAAAAAGAAAGAGGAAAAAAAAGATAAAAACAAACAAAAACAGAACAAAACAAAAAAAAACCAGAATATGATCAAATATGATCAGGCTAGTGCATAGATCAGTGCCACACACTAGATTTTTGGGTGTATTGTAGTCTGTTAGAAGAAAGTGCCTCCTAAAATTTTAAAGAAAGAAAGACTTATATATGTACAAAATAAGGGTTGATACGATAAAGGGATGGAATATGACTGTAAAGATGAAAATTATAAAAAATTTTAAAAAAGGAATTGATAAAAAGATGTTTGAAAAAAGAAAGAAGAGGATTTAAAAAAAGGAAAGAAAAAAAGGGAGGGAGAGAATGTGATCAGGCAGGAGACTAGAACAAAGCCATACACTAGAGATTTAGGGTATATTTTGATATGTTAGAAGAAACTGTATCTCAAAATTTTAAAAAGAGAACAACTTATATATATATATATCTGCCAAAAATAAGGGTAACTACTATGAAGGGATAAAATATGACTCTAAAAATGAAAAATAAAAAATGTTTTTTTAAAAAGAGGGATTGATAAGATGTTGGTTGAAAAAGGGAAAAAGAAAAATTAAAAAAAAATTTAAAAAAATTAACTTTGAAAGACTAACGAATCATGGTAAAAAAGCCATGAATTCTATGTGCAGTATTCCCCTAGTGCTGGAGTTCTGCCGTTCTCCTTGATCGGTAAACTTGGTCTTGGCTGGCAGTTCGTCCTGATCTTCTGGGGGAGGGGCCTGTTGCCGTGGTTCCCAAATGCCTTTGCTGGAGGCGGAATTGCCCCGCCCTTGCCCGTCCGGGCTAAGCAATCTGCTCAGGTTTGGTCTCGGGAGGTTTTGTTCCCTGCAAGCTTTCCGTGCAGCATTGGAGGATGACAGTAAAAATGGCGGCCTCCCAATCTCCGTCCAGAGGAGCTGAGAACTCGGGGCCCCGCTCCTCAGTGCGCCCCCAGAGAAAAGCAGTCACTCCCGTCTCCCCGTCCTCGGCCGCACTCCATGCTCACCCGGCCTGTGACCGAGCGTTTCTATAGCTGGCACCCGACCCCGTGTGGAGTCTCCAAACCCAGCAGATCCCTGCGGTGCGCTCCCGCACCACTCCTCTCCGGGGAGGAAGGGGCGTCTTCCGGCTCTGCTGCTTGTTGGGTCCCCGCTGGAGGAGCAGTGGCCCGATTGTCACCGATCAGTTTATAGCAACCCCGAGCTGAGAGCCCGCGCCTCGGTTCCATCTTGGCAGCCGGCTTCCCCGCTCTGATACCTGGGAGCTCCGCCATACTCTGGCACCCCCCGTCTTTCTGTGACCCCGAGGGTCCTGAGACCACACTGTCCTGCAAGGGTTCCACCCCCAGCTTAGCCACTGGAGCGACGTCCCTCCGCGGAGCCGACTTCTAAAAGTTCTGATTTTGTGCGCGGCTCTATCACTTGCCAGAAGCAGCCAACGGAGGCCCCCTCCCCCGCTGTCTATCCTCCTAAATATTACCTCGGATTCACTTCTCCGCACATCCTACCTTCCAGAAACTGGTTACTTTTCTGTTCAGAGAGTTGTTGCTATTCTTTTCTTCAATCTCCTGTTGAGTTCGTAGGTGTTCAGAATGGTTTGATCCCTATCCAGCTGAATTCCTGAGACCAGATGAAATCCAGGTCTCCTACTCTTCCGCCATCTTGCTCTGCCCCCCCCCATCATATTAGTTTCCTTAAAAGAAGTTCTTCCCATCTCTCAGGTTACAAAAATATGTTTCTATAATTTATAGCTCTATAATTTTGTTTTTTATATTAGGTCTTTATTCTATCTGAAATATGCCTTATGGGTGCTATAAGTCGTATATACATCATTATTTTCTCTGTATGGTAAGGCAGTTATGAAACAATCCATTCTTTTATCACTGGGAGATATGACCCCTCTTGTTCAAGTTTCTAATCAAAAGCTGGGTAAATTTAGAAAGTTGTGCCAAACTCAAATAATAGAGCACATAGAATTTTCAGGACAAGACAGATAAACTCTTACAATGGTGTTCAACTGAGAAAGTTTTCTTGTAAAGGGTGATCAGCTAAGAGAAATAGTTTAGATCAAAGTCAGTTTGGACATTGGTGTTCTCTTTCCTGAATTACCAAGCAATACTATAATGACTGAAGTAATAATTTACCAATTTTATTGAAGATATCCCTCAAAGCCCATAGTTTGTGGCCTTTAAAGGAGCATAGAATAGTCCCAGGTCTTCTTATTATTTTCTTTTGCCACAAATTTCCGCTGCTATGCACTAGACAGGCCACACTGATGTTATGCCACACACCGAGCAAGATAATTATAACCCACAGAGGGAACTTAAAAGTACATCCATGTGTCTTTAATGTATTCTCTGAAGCCATTATAGTCTATCTTATTAAGTAAAAATTTTAAGATAACATTATGGTCTATTAGATGATGTCTTAGGTCTGGTTTAATCTTCTGGACACTATTGATAATTCTTCAAAATAAAAACCATAACAAAAATGCAACCCTGAAATCCTTAAAATTTAGCAATAAGAAATACTTTCAAGTGACAACTAATTTTGATAGCAAAATATTTCTTGTATCTACATATAATTGTTGCAAGTGTAAATAAAATAGCATCTTTAAACAACTGAGTTAAAAGGGAGACAGAATTAAATTGCTTAGGCTGCTAAATTTACAAGACAAGAAAAACTTTCCATAAATGTGTAAAAAGTAGGGCCATAAGTAGATTTTGCTTAAGGAAAAATGTGCTAGTTCCCTAATCTCCCAGTTTAATGACTCTAATGTGAACTCTAACATAAAACTTTTTATTAGGATAACAAAACAGCCAGCATGTTTCAACTTTTATAGGCTTATTCATATGAATTTTTCTCTCCAAGAATCCAAAATTGTATAAGACTTTCCAATATATGGAACATCACTTATATTTTTTCTCTTTGTAGCTCTCAGTTCCTTTGGAGTAAGTGTGTAGTTTCATTTGCTATTTTGACTGACATAGTTTTTAATACTGAAGAGTCAGACCAATGAGAATGTGCTCTAGGAGATTTAAGTGGATGATGATGTATTTATGAATGAAATGAATTCTGTGAATCTTACAAATTGATAGGAAAAGGGCAGATGGATGGGCTTTGAACTTATAAACTCAATCAATATGTATAAAATAAAGGAGTCTTCATAATGAGCCATCACGAACAATTCCCAAATGTACATATCTCAATGTTATCTATGGCCAAAGGGCCAAAATACTTTGCCTTTCTATAAGAAACTCATTAAAGACAAAAATAAAAACTTTTGTTATAGCCATATATTTTTATCACCTTGAATTTGGTGTGAGCTTAAGGTGAATCAAGAAGAAATAATTAATATTAGAAAAAAAGATTAAAATAAATGATGGATATGAGTGTAAAGAATATTAGGAGTCTTCATCTTAAAAAGCAAAAGTTAACTATCATACTGACTGAACTCTATAAAGTGTGAATATTATTAATAAAGGTCATGGACATATTTGCCAAATTTCATATTATTAGAATTAAGAACACTTCTTGGAGCTTGAGTCAGAAAAATTTAAGACAGGGTTCAGAAGGACTACTTACACAGCAGCAATAAAGATATGACACTCAATACTCCAAGGATACATATGGTTAGTTAATAGAAAATAATTAAACATAGTTTAAAGATGTTAGAAAAGATGCTAGTGAGAGTAAAGTAATCTAGCTGTTTGGCCAGAATGACTTTCTTAGCCCCTTTTCCATTCTGCATAAAGTTGGCATTTTTGTGTGATGCTAACAGAAAGAGCCTCAGATATAAAGTACTTGGTAAGTAAATGACTCCTGTACTCTTCTTCAAACACTACTCCAAGAGACATTTCAAATGACTGAGGGATATTTCAAAGTGCAAAACTCAGTAATGGGAAAACTGCACTGTTCAAAAGAGAAAAAAAGTCAATGAATATTAAAATGATGAAAGAATAGAATTTAGGCTAATTATCTCATAAGGTGATTATAAAACAGAATGAAAGTCCTAGTTATTACTTTAAGGAGAAGAAGTATAAGGTAAACAGATAATAACGAACCACATAAAATAAATCCTGGATAATGCCAAAAATCACCACAGAATGAGAAGGTGGGAGGAAAAAACCAGATTATATCAATATTGTTAATGTCCTTTCTTGTCGAGAGAGAGCTAACAGATACTGTCAACTCTTTAAATTAACAATTAAAACAAAATAGCTTAAAGTGTGGCTTAGAAAATCAAAAGATTTGGAGGATAAAAATGAATGAAAACACAATTCATATGGTGCACAATAAAAAACAAAAGAAGCATTTTTATAACATCAGAAAAAGTTATGACAAAAATAAGGTAAATATAGAGTTATTGCAGTAAAATAAATAGGTTAAAAGCTATCTCAAAAAGTTCAACTATGTATGTCCTGTAAGAGGTTTCTTTTAAACAAAATGACTAAAGAAACTAACAAAAAGGAAGCAGAGGTTGTAATATCAAAAAAGTGAAATTCAAGACAGGAAGTAATGGGAAAGACAGTCAATATTTAATGATAAAGGGTGATATGCATAATGTATGGGATGAATCATTATGTACAAAATAAATGTATTAATGATTTTTAGAAATATGTAAAACTGACCAGAGCATAAGAGCTCTGGAGAATTTTCAAAAGTTGATTATGACTAACTATAAGAAAGCCTTCATTAAATTCCCCACAGCAGAAAATTTAGAAGGAACATTTCCGTAGCAAAGCAATATAACTACACAGTGTAATCTTAAAACATCACATCAAAATCAGTTAAAAATTTAAAAACAAAAGCACTTTACTAAATAATTCTACTACCAAAGGGGAAAAGAAGACTAACTATAATTATGGAATATTGGAAAATCACAGCAAGACTACAAATTAGAAAAACTTATGATATATAGTTAAAACTGTATCAGAGTCAAATTCAGAGCTTCACATGTCTTAATTTTCCCAGTTTTATTAAGATATGATGAACAAATAAAAATTGTACATACTAAAGTATACAACATGCTGTTTTGATATAAGTATACCTTGTGTAATGATTACCATTTAAGCTAATTAATATATCCATCATCTCACAACATGCTTTTTTATCATTTTGTTTTATTTTCACCATGATAAGTGTATTCTTTAACTGCATCCCCTATCTCACCCATCCCCCACCCACCTCCCCTCTGGTAACCATCAGTTTGTTCTCTAGAGTTAAGAGTCTGTTTCTTGGTTTGTCTCTCTCTTCCTCTATTTTTTTATTTGTTTGTTTTGTTTCTTAGATACCACATATGAGTAAGATCATATGGTATATTTGTCTTTCTCTGACTCACTTATTTCACTTAGCATTATATACTCTGTAGCTGTATCCATGTCATTGCAAATGGCAAGTTTTCATTCTTTTTTAAGGCCGAATAATATTCCATCACACATATATAAATATACCACATCTTTATCCATTCATCAGTCAATGGACATTTGGGCTTTTTCCATAATTTGGCTATTGTTGATAATTCTGCTATAAACATCTGGGTGCACGTATCCCTCTGAATTAATGTTTTTGTATTTGGGCATAAATATGCACTAGTGCAATTCTGGATCATAGGGTAATTCTATTTTTAATTTTTTGAGGAATCTCCATACTGTTTTCCACAGTGGCTATACTAGTTTGCATTCCTACAAACAGTGCAAGAGCGTTCCTTTTTCTGCACATTCTTATCAACACCTGTGGTTTCTTGTGTTGTTGATTTTATCCATTCTGACAGGTGAGGTGATATTTCATTGTAGATTTGATTTGCATTTCCCTGATGATGAGTGATGCTGAGCATCTTTTCATGTGTCTGTTGGCCATCTGCATGTCTTCTTTAGAGAAATATCTATTCTTCTGCCTATTTTTTATATTGAGTTGTATCAGTATGTTTCCTTTATTAAGTGAGAAAAGGTAAAAATTGAGCAAATTTTGCGATTCAAGATGTTTGAAAAATAAAAATAAAGTAAAACTAAGGAAATTGAGGTAAGAGCCATGTAAAGATAAAAACAAATGTAATGCATTAGACAACAATAAAAATACATTGAGAGGTGATTTTTCTGAATGAAATAATTTAATTGGACAAACCTCTAGAACAATGTTTATTTGAATGATACTTTGAAAAAATAAAGAGTTACTCATAAGTTTTACAAATGCCGTATCTAGATTTACAATGCAAATCAACATGTTAAAGAAACCTGTTAGTTAAAACCTTCTCTAACTTGTTTAATTCTCCATTTCACCCCTTCCTGAACATAGATCTTTTCCCAATTTTTTTTACATCTTACTTATTAATGGAACCTACTTTGGGAAATAATTCTTTGTATAAGTAGGAGGGGGAAACATATAAATAAAGATTTGAAATAAAAAAATATAGCTTTTGCTGAAATTAAAAAAAATAAAATGTTATTCTTTGAAATAATATGTATGAGTTAGTCTCAAAACCTGCTGCACGTACAGTTGAAAATCATGATGAAATGAGCTATTTAAAGAGGGCAAAGAGTATTCAAACTGATTAATGGAAAAAGTCTTGTGAAGTTGCCAGTCATCACGGAAGAAAATGAACATATGTTGAGAAAATATTAACTCCAGTATAAGCACAAGTCCAGTTTCACAAGTGAGTTCGTTTAAACTATCAAGTAACAGATATTGTTGAGAAAATATTAACTCCAGTATAAGCACAAGTCCAGTTTCACAAGTGAGTTCGTTTAAACTATCAAGTAACAGATATTCTTATGCCAAATAAAATATTCCCCACAATAGACAAAGTTAAACAAATGGAAAAAAGTAGTGTCAATTTATTTTTTTTATTTCAAACATATTTTATTTTTTTATTATGTTAATCACCATACATTACATCATTAGTTTTTGATGTAGTGTTCCATGATTCATTGTTTGCGTATAACACCCAGTGCTCCATTCAATATGTGCCCTCTTTAATACCCATCACCAGGCTAGTCCATCCCTCCATGTGGCCCTCTCCCCTCTAGAGTAAATATTGTGAAAATGTCAATACTACCTAGAGCAATCTACACATTTAAAGCAATCCCTATCAAAATACCATCAACTTTTTTCAAATGAATGGAACAAATAATCCTAAAATTTGTATGGAACCAGAAGAGACCCCGAATAGCCAGTGGAATGTTGAAAAAGAAAAGCAAAGCCGGCAGCATCACAATTCTGGACTTCCAGCTCTATTACAAAGCTGTCATCATCAAGATGGTATGGTACTGGCAGAAAAACAGACACACAGATCAATGGAACAGAATAGAGAGCCCAGAAATGGACCCTCAACTCTATGGTCAACTAATCTTTGACAGAGCAGGAAAGAATGTCCAATGGAAAAAAGACAGTCTCTTCAACAAATGGTGTTGGCAAAATTGGACAGCCACATGCAGAAGAATGAAACTGGACCATTTCTTTACACCACACACAAAAATAGATTCAAAATGGATGAAAGACCTAAATATGAGACAGGAATCCTTTAAAATCCTAGAGGAGAACACAGGCAGCAACCTCTTCGACCTCAGCCACAGCAACTTCTTCCTAGAAACATCGCCAAAGGCAAGGGAAGCAAGGGCAAAAATGAACTATTGGGACTTCATCAAGATAAAAAGCTTTTGCACAGAAAAAAAAAGTCAACAAAACCAAAAGTCAACTGACAGAATGGGAGAAGATATTTGCAAATGACAGATCAGATAAAGGGCTAGTATCCAAAATCTATAAAGAACTTATCAAACTCAACACCCAAAGAACAAATAATCCAATCCAAAAATGGGCAGAAGACACATTTTTCCAAAGAAGACATCCAAATGGCCAAGAAACACATGAAAAGGTGCTCAACATTGCTCGGCATCAGGGAAATCCAAATCAAAACCTCAATGAGATACTACCTCACACCAGTCAGAATGGCGAAAATTAACAAGTCAGGAAATGACAGATGTTGGCAGGGATGTGGAGAAAGGGGAACCCTCCTACACTGTTGGTGGGAATGCAAGCTGGTGCAGCCACTCTGGAAAACGGTATGGAGGTTCCTCAAAAAGTTGAATATAGAGCTACCTTACGACCCAGCAATTGCACTACTGGGTATTTACCCCAAAGATACAAATGTAGGAATCCGAAGGGGTACGTGCACCCCAATGTTTATAGCAGCAGTGTCCACAATAGCCAAATTATGGAAAGAGTCAAGATGTCCAACGACAGATGAATGGTTAAAGAAGATGTGGTATATATACACAATGGAATATTATGCAGCCATCAAAAGGAATGAAATCTTGCCATTTGCAACAACATGGATGGAACCGAAGGGTATTATGCTGAGCAAAATAAGTCAATCAGAGAAAGACATGTATCATATGACCTCACTGATATGAGGAATTCTTAATCTCAGGAAACAAACTGAGGGTTGCTGGAGTGGTGGGGGGTGGGAGGGATGGGGTGGCTGGGTGATGGACACTGGGGAGAGTATGTGCTACGGTGAGCGCTGTGAATTGTGCAAGACTGTTGAATCACAGACCTGTACCTCTGAAACAATACATTATATGTTAAAAAAAAGAAGATAGTAGGAGGGGAGACGGATCAATTTATTTTTTTTAAACTAATTTAACCCTGATAATGAAGTCTGAAAAAATATTCTAGACCAGCCACTCTCACATGAATATGGATTCAGAAATTTAAATTACAACAACATTTTTCAAAAGAACACACTAGTTATGGGATATTAATAACAGTTCCATGAAATAATTTTCAGGTCATAAAAGACAGAAACACTAGATTACAGAATATCTTACAGTAATGTAAAATTATTGGTAATTGATAATTTTAAAATGCCAAAATTCACTGTGAACCTTAAAGCACAGATGAAGTTTGCATTGTTTATAAATCTACTTAATTGTGCAATTTTTCTGGATAGACACACTGTAGGACCAATGATTGATGAAATATCAGTTTTGGAGATGCTGCTCTGGAGGCATTACCATTAATGACAGAACTGAGACAAGAATACCCATAGACACCACTTACAAAAATATATTTTAGGAGTGCCTGGGTGGAGCAGTTGCTTAGACAACCAACTCTTGGTTTCAGCTCAGGTCATGATCTCAGGGTTGTGAGATCGAATCCTACCTCATGCTCTATGCTTGGGACTCTCTCCCTCTCTCTCTATCCCTCCCCCACCTCTCTCTCTCTCTCTCTCTCAAATAAATAAATAAATAAATATTTAAGGAAATATATGTTAGCTTAATAAATGCAAGAAAAAAAGGGGAAAAAAGCATAACTATTGCAGAAACTCACATTTTCCTGATTCTCAAGTGTATGTTCATAAACATTGTGCTTAACCACCAATATGGTGAAGAATCAGAGCTTTTCCTTCATCATAATCATCATTGTCATCATCAAAATATAATGCACAACACTATCACTTCCTAGGAAACAAGTGACTGAGCTGGGGAACTATTAGAAATAGTAAGAGAGTTCAGTAAATGGTACAATTATAAAATGAACAGAAATAATAGATTTTCTACATATCATAAGTAACCAGTTAAAATATAAGAAAAAAATCCCATTCATGATAGAACAAAAAAATAAAACAACCTGGAATAAAGTTAATAGTACTGAGACATTATGAATAAGACTTCAAATTTTCAATAAAGAATATAAAAAAGTTGAATAAATCCACAATGAGATTGAAAATTGTATAGATGTCAATTTATCCCAAATTAATATATACATTTAATGCTCCCCCAGTGTCACACTGGAATTAATTTTGCAAGTACACAAAGAAGAGTCTTAAACTGAATGTGAAAAAATAACACAGTACCAGAAGTCCTAGCCACAACAATTAGGTAAGAAAAAGAAATTAAAGTCATCCGAATCAGAAAGGTTAAAGTAAAACTGCCTTATTTGCAGATGATATATTATATATAGAAAACCCTCAAGACTCCACAAAAAAAACCCTGTTAATGATATGAGGAATTCTTAATCTCAGGAAACAAACTGAGGGTTGCTGGAGTGGTGGGGGTGGGAGGGATGGGGGGCTGGGTGATAGACATTGGGGAGGGTATGCGCTATGGTGAGCGCTGAATTGTGCAAGACTGTTGAATCACAGACCTGTACCTCTGAAACAAATAATACAATATATGTTAAAAGGAAGAAGAAGAAGAAGAAGAAGATAGCAGGAAGGGAAGAATGAAGGGGGGCGGAATCGGAGGGGGAGACGAACCATGAGAGCCAATGGACTCTGAAAAACAAAATGAGGGTTCTAGAGGGGAGGGGGGTCGGAGGATGGGTTAGCCTGGTGATGGGTATTAAAGAGGGCACGTTGTTCTGCATGGAGCACTGGGTGTTATACACAAGCAATGAATCATGGAACACTATATCAAAAACTAATGATGTAATGTATGGTGATTAACATAACAATAAACAATTAAAAAAAGAAAAAAGAAAAAAACTGTTAACACTAACAAATGAATTCCATAAAATTGTATGATACAAAATCAATATACAAAAATCAGTTGCATTTCCATACACCAGCGAAGACCTATCAGAAGCAGAAATCTTTAAAAATCCCACTTAAAATTTCATCAAAAGAATAAAATACTTAGGAATAAATTTAACAAGGAGGTGAATGATTTGTACACTGAAAAATGTAAGACATTGATGAATGAAACTGAAGAAGACACAAATAAATGAAAATATATTCTGTGTTCATGGATTGGAAGAATTAATATTTTTCAAATGTCTGTACTATCCAAAGTGATCTACTGATTCAGTGCAATACCTATCAAAATTCCAAAGGCATTTTTCACAGAAATAGAAAAAACAATCTTAAAATTTGTGTGGAACCACAAAAGATCACAATTACCTAAAGCAATCATTTTTATTTAAGTTTTTGTTTATTTTATAAAGAGAGCAAGTACAAGTGTGAGTTTGGGGAGGGGCAGAGGGAGAAGGGGAGAGAGAGAATCTCAAGCAGACACCATGCTGAGTGCAGAGCCCAATGCGGGGCTCCATCCCACAACCCTGAGATCATGACCTGAGCTGAAATCAAGAGTCAGGCACTTAACTGACTGAGCCACCCAGGTGCTCCTTGCCAAAGCAATCTTGAGAAAGAAGAATAAAGCTGGAAGCATTTCAAACTATATTACAAACATAAAGTAATTAAATAGAATGACAGATCAATGGAACAGAATTGAGAGCCCAGAATAAACCCTTGCATGTATGGTCAATTACTCTAAGAGAAAAGAACCAAGAATATATGATGGGAACAGCATAGTCTCTTCAATAAATGGTATTGGGAAAACTGGAGAGTCTCAGGCAAAAGAATGAAACATGACACCTATTTTATACCTTACACAAAAATGAACTCAAAATGGATTAAAGATTTGAATGTAAGACCTGAAACCATAAAACTCCTAGAAGAAAACATAGGGGTAAAGCTTCTTGACATTGGTCTTAGCAATGATTTTTTTGGATTTGACATCAAAAGCACAGGCCACAAATACAAAAATAAACAAATGTGACTACATCAAACTGAAGAGCCTCAGCACAGCAAAGGACACCATCCACGAAATGAGAAGGTAACCTACAGAATGGGAGAAAATATTTGCAATCCACATAGCTGATAAGGATTAATACGCAAAATATGTAAGAAACTCATACAACTCAACAGCAAAAACAAAAAACCAAAACAAAACTCCAACCAAACAAAAAACCCAAATAACCTAATTTAAAAATGGGCAAAAGACCTGAATAGACACTTTTCCAAAGAAAACATACAAATAGCTAACATGTACATGAAAAGATGCTCAACATCACTAATCATCAGGAAAATGCAAATCAAAACTACAAGGAGATATCACCTCAGATCTGTTATCAAAAAAGGCAAGAGTTAATTACTCATGAGAATGTGGAGAAAAGGAAACACTTGTACACTTTTTTTAAAAGATTTATTTTAAAGAGAGAGACTGTGCGAGCGAGAGAGCATGTGGGTGTGTGTGAGTTGGGGAAGAGGCAGAAGGACAGAATCTTCAAGCAGACTCCCCGCTGAGCATGGAACCACCCCCATGATGGGCTGGGTCTCAGGACCCATGAGATCATCATCTGAGCCAAAACCAAGAGTCAAGACACTTAATCGACTGAGCCACCCAGGTGCCCCAACCCTTGTACACCATTGATCAGAATTTAAACTGATATAGCAACTATAGAAAACAATATAGAGTTTCCTCAAAAAAAATCCCAAATAGATCCAACATATGATCCAGCAATCCCACTTTTAGGTATATACCTAAAGGAAACAAACCATTATCTTGAAGAGATATCTGCACCCCCATGTTCATTGCAGCATTATTCACAATAGACAAAGTATGGAAACAACCTAATGGTCTATGGATGGCTGAATGGATATAGAGAATGCGGTATGTGTATACAGTGGAATATCATTCAACTTAAAACAAGAAAGGAATCCTATCATTTGTGTCAAAATACATGAACCTGGAGGGCATTGTGCTAAGTGAAATAAGTCAAAGACAAATATTACATGGTATCATTTCTATATGGTGCCAGGGGCTAGGGAGTGGGGTAACTAGGAATAGGGACTGGTGATTAAAGGGTACAGACTTTCAATTATACAATGAATGAGATCTGAAAATCTGATGTATAACATGGTGACTATAATTGATAACACTGTTTTGTATAGCTGATCTGCAATACTTAAATGTTCTTACAAAAAGAGGTAAATAGGTGAGGTGATGGCTGTATATTAATTAACTTGATGGGGGAGAATCCTTTCATCATGTTGTATACTTTACATATCTTACAACTTTATTTGTCAATTATACCTTAATAAAGCTGAAAAAAGAAAACATACAAATGGCAAATAGGCATATGAAGAGATGCTCAACATCACTGATCATTAAAGAAATGCTAATTAAAGCAATGTGATACCACTACATATCTATCAGAATGGTTAAAATCCAACAGAATGAAACACAACAAAACAAAAGCAATGTGACAACACCCATTGCTGGTAAACAGGTGGAGCAAGAGGAACTTACTCATCGCTAGTGAACATGCAAAATGGCACAGTCCCTTTGGAAGGCAGTTCAGCTGTTTATAATGAAGCTAAATACAGTCTTACTATATGACTCAATAATCACACCCCTAGGTATTTACTCAATTGATGTGCAAACTTATATTCACACGAAAACCTGCACATGAAAGTTTATAGCGGCTTTATTCATAAATGCCGCAAACTGGAAGCAACTGAGATGGCGTTTTAATAGATAGGTTGGGTAAGCAAAGTGTGGTACATCCATACAGTGGGATACTATTCGGTGATAAAAAGGTATGAACTATCAAGCCCCACAAAAACACTTACGAATCTTAAATGCTAAGTGAAAGAAGCCAGTCTGAAAATCTAAATGCTGTCGGATTCTATTTATATAGCATTCTCGAGACAAAGCTGTAGAGAGAGTAACCTAATCAGTGGTTGCACAAGGTTCAGGGAAGGGGGAATATTGAATAGGTAAAATACAGATTTCTTTTTAGGGTGGTGAAATTATTTTGTATGATGTTGTAATGGTGGATACATAACTAGGCATTTGTTGAAGCTCACAGAACTTTATGGTACAGAGTGAACTTTATAGTTCAAAGGATGCAAATTAAAAAGAAATTGTTTAAGACATCAGAAGATCCCAGAACAAAATGTAGAATGTAATAGAAGAATCTAACTTTGGGGCGCCTGGGTGGCTCAGTCAGGTAAGCGTCTACCTTCGCTCAGGTCATGATCCTGGGGTCCTGGGACAAAGCCCTGCTTGGTCAGGCACACTGCTCAGTGGGGAGCCTGCTTCTTCCTCTCCCTCTGCCCTGCCCCCCTGCTCAAGCTGTCTCTCTCTCTCTGTCTCAAATAAATAAATAAAATCTTAAAAAAAAAAAGAATCTGCATCACAAATGTATGGAATAATCTCACTGACAGGAAAAGGTACTGATTTGTATCTATAACTTACAACAGATCTTGGGTTAATGAAGTTTTATTATGATCAACAAGTTTCATTGATCAATAATAAAACACAAATGTCTGAATTTTAAAAAAGCAGAATAAACACCTGTCCAATAAGAAAAACAAACTGCTAATTAACTTGCCTAAGGCAATTCAAAATTACATATAAAAAAGTGAAAGTTAAAACTAAAATGTACCATCCACCTTCCTCTTTCAAACTGACAGTGAGAAATGTCCAGTACTTCAACTGAACGCCCACCTTGAAACAGATTTGTAACCATTTTGTTCTCTATTGTTACTCCAACTAGGACCAAGTAATTCAGTACACTTAAAAGAGGGCAATTTATCTTAAATTGTTGCTTAGTGTCAGTCAGAAAGGTAATGCTATCCATAGCATGCAGAAAGGTATTGAGAAGCAAATGCAAAGCTAACTAACCTCTTTCCTGCCTCTGTTAAATTATGTACAATGTAATTGACTTCTTTATTTGGGTGGTTCTGAATATTCAGAAAATCAGACACACCCATATTTAAATACAAATTCTAAATCACATCTCCTAAACAAATATAATAACGTTTATGATTTCTTGTTCATTTTTTCCTCTGTAAGTCTCCACCAGGATAAATAATCCTGAGTAGAACTAACATATCTTTTTAACTAGGTTGAAGTTGCAAAATGACTTCAAACATATTTTCATTTTTTTCTTAGAAGAAAGAAAAAGATGATGAACTTTTAGTCAAAGATATAAAAGCGCAATGATTTGAGAGAAAACTAGGATAGATTTTTCTCATTAATATTAACAGAAAAGAAAAAAAAAAACCCTATCAGTATAATGACACATTACACTCTGAACTGGTCTTCTCAGGGGCATGACTAATTGTCCTTTGGGGCAATAAAAATAAGAGTAGAGAAAATTCAAAAAGGAGGAATGTTTTGGAAGTAAAACAAAACAAAACAAGACACAACACCATGCAGATCTATCTAAATTGGTCCTGTGGAAAGGAGAATCTGGAAGAAACTCTTAAATAATTATCATTATTTACCCACCTGATTCAATAACACTTAGACAAAGAACCAGATTTTTGTCATCGGCATGCTTCTATTCTTGTACATATTTATTAGTTCTTAGAAATAAAATGTTACTCTATTTGCTCTCAAGTGCTATAATTTCTATCCTGTTTACCACTTTATTCTATTATATTCTATGATACTCACCTGCCATCTTACTCCATGTAAATCAATGGTGGATATGGACCCTGGGTAATATTGAATTCCCTGGGATATCTTAGTCTGGAGAAGTAACTTGCAAATATTTGTGAAATCAAGAGGAAAACTGGAGAATTCACCTATGTTTTAAATCAGATTAAACACACTTTTATTGGATTGCTGCTTGTTATACTTTTAAAAATTGATTTTGTAAGTGCTCTTAGACTATACAAAGTAAGTCATGTAAGAGCATTTACATGGAATCTCATGAAAGAATAAATTTTAAAACCAAATTATAAAGACATTATCAACTCACAATAGTAAAGTGGAAAAGCCCAGATCTTCATTTTTTTCCTGAGTTATTTCATTTAGATTATAAAATAGAAAAATTAAATTATCAGCCTAAATATGCAGACACATAATAGTGTTCCCCTCAAAAATCATGGTTATTAAAGCCACACACTGCTCACTAGAGGGTTACAACTTAGCAACTGCACATGAATCAGGCCTGTAGGACTCCACACCCAGGATGTGACTAGATTCTTTGAGACAAATATCCACAATGCCCCCCTATTCCCTGTCCTCATGGAGCTTTCATTCTAGTGGTAGGAGACCAACTGTCAGTCAACAATTAAAATACATAACATATTAGAGAGGGATAAGTGCTAGGAGAAAAATGAACGAAGGATAAGGGATAGTAAGCCTTATCTCCAATCACTTCCAACACTAAGCAATTTCCTTCTATATGACTCAGTCCCGAATGTAAAAGTCTTTCCTATTTTTGATAAACCCAACAGCTTTTCCCAGTCACTATGTTTAGAAATGAAATGTGTAATACCATTTACCAAGCACAAATTCCTTCTTGTATAACATCAAAGAGCATCAACGTGTGATAGATAAAGTATATTTTTGCAAGTGGTGGGAAGAGAGATCAAATTAATCACTGTGAAGTTCTATTGCTATTTTTTAGCCACTAGGAGTGAAGGGCTTGGGGGATGACTTGGTGAAGCAGAGGTCAGCCAAATGTCTCACCCACCTAGTTTATCCTTCTAGGAGAAATAGAAAATAAAAGATTGTTTTCTCATTTAGCGATTAGCACTCTGAGATCACTGATAATGTTACAAACTCTAATTACTACCTAATTTCTACTCTGCATTAATTATGTCATTCAAATGAAAATATTTCTGTGTATGGCAGGAGTGGTGTAGAAGATAAAGACTTTGGTCTCAGCTTGACTTCATGATTCCATATAGACCCACCATGACCTTCTGCAGTTATTCACAATGTTAAAAAAAATCCCCATAGTTCCACAATATATATAAATCTTCAGATGGAAAAATTAGTGTCTATCTAAACAGATGCTTCTCTTTCTAGCCAATGTGACAAAGCAAAACAAAACCTGTACGATTCGCATATGCCATAGGTTTGAAATATATACAGATTCTACAGTACACTATAACTTATCTCTCCCTTTCTTAGAGTAATAATAATAAACAAATCAAATAAACTTACTAAAGGGCCACTTTTAGTTTCTATGACTCTGTCATTTCATACCCTTTTCTCATTTGGTGAAGTGACTAAGTGGAAACAATTCTTCCTTTGTACATTTGTGGCTTTCCCATTTTGCTCACAGAGTTTGAGTTCTTCTTAATTATATTTGAATTATAGCTAAATCCTCTTGGCTGAAACTTCCCTTTAAACAGTGTTTTTTCATTTCATTCCAACCTCTGCACAAGTAAGATAGCATTTGAAAAATACCCTTTTTTTTTTTTTTTTTTTTTTTTGGTCATGAGGCCCTTTTCTCTAACACCTAGAAAAGCTCTGGTTCTCGGAACACAAACTTACCTACAGTGTCTGTCTAAGAGTCTTGCCCCACCTGTCCAAACTTTGTTACCACAGTCACGTAATACGAGCGCGTATTCCAGTCTAGGAAGTTAGCTCCCTATGCAATAATCATGCCACTCTCATTTTTAACTATGTGAATTTGTTTAAGATGTTCACTGTGCTTGGAATACCTTTTCTTTTTCTTCAGTCTATCTAATTCCTACCCATATTTCAAAACCTTAGATTTCATTCATTGTATCACATGCATGTAATGCAGGGACAACTAAACCTATTGTCAGTTGAACCTCGAAAGAGAATCCCATTGAACCAGTACAGAAAATTTTCCAGTGGCAAACGGGTTTTCCAGGTCCTCGATGAAGATGAAGTAGAAATTTCTAAGAGAACTCCCTTTTATGCCATTTGTAATTTGTTATATGTAAGTATAAGGAAGTTAATTGTCTAGAAATAAGTATTTAGTTCTTATTCCAGAGTGTAGATTCAGAGTCAATCATTTTCAGATAATTTTTTGGTTTTCCTCATAAAACCATCAACTGAAGAACACTTCTGAGTCTTTTTCTAGATAAATATCTGGATTGTATGGATTTTACCTGACCAAACAAAGATTCAGGTGTCCAGTGGGTAAGTAGTATTACTAGTATAGTGCTTCATTGAAAGGACTAATTTCTGAGCGGGTATACTACATATCAAAATTGAATACAATATTGGTGGCCTATGAGCAAAGGAGCACTGGTACAAAACTGCACTATTACTCAGAAAAGTAACAGGAGGTAAGCAATCTCTCTCTCTCTCTCTCTCGCTCTCGCTCTCTCTCTACCTCTCACTTTGATGTGCATTTCCACTCCATGTTTTACAAGCATTACTTTGGATCTGTGGAACACAACTCATGATATCATATTATTTTATTATAGTAATATTGTGGCACTCCACATACATCACACTAATATAACGAATACTAAAAACATGAAATTTGACTTGAAATTCATGACACAATGGAATAGCTTTGGAACAATTCAAAACAATGACAGTAACTTCTTCCTTCTTACCCTATATGCTATTATTTTTGGTAAGTGGAATCCATATTCCCACACAAACTAGAATTGCTAAACTCTTAATAGCCTCCCCATGGTTTTGCTTCTTACTATGATGCCTTCACTGATTTCATCATAGTTCAAGCATAATAAGAAATCATCATTTGTCCTCAGGAGCATGAACTGATTGAGGCTATTTCTACATTCACAGCAGCCTGGCTCTGAAATAACTCTTCTGTCAATCCACCCACCGGCTTTCTGCCAGCAGCATAACTGCTGTACATAAACTCTCCCTATGCTGGATAATTACCACAAAGCATCCAATTCGTTTCTTAATAAACTTTCACTTCCATAATTCTATTAATTTGTGACTCAAAAAAGGCTGCTTTCTGCTTCTAAAACACACTTAGCCTTAGGTAATATTTCACAGAAGATGATTTTAGATGCCGCTCATTTATAATCCATGAATGCTTTTTCTGATTTAATGAAGTACTATATACCAAAATTTGTGCTTTTTTCAGTTACATATAATAGAAACCCCCAAATAATTAAGGCTGAAACCAAAAGACTTATTCTCCACATAAAATAAATCAAGAGATATGTAGGCCAGAGGTGCTATGATGACATTTTTACCTGTCACTGTTAGCACATGTTTGTATACTGAAGTCTACTTTATGGCTCCTGGAGAATTTCAGGCAGCAAGCAAAAGGAATAAGGGGCCTGAAGAAGTATATCTTCCACCCAGGCGCCTTCCTGGTGTTTCTATATATTACGTTCACTTGCTTCTCACTGGCAAGGGACAAGGGGAAGTGTAGTCTTTGGGTTGTGTGCATCGCTGTTCTGAAAATAATGAGGGATCTGTTACCAAAAAAGAGAACAGATACAGAATAGGCAACCATTAATTTCTCTCATAACATTTTTACCTTTTTAAGTTCCTGCCAGTTGAGTCTATATATTTTAATGCAAAGACCACAGTCTTTGGGGTCAGTAGATTCTGTTCAAGTCTTGGATCTGCCCCTTACAGGGTATATCACCTTTGGCATGTCCCTATCTCTGAATGTCTTATCTTTAAAATGGAGATTCTAACACTATCTCACAAGACGAACATGAAAGAGAAAGTGATATGTATAATGATGCTTTACAAATAGTTCCTTTTACACGAGTTATTATTATGTTACTATTTTTTATGTATGAGTTTGTAGGTATTTGTTTTAGCTAAGAAGACTATGAAAGGAAAAAGAATCAATAAAATTATTCTATAATCCTGTGGTCTCTAAGGTTGTTTATGCTTATCTCAGAGAATGCAGGAAGAAAATACAAAGGCTTTGATCCCTATTAAATGAAAATAAAAACTTATCTAGAGTAGTGAGCCACAGAAAAAGTTGTTAGTTTAGCAGAGTAGGCAGGGAGTCTGAGCTCCTGAATGCAAACTTTCTCCACTTCACAACCTTATGGGAAACCAGTGCTAATGAATAGGCAGCTTCATGTAGATGATAGCTCTTCTAGCAGAGACAGCTGACTGCCTACCCAATATTAATCTCCTTTATTCATCTTCCTAAAAACCTTGATTTGATTCCAGTATTGTCTTCTGTCCATACAACTGAATGACAGTATTCATGACAGCAATATGGAAATGTATTAGTATTACCCATCAATTGGTTACATTTGCCAAATATTTTCTTCATCTTCTTTCTCTAAAAAAAGGCACATGTTTAAGGACATTTTCTAGTATAATTAGTATGATAAAATGATAAATGGCCAAACAGTGGCATATCTTCCCAAGAGGAAATACTAAAAATTAATGTCTGTGCATATAATTCATTTGATTTAATTTATAGGGCCATGAAGTTCAGAGAACTATATATTTTGAAATGGAAAAAATGTTATTTTCTTCAAAATTGTCCTTCCATATCTTCCTTCTGAGTTTGTTATATAAGTGCCCATATTATATTGACTTAAGTGACCTGCTATATCTCTTTCCTAAAATGCCTTCTGTCACAGAGAAAATGCTAATACCTTTAACATATAAAGCTTATAGAAATCAATAATATAAATAGCAAAGACCTTAATAGATAAAAAGATGAAGAAGATAGGCACATAAATTCTCTGGCATAGGTAAAAAGTGTTTTAAGAAAAAGAGAGTAGCCAACCATATTTCAAATTCTGCTGAGAAGTCAAGTAAGATGTGGAGTGAAAAACAGCCGTTGGAACTAGAAGCACAGAGATTGTTACTCTCTTGGATGAGTGTGATTTTGGTGGAAATACGAGGCAGCAGCCCGCCTGAGACAGACTAAGGACCTAGTGGTAGCAGAGAAAATGCAGACTAAGAAGATAGACAATGCTTGTAAAAAAGTCTGTGAAGACGACAGAAGAGAAGCCTCAACGCATGAGAGATGTTGGCTCCAGGTAGGAGATTTGCTGGGGATGTAGTAGGGGGAGGGAGCATAATCAGTTATGCATGTCTCTGAGGTGCTGACAGGAAATGGGATCTGGAGTACAGGTGCAGAGTTGTACCTTATAGAATGGAATGGATATTTCATAAAATTAATAGTAGTGATGTAGAAAGAATGGCTGCGATACACATATATTTTTATGTTGGGCAGTGGGAAGCTGAGGTCGTTCCCAACTGATTTGAGGAAAAAATCCAGTTTAGGGACTGTGAAAAGAACAGTGAAGAGGAGAAATCATTGAGTACTAAAAATACTAGTTTTAAAGAAACCAAGGAAAATATTTAAGCATTTCTGACATTCTCAGTATGATTAAAGAATATTTGGTCCCTACAAAACAGAAACAGAAGATGGTAAGGAGAGAAGAATCTGATATACAAGGCAACAAGATAAAATAAGAAGTGAGAAAAGTGAAAAGACCTAAGTAGAATAAAACATGCAACAGAAAAATTGAAGTCTGTTCTGGAGTTAATCAAGAGCAAATGAGAATATTGCTGTAGAGGCCGAATTCAGCAATGTGGGAAAAAAAAAAAAAAAGAAAACCCTGAGATTCTTTCCCAAATTGTAGAAGAATACAACAAAGAGATAAAAATAGTAAGGAAGAAAATAATGCACGTGAGAGATAGGCAAAGGGGAATTCAGTGCTCAGGTGTTCCGGAAGAGAAAGCAAAATGATTAGAGTAACAACAACAATCATATATGATAGAAGAAAATTTCCTGCGGTTAAATATTTAAATATATTACTTTTGTAGTCATATATAAACAACTCATATGTCTCAAATAATCAATGTAATAATATCCACATATAAATATATTTAAATGATAAATGTATTTATTTATGATATATTTATTAATAAAATAATATAATAAAAATGATAATTAATAAAGAATAATACATATATTTATTGAACACAAAGATTTAAAAAAAATCCCTGCAAGTCTATAGGCAGAATAAATAAATTTCTTACCAAAGTATACAAGTCTGACTAGTATCAGATTTCTACTCTGTAAAGTAAAGCTACAGATTTGAGTGGGAAATGTTATTTCCCAAGGATTTTACCCAGCCAGGTTCTCCTTTTATGTGTGCTCATATATAGAAAGAACATGCTCAAATACATGAGCTTAAGAAAACATAGCGTCTTTATACTCTTGGGGAAAAAGCAGTAACTCATAAAGGAATAAGAATCAAACTAGCACCAGACTTCTCATGAGCAGCACTGAATTGCAGAAGATAATTCAGCATTGAATTCCAAGTTCTGAAGGAAAATTATTTTATTCCTAGAATTCCATATTCAGCTGAACTATCAATCAAATATGAGGGCAAGGATTCAGAAAATTGACATCAATTTTCTTTTTCTTTTTTTTTTAAGATTTTATTTATTAATTTGACAGAGAGAGAGAGAGAGAGTGAGAGCAGGAACACAAGCAGGGGGAGTGGGAGAGGGAGAAGCAGGCTTCCCGCCGAGCAGGGAGCCCGATGTGGGACTCGATCCCAGGACCCTGGGATCATGACCTGAGCCAAAGGCAGACGCTTAATGACTGAGCCACCCAGGCACCCTTGACATCAATTTTCTTGCAAAAGAAGGAAGAGAAGGAAGAAAGAGAGGAGCTAACATAGTAACTCAGGGGTAACAAAATTCCAGTATAAAAAAAGCAATCTATTGATATGAAAATAAGCAAAAGTGTAGATTAGATTTCCATGGGGAATTGGTACAGTAAGAAGCTAAGGAAAGGAGAATTTCCAAGAAAGCCAACAAAAACGACTTCAGGGAGAACCATTAGAATAATAATTTTTTGAAATGTCCTTTAAATTTTTCATTCAGAAATTTGTTGGTTATTTTATATTTTGGTATCTTGAACAAATACAAGTCAGTGGGGGAAAGGGTTGTAGATTACAAATATGTCTTGAATATAAATCCAACAATTTGTTCACCAATCTCTATGACCCCTTCTAGCACTGAAAAAAATAGTTAAAATGGGATTTACTTATCACTAAGGAACATGTTTGTTTTCTGAAATAATTTAACTTATCCGAGGTATCTCTACGTTCTGATTTCTTGAAATTTCAATTTCAGATGCCTTAAAATTATGCTCCCTCAGTGTGGTAAGCATATAAAAGATTCTGCTCCTACTAAAACGGTGTTTGGTTTCAACTTTCTGAGTGGCCAAATTTGGCAACTTCTTTGTACACCTACGCAAACCAGAGGCACAGAAAGACCAGGGTAGGGGGTGGTCAGGAGACTCATTAAAACTTTGAGATTATTACTATTTTACCTTCTGGCTTGTGGAGGAAATATCTATAGCAAATATTGCCAAAAGTAGTGTTTAGGAGCAAGTGTCCTGTGGCGTCTATTAGCTACAGATAGGGTGATCTTTCCAAATAAAGAAGATAGTAGCTGCAATATTTGGCCATGAGAAAGAACAACACTTTGGAATTTGAACATGCGCATGCATATGCATACACAGGCACACACATATACGTACACAGAAAAACCAATGCTGTTTTGTATCCCAGCTGATTCTTCCTGATAATACTAGAACTTATCAATCAAACTGAAAAATCATTAACCTAATGTATCTTTCTTTTCAGCAACAAATCAAGTGGCATGTTTTCATAATGACTTTATTTTCTGATTTGCCAGGTCACACAGGTTATTTGGAAAAAGTACAATTAAAAAAACTTAACACCACATGACTGAGTCTTGTTTGGAAATCTTGTGTGGTTAAAATGAAAATGATGTTTCAAGTAGGAGGTATGAGAAGATAAATAAAGTTAAACAGAAAACAAGTATGATATTTAGTTATCCCTCAACTGCTAAGACTTTCCTGTATTAGGCAGTTCATATAAAGTATTTTATACAAAGAAAGCTAATGCCATGATTTTAACTATCTTCTGATATTGGCTACTGGCTCTCTTATAAATAGAGTTCATAAAGCAGATCCATAAATAAAGCTTCCTTTCTCTAACCCCTACCTTTCACTTTTCTGTTGTCCTTTACCAGAGCACCCACTTCATATTAAATACAAACACACACACACACACACACACACACACACACACACACACACACACAAAGAATCAAAAGGAGTACAACCCAAATGCTTCTCTATCCACCCCAATCAGGTCAGATTTTAACTTCATTAAATTGCTGTCATATGGTGGCTGCTGACATATATCAGGCTTGGAGAGCTTCACTCATCAGGTATTCTCTAAGATTGTTAATAAGAACAGCAACTCTCATTAGGGGTTCCCCAAAAGCAGCTAATTAAGGGACAAAGGTTGCTCAGATTGTGACAATTACACCTGTAAGGTCCCTGTAGAAACACCCAAATCTCTAACAAACCTATGTTTGGTTGCTTAGTACAAGAAATAAAGAGCTCGTCCATTAAAAAAAAATGAGAGGCAGAAACTGTCAACCATTTGAAAAGCTTTACGAAAATGATCATCCAATTAGTGGCTATGATCAAATCAGGCATGAACTCTCTCTGGATGGCTCCATAATTTTCCTTCTTGCATGGTGTAATTTCATATAGCTCAAATGAACTCGTGAGAGGTAATTCAGTTCCAAACAGTTTTCTCATCACTGCTAATTATACTAATACATTGAAATGCCTCCTACAAAATGCATGAGCCCTTTAAGCCACCTCATTAATGTGATATAATTTTTGCCAGAATATATATCAAACCTATTATCACCACAGGTTTTCTTCAGCATTTTTTTTTCAAAATGTCTATCAAAAGCTTAAAAAGTAGATTTCTTTGGGCTGGTCGTCTCATAATTAACTGTTTCTTTGAACTACTGTTGTCTATTGTAGTATTTTTTAATGGCACTAACAATCTTCAATATGATATCCCCCAGACCCACAAGTTTCTTTTTCCTCTTGGAGTATTTGATTCCTTAAATCTTTTCCCTGTTGTAGCTGATTCTTTAAATGGCAAATGGTGCATGCAATAATGTGCAAAAATGAGTTATACAAACTGAAAGCAGGGGTGTAAAAAGAAGCATCATCTGAAACTAAAATAAAGACAGATTTTATGGTATTTATGTCAGTTAATTTAACTGCTGGTAGGGGCTTTTGTTGAAACATGAGTTAGTTCCAGTGTTTAACCTTGCAGTATTAATTTATGCTTTATGGCCTGAGTACTTTATCATTCCCTCCTTGGGAAGACAGTTATCTCATTAGCCAGAATTTAATGAAATGCAAGGATACACTTCTTAATTTCAAAGATTACTATAACACAAATCAGGTGTAAATCTCAGACTCACTGCCCCTTCCCTTGCCTGTTTAAAAAGAGAGAGAGAGAGAGAGAGAGAGAGAGAGGGGTTCATTTTGCAATCGTATCACAGAAATTCATCTGGTGGAATACATTTCATCACAGCCATTCTAAAGGCATCTCTCATCTGTAAAAGTTGGTTTAACTTTGCATCTGGCAATATTGATGGCCCTTTAGCTACTATAAAGTTTCCAGGGTTGACAATTCATTATTCATCATCACAATTAAAAAATAAAATGTTGATAAGATTACCAATTCCCTAGACTTATTCAAGCATGGGCATGAACTCTTAACCACATTTGGACTAAACTCAATTTCATAGATAGTACCAATATATTTTGTTACAACTGGTTTTTCCAAGTTATCAGACATCTTCATGAAGAAGGTAAACATGCTCTGAGATTTAGAATTATTAAATAAACAAATCCATATCAGTTTAAAATATAAGACGTATTATCTGCCCTAAAGAAGCAAAAATACTCAGGTTATAAAACTCTGCAATGCCTTTTGCTGTCTAAGAGTTCTAAGACACCTGAACATTTAAATAATCTACCAGGTTGTTGCTGATTCCTTCACAGATTCTCCACTTGTATTTCAGGGCTCTTCATGCTGTCTCCTTCGCTGAGATGCCTCTTCTGGTCTGTTAGATCTGCCCATAGCACAATCCTGGATATGTAATATCATCTGAATCACCTATGATGATGTTTAAATTTGAGAACATTGCATGGTATCTAGGTTCGTTTGGAAATGGATGAATGCGTGGGTGGTGTACAGGTAGAGTGAATTTGTATTAATTTTGAACATATCTTAAACAATGAGAGAATAAGGAGCTTATATACTATTTGACTATACCAATGATATGAAGTAAGCAGAACCTGGCAAATGAGTGACTCCCTCTGGTTTGCTATGTTAATTGGGGGAAAAATACTTTCCAGGAATTAACAATAACTTAAAAATCATACAGTTAGCTAGCTATTCTCTTGTACAAATGTGTGTGTGTGTATTCTCTGTAGGGATTTGTGGGTGTGTTCACTTATGCTTAGATGCCTGCTGAAAACACATAGTTATTATCACAGATATAGGCTTTCTTTTAAGGAAATGGCCAGTAAACTCTTGAATAGAGATGCATGACATTTGGCTACCCAGCTACAGGAATTCTTTTTCTAATGTTTTTTATGTACTTCCTAGTGTTAAAGATTCGAAAATAATAAAACATGGTGTAAGGTGTTGTAAATAACACTTCCTTGATCCAAAACTGGATTCCTTGGAGAGGTGGCATGGTACCTTGGTCAGAGTGTGGGATTTGCATTTAGGCAGATGCAGGTTCAAATTAACGGCATACTAGCTGTGTAATGTTAGAGAAATTACTTAAATTTTCCTCACTTGTAAAATGAGATTAATAAAACCTACAAACATCTTTTAGAATAACAGTTTTATATTTATAGAGAAATTACAAAGACAGTACAGAGTTCCTTTATAACCTAAACCTACTTTCCCCTATTATTAACATCTTATGTTAGTACGGTACATTTGTCACAATTAAAGAACCGATACTGGTATGTTATTATTAACTAGAGTCCACACTTTATTCAGATTTCCTTAGTTTGAATCCAATGACTTTTTTCTGTCCCAGAATTCCATCCAGGATACCACATCACGTCTAGTCCTCATTTCCTCCTAGGTTCCTTTTGACCATGACAGTTTCTCAGACTTTCCTTGTTTGTTATAACCTTGACAGTTTTGAGGTATACCGGTCAGATATTTTGTAGGATCCCCCTCTATTGAAATTTATCTGTTGGACTTCTGAGAACTGTGGGGGTGTTTTGTTTTGTTTTGTTTTTAGAAAGAAGACGACAGTGGTAAAGTGCCAATCTCATCACGTCATTTCAAGGGTACATACTACCAACAAGACTTAATCACTGCTGATGTTACCTTTGATTACCCGGCTGAGAAACTCACATTTAAACAGGATTATGGCAAGTATTATATGTGAAAACATACCCACACCATCCTTGGAGCATAGGAGGCACTTAGTGATCCTTGATTTCCTCTTTTCTCTTCCATCTCAGCACTTGTATTAAGTTGCTATGATTTTTTTGTTCAGTAAATATAGTTTGACTTTGCTACAACAAAGCACATTACAATAAAGTTTTCAGGATGAACTGGATCACCAATTAGAATGCTTATGCGTTGGCTAAATGAATTTAAATTAAAAAATAAACCTATACCGTCTACCGTAAAAAAAAAAAAAGAGTGCTTAATTTAAATGAAGTACTAAATAGACATTGTTAGAAGAGAGTCTTACTTATTACAAAGGCAGTTCAAGGCAATGACCCTGAATATTACAACAATGCTCCAATATAATGTGGTTAACTATCTACTTGGAAAGCAGAGAGGACCCATGAGCTACTTACAAACAGATATCTCCTTTATCTCCACCCACCAATTTATCAAATTTTCATGAGCTACAACCTATTGAACAAAAATATTAGGCAAAGAATTTAAATTTCTGGGTTCTCAGTTCTTTCAATACATTTCTGCTTAGATTTAAAAAAAAATAAATAACATGTTTTTCTCTTGACCTAGCCTTATCATTTTTTTATTCACCTGAAGTTGAGTGAATCACCACAAGCTGATTTTCACCTTTGTTGAGCTTCTTCTCTGGCCACACAGATGGGCATATGTACTCTGGCCTTTCTTTCCATAACCATCATCATCCCTATTATTACCTGTACAATGTCTATTTGCTCAGCTAGACCTTGAGTTCCCTAGAAGGAGAGACCAACACTTGGTTTGTGATGTAGCCCCAGCACCTAGCACATGGCTGGCACACATTAGTACTCTAATACTTTTTGAATAGATAAATGAATTAATTTTACTAACTCAGTAGTAATTAAAAAATACTTTCATATTTATGTTTCATTCAATTTCTCAGAGCTGTAAGATGAGTAAGTAGGCTCATGGAGGTTAAATGATTTTCCCAAAGTTATACCAGTATGGCTTGGTGCCAGGATTTGGGGTGGTCCCTTTTGATTTTGTGTCCAGTGTCTTTCACTAGAAAGAGATGCTTCTAATCAAGGCATTATGCCAGGCAATGTGAGGTATATAAAGATATATAATCATAACTACTTCCCTTGGGTCAAAAGATGTATTAATGTATTTTGAAAATATTCTTTTAAAAAAGGTGTTATGGGAGCATAAGGTATATTAATACTGAGTGCTGGAAAGGCATTATTGATTTAAAAGAATTAAATATATATATTTTTAAAAAGTTTTCAACCAACCTTTCTCAAAGGGTATTATACTTAATGTATGAAAAGTGCTGAGAGATATACAGTTAGAAGCCAGGCCTGGTTTGTGAGCTCGGAACTGATTGCCTTTCCCTGTAGCTCCAGTGGGTGAGTTCCTCTGATGTCCCTCCAACCCCATGCAGCTGGCTTTGAAAAAATTCCAGGAATTTGGTAATAAAGCAATAGGAAGTTGGACAGTTCATTGTGATTTATTTCATCTGAAGGACCTTAATTATTTTTAAATTTTTAAGTGAGCATTTAGAATAACATAGGCTGATGCTCACAGGTTATTAAATAGGCATGAATTACTTAGCTGAAAAATAGTACAACCTTGATTCTACATTGTTCCCTTTTTAATTCGAACAACTCTCATCCTTTCTCCTCTCAAGGGCATTACTCCACAGATACCCCAAAAATTGGGCTAGTGGTTCCATCTGTCTCTTTTCTCAAGTTGGGTTTATCCTGGGCTGAGGAGAGAGACTGGGTCTGGCTCTTCAGACTGTACTAAATGTAAAATTAACAGCCTGGTTTGCAGCATCCCTGTTTTCTCCCTTCAGTTATCTCTCAATTCATTGTAATTCTTCAGCTACCTTTGATCTGGCCACTCGCATAACACGGAATGTTTGTTAATGGCAGTAAGCACTTTAGATATTGATGCCTGAGTAGGATCACAGTTTGGGACTCATTGTATTAACTGGTTATTAAAGAAGGCCAGTGTTTTGTTTTTGAGAGACTTGCTTAAAATTGGTAGTATGCGCTTGCTATTCCATTTATTAAATTTGTAAGTTTAGGAATGGACTTAAGGGTCAAAACCTGAATGAAAAATAAGAGACTATTTTTCATTCCATCTGAATGCATGATTGGTAGGCGTGGGTTATCTATAGATCATTTATCTGTTGGAAGATCTAAAAAGAATGACAAAAGGGTTGTTAGGAAACACTTTGCAAAGAGACATAAAAGTATATTTGATTTTTTGAATATATTTGAAGGATCTTTTGGCGTCTGGGAAGGTAGTAGTTCGGTCCCAATTATGGTGACTTAACTTCGAAAAGCCATTTCTTATGGAACTCAAGCTACCATTTACCATAGAAACAATACTTACGACGCAGTTACCTTTCTCTGGGCTGCATTGTTATCTATATGCACTGCACTTCAGGAAGTGGACATTTATTATCCTAGATAAAAATCCCAACAGATAAATAATTTAGCTGTTTGCCTCTACCAAACAGTTTTAATTCAATCAATGGGTTATGTGAGTTTGCCAAGTAATTAGAAAACCTCTTGATTTTCGTTATATGCTTTGGAAAGTATTTCAATAGATGATGAATTTACTCTTCTGACTTCAGTTTCTCTTAGGTATTTCCAGTTATAAATATTTTATTTAACTGATATTCCATGACTTCATATGGGTCACTTTTGAAGTGGAGATTGTGAAGTTTAAACAGAGAAGAGATACTGGAGTAGGGTGGTACCTTTTATGAGGAGCAGAAAGACTGCCCATAAAGGTCCAATCTTGACACTAATTCTGCATCACACAATTTGACCACTAAAAGATCTCCCTCTATACAAAAGAGATGGAATTTATTTCACATAATCTCATCCCTAGTTGCATTAGGTTTAAAAGGTTGATTTATTTGGTTGGGCTACTGACAAGTGTAGACTGAGCTGACCATAAAACTATATTTAGTTCTAATTCTTTGAGGGGTCAAAGGGTGAAAATTTATCCACTTAGTCTTATAGGAATTAATTTTTCGATTTGACTATTCATAGCATCATTAATGAAGAAAAGCTGCAAGAGAAAACAGACCATTTTCAGGAATGTGATTCAGAACATTAACACCTTAATTTACATAAAATTAGTTACATACTGCTGCAGTAATTTAATTTGTTTGACCAGTACTTTGCAACTGTGAAAAATAGATTCAGAAAGGCCAGACAACGAGTTCTACATATTTTCTCCAAATGGCTAGTCTCAGAATCATATGAAACAGAGAGAATTAATTACAAGACAATTCAGAATACCATAGTGGCAGCTTTGAAATGCATGGATTAGAAATGCATTCTTCTTCTTTTTTTTCCCTCCTTCAAAAATCTTCATAAAATGCCTGCTTCATGCCTGAAATAACTTCCATATTTTCCCCAGGTTTCATTACAGTTGCATAAGTAAAAATAATAAAACTAAAATTGTATGATATGCATGGTTGCCAGATAAAAACCTGAATCCATCTGGATTTACCAACAGTAATGTTACTTAGTATAACCAAAGGCATAAGTAAGGCCCCCAAAAGATACACTAATCTCATAGGTGTTAACCTGTTAACATTCAAAACTTAACCATTCTTACTTCTTGCAGAAGCCAAGTATAATTAATTTGAACTTTAAATAATTAGATGATTGACCTTAAAATTAGTCATGTGTGAACATAACAAAGTCATTTTCCTGTATTTGTGTTTTTCCTACTTTCTTGCATGGCCAAATATATTTTGTACTTTAAAATATTTCCTTATAATTCAAAACTTTTTTACTATCATTTTCAGCGAAGGCTGTACTCAACACTCCTTCCTCCTAACCTACCTTATACACAGTTCCTCATGATTCTGCAGGCAGGCTTTTCTTAAACCTCTGCTTTATCATCAGTATCTACTTAACAGCCAGGTTTCATGAACTGGGGTAATAATTTTTTTTTTTCAAATTCCCCCCCCACCCCCCCAACCAGCTTCTGGGTTCGAAGATAAATGATTTGGTTTCAGCTGTGCTTTCTATTTTCTGTGTAATTAGGAAAATAATTTGGTCCTTTGGTCTCTCACATGCCTGGTCAATGCAGTGATAACACTGATAGGGTCAAAGGCAGCTGAGGTTAATGCAGAAGGTCATTGCTATCCAAAGTTTTATACTCACAAAAGTTATTTCTTTTTTAGAATATGTTTTGAATTGACTAATTGATTTTTTAATATATAGGACAATTCTTAGATTATCATTGACACTCTCTTTGTCAGACAGCTTATAAATCATTTGCAATGCAAGGAATGAAATTTAGTCTTGTCATTCACCTGTCTCTGTGAGAGAATGGTGAGGATTAAGCAGAAAAGAAGTATAAAACTTTACAAATACTTTTTCTATTCCAATACATCTTTTTCTAAATTTTAACTGGATCTAGATTGTAAATCAAAGAATGTCTTTTAAGTAAAGCTCTAGTCTTATTGTCACGGAGCTATCTCTTCCTGGTGACTTTCCAAAATGGAATGCAACATGGTGAACTGCTAGATTTGATTTTGATTTTGTTATTAGCTAGCTCGGTGACCTTCGGTAAGTTCACCAATAATTTCCGTGTCCTGGTTTCCTCATGGGTGAAATGAGGGTTTTAGACTTGATGGTCTGTAGGATCTCTTCTGGTTCACTAAATTCAGCAATTGATACAGTACTTTTATTTGTCTATTTTTTTGGCACATCTAATTTTTCCTAAAGGATGGCAAAGCTGAATATAGACATAATTATGGACATGGTTGAGGTCAAAGGGCAGTAGCATTATAAAAGGTAAGTTCCAAAAAGCGAGGTAGAGTCACAAATGAACATAAAGAAAAACTGTCAGTTGCCTTTGCCCAATTTTTTCCAATTCATTCTTGACGGGTCTTCTTTCCAGTGGGATCCCAAGATAAGAAGAGGGCTATGGAAGACAGTAGTTTATTACCAAAATCCACTTTATCTAGACTATGTTTTGCTAGTGTAAACTTGCCCCAAGATTATAGGAGCAAGGCAAATCATGCACTGTCTTTTGAATTCAGTGGCCTTATAAAAATATCATGCCTTCCTCTAAAGTAATAATAATAATAATAATAATAGCCATGATAATCATAAAACACTGGATTCCTAAAATATAGATATGATGGCTATTCCTGTGAATGTAATTGTTTTTATTATTCAAAACATTCCTTTCCAGAAATAGTATATACCCCCCAATAAAGTTTGCTTCAAAATAAACCAAGTTTCAAGAGAATCACAATCAATGAAGATAATTTAGAAAGTAGAAGATAGTTTCTACAAATGAGCTCTCTGGTCAGTCTGCAGTATTCCACAAGCCTTGGAAAGCTTCCTAATCTAGTCATTTGTCAGAGTGTAGGTCAAATGATTTGCTGAATTTAACTTTCATCGATCAGATGCTGTTTTAGGGAGCATGTGCTGAACATCCCTGATAAAATGATAGCCTCTACTTGAATAATACATAGTTTGTACCCCAAGCTGTAACACACACACACACACACACACACACACACACACACACCCTCTCTCTCTCTCTCTCTCTCTCTCTCTCTGAAAGCTTGTCAAACCTATAATGGAGTAGATAACTGAATGAAAGAGCAAACTTCCATCATCACACAAGATAGTAACATGGAGAAACTAAACTGTTAAATCAAATCCGTGAAATTCATTTTCTTTGTACAACATTAAAATATATTCCATAAAATGGCAGAGCAATCCAATAAAAGAACAGGCTCTGAAAAGAGTAATTTGTGTGCAACAAGGTTATACATTTAATAGAGTTCTCCTGTAGTTTTGATCACATTTAGAATTCTATTGCTTTTTGTTAAATTTTCTCAGATTTTTTTCAAACTTTTCATCATTTCTTTGAAATATATGAATGTTTTAATGTATAGATAATTTATTCAACACCTACAGTTAAATGCTCTGTAGGCGTAATTTTTCTATTAAGTTTCCTTCTACAGCGGCTTTCACTTTGTCTCAAATAGATTACTCATTGTCAACAAATTGTAACAGGACTGATCTGTTAGAGTATCAATTCTTAGGTTCATTTCAATATTTTAACTATTTGCATAATAATTTTACAGAAAGTGAAGCTTCTGTGACTCATTGTTTCAGGAAAATTGTCAGAATACGTTTAATATTATTAATTGTTGCATCCGCAATAAAGCAGAAAATAATTTCTTATAATATGACCTTATGAATATGAACATGAGGCTGTTTATGCTCCTGTATTGTTATTTTTCACAGAAAATATTTAAGCAAATTAAGGGTAATTAAGACTGAATGAAGATAGTTATGTTATTTTTCAAAATGAAACAGACTTTCAAGTTGCTCTAAAAACACAAGCAACTTTATTTTTCCAATCCTTTTTTCTATCTTTACTAATATTACCAGTTATGAAGATTTATTTCACCTGGAATAATATTTTGCTTACAAAAATCCATAAATGTGTTTAATACTATGTTAGAAAATATAATTTTATCTTAACATGAACTACATGAAAAGTTGCTCTTCTTTAAGGCTATAGAAAATTGTTATTTGATAAAAAATATTTATGTAAGGATATAGGCCTGTAACAGGAAGAACTGGGTTCTTTTTAAGCATGCTAATTCGGCTGAAAACTATAAAGAGAGAGAATATTTTCCTCTTGTACATTTTCTGCATTCTTTTTCCTCTTTTCAGTATATATTGGGCTGTTTCCAATTAAATTAAAATGTGGCATGGAAGTTATCAATCAAATGTAATTATTTTGTGCAAAACAATATCACACACGAAATTAACATGTGCAACAGGGGAAGGTGTCAGAACACATCAGTTATTCCTCGGACAGCTCATCTCTTATTGAAGCAATCAAGTTCTGGAAACATTGCTTTGGGCTTCCTGGCATCGTTCACTATGGCCCTATTTCCTCAGGTTTGTTTACCTCAACAGCTACTTTTGTGGGCTCTCTACACAGGATGCAGAAATGGAGTCAGAACAAAACTGCCTCTAATGTCAACCATACCTTTCTGGTAGTATCAGGAATCTTTAATTTCATTTTAGGTGGCACATACTGGTATTCTATGTGCACAACTTTGGCAGATGGTGATGCAGAAAGCAAAGCATGAGTTTTGAAGTTTCCTGAAAACCATTTCCTCATCCCTCATCCTTCTCAACCTCACACATCCCATGTGTGGCAGGATTCTGGCTGCCCAGGCTTCCGCCATGACATCCAGTGGAGATCTGGGTTTTCCCCTGGCACCCTATTCACACAAATCCACCCTGTCTTTCATTCTTGAAAAGCCCTTTCTCTGGCAGAATTTAACTATGCAAGTAAAAAGTAAAAAATAAAACAACAAAAAACACACAAATAAAAACAAAAAAAGAAACAAAAAACTGTGCCAAATATAACTGTGACTAAAGCCTACAACTTTATGCATTCAGGGATAACAGTGTCACATGTCGAGCTCAACAGTGAGTAAAGCAGAGATGGCAAATACATGGTCCTCTCCATCCCTACCCATCTAAACATGGGAACTGATCTTACCATTCTTTTTATTAAGTTTGCATGAGGCTCCAGCGGCCTTTCTGAAACAACATTCCAAGAAGCTACTTCCAAATTATTTGAATTGACTCACAAACTGAAAACAATTTTTCTGAGTTAATGTTTATCACAGCCATGTGTTATGTTTACACTTTGACAAGAGGCTTCTGATGGCAATGATTAAGTCCAAATGAATGGATAGGAATGCTAAGCATGAAGACAAACTGATACTCCCACAAGAAAACTTAACGCAGAGCTTCTTAGTCGAGCTATGCCAATCAAATGAAATCCTAAAATAATTCTTCTGTGTAAGATTTTATAAGTAATTGATCTAAATAATACAGGTATTCCTTCCACTACGCTCTTATGCAATATGCGTTCCTCTGGGACACCATTTTTTACATTGTGTTATAGCTACCTGTTCTCATCTTCTTTCCTTGTTGATGGATTCTGGGCAACTTGGAAATAGACTCCACGGGTTATCACTTTGTAGTACCCATGTTGGTATCCTCAGCACAGGACTTGGCATATTATAGTTGATCACAGAGGGTTGAATTTCGTTGAATAAAGTAGCCTTATGGAATGTAGTGGCTGGAAGGGGTCTCACATCTGTCCCACCTCCTCTCTATCTCACTTTACAGATGAAAGGAACTAGAAGGCCTCACAAAACTGGCTTTATGTCCATGTCTTCCAGTGACCTGAATGTAAACTTTTCAACAAGGACTTCATGATTTGATTCCATCTAGCTCTTCAGTGTTACTTACCTCTCATCCCACTCTCAACCCCACTGACTTTGACCCTGGTCACACTGGCCTTCTGTCTGTTTCTAATACATACTTAGCTATTTCCCAGTCCCGAGTCTTTGGGGTCTTTGTGTCTTCCCAGAAGGCTCTTCCTGTTACTCTTCTCCTGTGTCAATCCTACGAGTCCCTTAGGATTCAGCTTAATATTCATTTCCTCCAAGTGGCCATCCCCTGAAGCCTCAGTCCAAATTTGGTTTCCCAACGAATCCCTCAAGTTAATCTTTCTTTAAAACACCCTGTCCTCGGGGGCGCCGGGGCGCCTGGGTGGCTCAGTCGTTGAGCGTCTGCCTTCGGCTCAGGTCATGGTCCCAGGGTCCTGGGATCGAGCCCCGCATCCAGCTTTCCACTCAGTGGGGAGTCTGATTCTCCCTCTCCCACTCCCCCTGCTCGTGTTCCCTCTCTCGCTGTGTCTCTCTCTGTCAAATAAAAAATAAATAAAATCTTAATAAATAAATAAATAAATGAAATAAAAAGAAAATAGATCTGGGGCGCCTGGGTGGCTCAGTGGTTAAGCATCTGCCTTCAACTCAGGTCAGGATCCCAGGGTCCTGGGATCAAGCCCCGCATCGGGCTCCCTGCTCCGCGGGAAGCCTGCTTCTCCCTCTCCCACTCCCCCTGCTTGTGTTCCCTCTCTAGCTGTCTCTCTCTCTGTCAAGTAAATAAAAAACAAACAAACAAACAAACAAAACCCCACCCTGTTCTAGGGGTGCCTGGGTGGCTCAGTCGTTGAGCGTCTGCCTTCGGCTCAGGTCATGGTTCCAGGGTCCTGGGATCGAGCCCCGCATCGGGCTCCCCGCTCCGGGGGAAGCCTGCTTCTCCCTCTCCCACTGCCCCTGCTTGTGTTCCCTCTCTCGCTGTGTCTCTCTCTGTCAAGTAAATAAAAAACAAAGAAAGAAAGAAAACCCCACCCTGTTCTAGGGGCGCCTGGGCGCCTGGGTGGCTCAGTCGTTGAGCATCTGCCTTCGGCTCAGGCCATGATCCCCGGGGTCCTGGGATCAAGCCCTACATGGAGCTCCCTGCTCAGCGGGGAGCCTGCTTCTCCCTCTGCCCCTTCCTGCAGCTGCCCCCTGCTCGTGCTCTCAATCTCTCTCTGTCAAATAAAATAAACAAAATCTTAAAAAAAAAAAATAAAACACCCCGTTCTTGTTCTTCACAATTCTCATTTTTCAACTATATATGTAATGTCTATTGCCATGATTAGATTATATGCTACATAAAGTCAAGGATATTTCTTTTCCACCATTGTATCCCCAGCATTTATTTCAGGGCCTGATGTTTAACAGGTACTCATTAAATTTTGCTGAAAAATTAGAATAGCGAGTTAATGTCAGAACTATGGCTTGAAACTAAGATGTCTATTCTTCACCCGTTCTTACCCCATTAATGATGGCCTTCTATGAAAATCTATAAATGTAAGTTGTATTAAAGAGCTCCATCATGAAGGAATGGTGGTTCTAAATTTCACCACCCAGTAGAGTACATTTTTTTTCGGATCTTTAATCTTTGATTTAATAAAAAATAGTCCTTTTTGATAAGCCCCTGGAAGTTTATTTTATAAGAATTTATTGTAGGAGTGGAGCCGGGGGTTGGGCGGGGACCGGGCTTGTTGGTGAGGCGGCAGCGGTGGCGGCGGCGGCTCGGCAGGCGGGTTCAGGCTTCGGGGGCCAGCCGCCGCCATGATCCTGCTGGAGGTGAACAACCGCATCATCGAGGAGACGCTCGCACTCAAGTTCGAGAACGCGGCCGCCGGTAACAAACCAGAAGCAGTAGAAGTAACATTTGCGGATTTCGATGGAGTCCTCTATCATATTTCAAATCCTAATGGAGACAAAACAAAAGTGATGGTCAGTATTTCTTTGAAATTCTACAAGGAACTTCAGGCACATGGTGCTGATGAGTTATTAAAAGAGGGTGTATGGGAGTTTCTTGGTAAATCCCGAATCAGGGTACAATGTCTCTTTGCTATATGATCTTGAAAATCTGCCGGCATCCAAGGATTCCATTGTGCATCAGGCTGGCATGTTGAAACGAAATTGTTTTGCCTCTGTCTTTGAGAAATATTTCCAGTTCCAAGAAGAGGGCAAGGAAGGCGAGAACAGGGCAGTTATCCATTATAGGGATGATGAGACCATGTACGTTGAATCTAAAAAGGACAGAGTCACAGTAGTCTTCAGCACAGTGTTTAAGGACGATGACGATGTGGTCATTAGAAAAGTGTTCATGCAGGAGTTCAAAGAAGGCCGCAGAGCCAGCCACACAGCCCCACAGGTCCTCTTTAGCCACAGGGAGCCTCCTCTGGAGCTGAAAGACACCGACGCTGCCGTGGGTGACAACATTGGCTACATTATCTTCGTGCTGTTCCCTCGCCACACCAATGCCAGTGCTCGAGACAACACCATCAACCTGATCCACACTTTCCGGGACTATCTGCACTACCACATCAAGTGCTCTAAGGCCTATATTCACACACGTATGCGGGCAAAAACATCTGACTTCCTCAAGGTGCTGAACCGTGCACGTCCAGATGCCGAGAAAAAAGAAATGAAAACAATCACGGGGAAGACGTTTTCATCCCGCTAACTCTGGGGAACAGGAAGAGGAGGCGGCTGGCAGCTGAAGGCTGGAACGCTTGCTACTGGATAATCGTAGCTTTTCATGTTGCACCTCTTCAGGTTCTTAAGGGATTCTCCGTTTTGGTTCCATTTTGTACACGTTTGGAAAATAATCTGCAGAAACGAGCTGTGCTTGCAAGGACTTCATAGTTCTCAAGAATTAAAAAAAAAAAGAAAAAAAAGAATTCCACTTGATCAACTTAATTCCTTTTCTTTACCTTCCCTCCCTCACGCCCTTGCCTTCCTCCCTCTTTTCCAAGCTGTTGTGCTTTGCA
The DNA here is from genome assembly GCF_003265705.2 of Callorhinus ursinus. Classification (NCBI taxonomy): domain Eukaryota; kingdom Metazoa; phylum Chordata; class Mammalia; order Carnivora; family Otariidae; genus Callorhinus; species Callorhinus ursinus. Next base: position 4,748,764 of record NW_027397087.1, read on the forward strand.
ATATGTTACTGGTAATGAGTTGCAGGATAATGCAATCTTAACTTGTTTTCTCCTAAGTATTTGAGTTCAAAACTCCTGTATCTAAAGAAATACGGTTGGGGTCATTAATAAAGAAAATCTTTCTATCTTAAAAAAAAAAAAGAATTTATTGTAGGAGTGAACTTTGGGCTAGTACTAATGTTAAGTTTCTCTTAGCCAAACAGTATGAAAAATTCTCCATGACTACAATAGTAGTAAGCCCACACTGTACACAGCATGACGGCATGTAAAGTTAATAGATGGAGAAGTTAAGTCTCAGCTTCATTACTTCCTTGCCTTCTGATGCTGGATAAGTTTCTTAAATACTTCTGAGGCTCAATTTTCTTATCTGTATAAACAGAGGTTACTGATAATTCTTAACCCTTATTTAGCTCCTGTCTGTTCCATTCATTTCTCTATCCTACCTGAAACTTAGAACAAGATTTGTCTCACTAAGCATGTATTAATGAATAAATAACTCAGCATAGTACATATGGAATAGGAAATGCCCAATGCATTCTGGTTGCTATTTCTATTAGTAGTAGTAGTAGTAGTAGTAGTAGTAGTAGTAGTAGTAGTATTTTGACTCTCTTTATCTCTACCGTCTACATATCATACCAACTGCAGGGTCTCATACAAAGTAGGCCCCCACTAAATGGTGGTATGATGCACTAGAATGCTTTTGCCAATTCAAATGCTCCATAAAAGTTCAATGCATTTTCTTTAAGAAACACAACTCCACAGTGAAAACAACTGGATGTCCCAACTATGGAGGCTGGCTCTGACATAGTGTATTTGAAGACTTTTGGTAATTATTCTCTTTAATTTTCTTAATTCTACTCTAATTCAGTATTATAAGAAACAAAACAGATAAACATGGGGAAGGGGGAAGAGAGGCAAACCAAGAAACAGACTCTTAACTGTAGAGAACAAACTGAGGGTTGTTGGAGAGAGGTGGGCAGGGGGATGGTTGAAATAGGTGATGGGTATTAAGGAGGACACTTGTGATGAGCACTGGGTGTTGTATGTAAGTGAGGAATCACTAAACTCTACACCTGAAACTAATGTTACACTGCATATTAACTAACTGGAATTTAAATAAAAACTTGAAGAAAAAATAAAATAAATAGAAGGAACTTTGCATTAAAGATTCTCTGAAAAAAAAATTACAAAAAATCTGATCCATATATCAGCATGGCATAGTCCAGTGTGATGGGGTTCAGGGCGGGCCACCCCAAAATATGCCACTTTGGTATATTGATTATTTTGAATTAAAGTTACTTAAGAAACAGCTGGTGCAAGAGGAACACTCCGGCTTTCCTCTGTCTGTCTGAAATTAGGAAATAAATTCCCCATTTGAAGGGGCCTTCCCTGCACCAGGAGAGTAAAAGGCATCCTTATGACCACACATAGGGAAGTCAGGGCTAGGAAGTTGCATAAAGAAACCTTGTTACTTCATTATTTTGCTACACCAAGCTCAAACTTTTTTGTCTTGTCAACTCTTTACAAATTTTTTCTTTATCTATAAGGTATTAAAGCTGCTTGCTTTGGTCAGTTCTTTGAATTTTATATCTCTATGAACACACACAAAAGTAAAATTTGTATTTTTCTGCTGTTAAAAAAATAAAAATAAAAACAATAGAATATAATCAATAAACTTCTTTCACAGTATTTTTTTCAAAATATGGACAAACACACATATACTTTAATAAATAAGAACTGTATGAATATATGTTGGTCATATACACAAAAAAGTTGGGACTTTTTAAACATTATACATATAACTGACAAAAAGAGACCATTTTGTAGCTTGCAAGATATTTTCAAGGGATTTCCCCATCCCTGGCACCCTATTTTTTATCACTCTAGAGGAATCTTCTTTGTGATTTTTTACTTTATTATTTCAAGACTTATTATAGCCTCTTGGTAGAGGATTTTTTTTTATTTCATCAAGGTACTGACATACTAGTTCCTAAGTGTGAGTACTACCATATCCCAAAGCGATCTATAAATTATAAAAATTTGAAGCTATTAAATATTAATTCATTATTATTCATTATTATTCATTTTGGTTGTCATTAGCAAAAGATCATAACTGTATTTTATATGGTAGAAGCCATATGATGTTCATTCTTTTTACATAAACATCATGAATCTGAAAAAAACATGAATGTGGCATAAACACATCAATTTCACAGAGGACAGGGGTGTTACTGGTGGTTAAGAGCACAGGCTCTGTTTCCTCATCTGTAAAATGGAGATAATTAACAGTAACTATTTGACAGAATGGATGTGAAGATTCAATGAAATAATGCACGTAAAGCATTTAGCATATTGCTTGGCTTATTTTAACACAAAGTAAATGTTAACTTCACAATCCTGCATGGGGAAGTGAGGGGGTGTGAAATACATTTTGTGGTGTAAAGTATAATGAGTGCTGCAAAATCCAAGAGCAGAGACATGAGGAGGGGCCATCACTTCTTTCCAAATCCATCTGTGAACATTTGTGGAAGAGAGAAGACTCCCAGGTAATGGAGTGGGTCTGGCCAACTAGAAAGGTCAGGAGGCTCAAAACCTGGCAGAAGGTTGGAATGGGGATTGGGAGGAAAGACAGCGCATTTTAAAAAATGTGCCATGGGATTTGATGCTTGTGAAGTGAAAATACTCCCTTGTTATAAGTTATCAGTGGCTGCTGTTGATTTGAAATTTAGTGACAAGCCAAGATGTTGCCACAGTCAGATGTTGATCTACAGAGGCAATGGGTCCAACTTTTGGAGAATGTTTTTTTCCTCTCTGGCAGTAATTTAAGCAGTGTGAAAACCTGTGCAAATGCTCTTTTGGGTCATCATACTTCTGTGCCTCATCGATAATATATTTGGAGCTGGTAACACATTAGCCTTGTTAAATTTATTTGTTTTTCACAAATCATTTTTGAAAATGTCCACACTTTATCAAGGCGGCTCCTTAAATCTAACGTATTTATCATACAGCATTTTATTTATTAAATTTTATTTGCTGTCAAGAGAGGCAGACATGAGTACAATGTTTAAAAAGATGTCTATTGATGTGAGGAAAAAAAAAAAAAAGGTAAGTCCTGAGGTGGAAGCTCAGTGAGTTGGAGAAATGTAAGCGTCCCCCACATTTAATCTTCACATGACAAAATGCATTATGGTCAAAACAGGATCGTCTCTAACATTCTAAAACCTGCATTGTATAAGCCTATGCTTTCAGTTAGGCTTTTTTTTTTTTTTTTTCCCTTTCTGTGGGCAACCATTTTGTCATAAATGCTAGTAGGTCATTGTAAGCCTCTTCTTCCTTACAACACTCTTTTATACGTGGTTATTTCAGATACATTAAAGCCAATTATAATTACCTTGGCTATCTAAAACAACACCTCCTTATGCAAGGAGGATGTGATATACGGGGTGCAACATATACTGGTGTCAAAAGCAAGTTATTTTCATCAGACAATTATAGTTGTCTTTGACATCAGGCCTACATTTCCCACCAATTAGTACAAACTGCAGGGTGCAATGCTAGAATTCTGCAGTGCTAGCAGCTAGCGGTACGGAGTGGAATTTAGGACATTCAAATACTGTACGGTCCAATAAATATTCTGCTTTAACTTCAATTGGTTCAAATTAATAGTCTGTGTTGTCTGTGTATCATTTTTCCTCAGCAAGAAAGTCTATATGGATTTTATTTTTTGTTGGGGTATTAATTCTTCTTGTCAATAAAGTGCTTAATTTTCATTTTCACTCTGTGTCTCTCACTGAACTATTTACCAGGCCACGCTCACCATGCTAGTGGGACAGTGGTGGAGGTCCGCGGAGGACTTGTGTAGGAAAGAAGTGTTCAGGAGTGAATAATAAAGCTGGCTGCGTCTTCTTCCCCATTTTCTTCCTCCCCTCCTTCTTCCCCTTCTTCTTCTGGCATCCTGATTAAGTGTACAATTATTTGTTATTCTTTAAAATTATTCAATTGCTGCAGCAAAGCAGTGTAAATAAGCTAAAAAGGGTGTTGGTAGAATTTTTAAGGACTTTATTTCTCAGTTGAGAAATATATCGATGAAAATATATGTGACTCTATGATGCCAGGATCACGGGATAGAAAGCGGATGTATAGAAGGCCAATCAGTATTTTTCCTACTTGGCACCTAGAAGCTAGACTTCTAGCTTATGAAACGGACTAAACTGATCAGCCATTTTTGTGGTCTCTAAAATAATATTTGTGCCCCATCAGTTTCCAGCCTACTGTCAGATATTATAGCAGGAACAGTATATGACAGATCTATGCCTTCAAGTGGCTTAATCTCAAATGCCGTTGTCTTGGTTTATGTCACTTATGAGACTTAAGTATTTTTTTTTAACTTTCAGGATTTTAAGTATGATATAGTCAGTTATTTTATTTTAGATTTTGTTTTTAGAATTCAAGTATTGTCATTTAAGCTAAATCTCTTGGGACTTTTGTAAAAAAGTATGCAGAAGAAAGGGATAAAGACATTTGCCTCTTTTCAATTGTGACCTAATTCCCCTTCTCAAATACTGAGCATATGGGACTGTCCAAAACTATTCTTTCTAAAAAATAAATGTAATTTTAAAATTCAATAGGATAGAGTACCATTAGGAGGCATTTTAACACATGAACAGTGGGATCTGTTGCAGTCATCAAAGATTATAGGTGGGGCACAGAGCCCCCAGTAAGAGTCCAGTGCAGACTTAGACAGTTCATCTCCCCTTCTGAGACTCAGAGACCACCTTCATTCTTCCTGAGCTCTTTCTGCTCTTTTCCTCAAAGAACTTTATATGTATTCTGGAATGAATGCCATACGAATAGAGCATTGGGCATGCACTAAAAATGAGAGATGGAAAGATACAGTGGGCCATAGATGGGGTACTAGTGATTTGTTCATGTATTCATTCAACATTTATTGAGAAGCTACTGTGAGTTTGACAAAGTATGGGTGGATCAGAAATGGATCTTGACCTCAAGAATTTGTGGTTTAGGGCATCTGAGACAACATATAGATAACAGCCATACCATGTGTGATCAGTGCTACCAGAAAGCCACGGAGGAAACACTACAGAAGTGTTCAGAAGAGAAGGAGGATACTTGAATGGAGAGTCATATAATTAGCCTTTCGATTCCTTTTCTGAGAGACTTTTGAACTAATCTCTTGGTGTTTCAGGTTTTCTCAACTGCAAAGATGGGGAAAGACACTCGTTTTAAATACGAAATGCTATACATGAATAACTGTGAGTTTCTCTGCATTGGAGTGTTAAGGTATTGTATTTCCAGCAAATGGACCGCTTTCAGTGGCTGCAAAATATAACTATCTATGGGGAATGCGGTTATAACTGCTCAGTAATTGTTCTTACTAGTCCACTTTGGGTGAAGTCAGCCCAGGCAGGAGGATGTCATCCCTCTAGTTTTTCATGTAATGCATAATGAAAACCACTAGCAGACTAACCTCAGAGACAAAGGCCCTACACTCATCTTAGTTAAGCAAGCCAGAGGAATGGTCTCTCTTCTGGAGGCTGGTGTCAGGGGTAGCATGGTCAGCTACCTTTTTTCTCCCTAGCGTAAGAGGAAGCAGATGCCATCATGTGATTCGGACTTTACTTGTTAAAATTATTCCCAGCATCACTCAGTTCCCCAAACCTATGTGAGCACCTAACCAAGCACTGCACTTAAGAATTAAAAGCATCATAAAATGCAGCTTATGCGTCTATTACACACTTCACCGTGACGCATGGTCAAAAAGACCTCTCCTAATGACAGTTGCCCTGAACACAGCAGCCCCTCCGAGCGGGGGAATGTGGTATCTTCATGAGGCAAACTACGACTGCAACTTTACTACCATTTTAGCTCTTCCTCAAATTTTCCTTCCGCCGGAATACTCTTAGAGAATTTCATCACGGCAACAGCTTCTTTTCGAGTGGCACTGAGTGTATCTTTCCAATGGTGCATGGAGGATATAAGCTCATAACACCCATTAGCATTAATGGGAGTTATCCGCGTAAATCCCCTCACATCGATTAGAGAATAGGCCCCTTTTGATTTTAGAAATCTTTCCTGTGAGGATTTCCCCTGTGTCTAGTATGGGCATATAAATGGCCATTTTATTGTATTAAATATGTATCACATCCATCATTTTTAATGCTGTGCTGTGATGAAGGCTTCTCAGTTCTGGGATCAGTTCAGAAAATATTTAAACTTGGCAAGCTAAACAAGCCTCAGCTAAGAAAGCCTAAGGGCCCCATTCAGAGGAACATTATCTACCATTTATGCTTGATTTTAGAAAAAAAAAAACTGAAATTACTCAGGAAAAAAGTGTGGACAACATTGTTTTTGACTAAATTACAGGCTTTTAATATTCATTAGCAGTGACTTCTCCATTATTCAACCAAGCAAATCAGTACACAAACCAAGAGAGAGAAAGACACTGCTGCCTGAAATTCACAAACCGCTGGTGTTTAACAACAAAATAATAACAACTACAAGAGGTCAACTTAGATTGTGACCTAAGGTTGCTGTGTTGAGTGGCCTCTACACAATCATCTGTTTCCCTGATGGTGAGATTCATTGGAGAGATGCAGGGTAGAAAACAAATGAAATCCGTATTCTTCCCCATTGGTGTTACATGGGTTGTAACTTTGCTACTGGAGAGCGGCTATTCACGAGACTCCTAAAGCAGAGGCAGTAAAACCTGTCTGTGTTGCAGATTGCAGGCATAATTGACCCACAGAAGGATTTTATTTAGCCCTTAGGTGACACACTGTCCTAAGTTAACCTCGCTCTCTATCACTCCCTATTATTTATGCATCCCTCTCTTCACACGTTTCTCTGATTCGCCTGGGAAGTAGCTTTGGAGTCGGACCGTGTAGGTTTGATCCTAGCACCATCCATGCAACATGTTTGACCCCCATGTATGCTACCTAGACTCTCTGAACCTCAATGTCATTCCCTACAAAATGGGGACATAATACATGTGTTGAAAGACTGCGGTCAGGCTCAAGTGAGATAATGTTGATGAAGCCCTAGTTCACATTCTGGCACAGAGTGGTTGTTCAGTATACGGTAGACATTGTTATTAAGTCACCATGAGATTGTTATGAAAAGGGTGTGCAAACAAACTTGAGACTCTGTGCTGTCCCCGGGTCAGTCAATACTGTGGGTGGGATTCCTGGCCCTACTGCCTTCTACACAGAGGACACACACAAAACACCGCAGGTGTTCATGGAATGAAGCCCACATCCCAGCTTTTCCTGTGCACATTTACATTTCACACAGTACGGAAAGGAACAGAAATACCATATATCTCTGACCACATACTCTTTAGGGATGTATGTCCTTATTTCATATGTCCTTACAATACAGCCGCTGCATCCCTGAGGATGTGCCAATAGGAGCAACACAACATTGGTTCTGCAAGAAGCAAGAAGAGCTCTGGAATGCAGGCATGCCTGTCTGGCTCTCACTTCCTCTGTTGGGGAGACACCCAGTACGGCCAACAACGGCTGCCTGTATTTACTAGATAACACTTCACATGATAAATAACACTTTGGCTGGACATCAGCACATTCATCGAAGAGGTTAATGTGTGATTATATATATTTGAAGTTCGTGTTTCTTAAATAGGTCTTAGCTTGTTCATCTTTTCTTTTCCATCCATTTTCTTCATGCTCAGACTTACCTTGGGTGTTTAAGAGAAAGTTGACCTACTGATTCTTCTTCCAGATCCCTCCCAATATTGTCTGACCCCTTGCTGACTTAATTGACTCCCTTTTTAATCAGCTGGTCAAGAAGATATCTTCTTCATTCTTCCTTTCTTTTTCTTTCCTTTTTTTTTTTTTAGAGAAGTATATTCAATTCCCACTTAAACATATTTCAAGCTCTAGCATCATCATGTACTTAAAAATCTCCTTGCCTTTTTCAGACCCTTATTCCCTTCAAGGCTTTTACAATGAAAGGAAACTTCCCACCATGTCCAGCAAGTCATACCAGACAGCATTACGTAGTGGAAATTGGTGACATTTACAGAAGAGGAATATGAAGAGGACACTCGTGGGCTTATTTGTTAAGATTAATGGGGTAGGATTATTAGAGATCTGGTTCTTCATATGTATACATGTGGGTATGTAAAGATGGGGGGTGTGGGTGGAGGGAGAGAAGTGGGATTTAAGAAGACAAAGGCCTAAGGCAATTTATGTTAGGGTTTACAATGGTTTTGCCGCAAGCATGCAGAACTAAC
>NW_027397087.1:4759535-4767718 GCF_003265705.2 Callorhinus ursinus
GGCATTATGGAGAGAAAAAGGGAAGAACGCAGGTAGAGAGGAAGACACTGAGAGCCAAATCATCCGCCTTGTGATTTTTGCTGGTTTTAGAGACTATTTCCAAACAGTTTAGCATTTCATTTTAAATGATGAACATCTGATTATTTTGTAGTTATGGTGAAGATGTTTGAAAATATTTCTAAATCATATGTCTTAAGCTACTTAGCTAAACGGATCTGCTCAAGTGGGTCGGAATTGGAAGAAAGCGTTTTGCAATTTAGCATGTTTTCTTAGGCAAACCTACCAAAAGTAAGAACGTGGTTGAGAAAATACTTAATTAATTTGCTATCATTAGACATTTTCTTTGAAAAGTGCCTGACCCATGATGCTTCTTTTCCAATTATGAAGTTCTCATTTTTATAAAAATTTTATAATGCTAAAATAGTCATTTTATTCAATGTCAAGTAGATGCTCATTTATAGCCATCAAAATGCTTGAGAAAGAGAAGCATAAGATTTATTTTGGCTTTGGACAGCCTATTCAGTAAACATTTTTTTATTTGCTCATTTGTAAGGATAAGGCAAAGAATAAAATCTAATTTATTATTTTATTGGAAGTCGGTATCAGGGTGATGCAGGACTGTGGATTTAAGAAATCTGTAAATCTCTTTAATAAAGGCCTGGGGAATTATTAGTAAGGACAAATGTAAAATGCCTGACAGTTACATTTCTAAAAGAAAAACACAATAATCTCATTAAAGAAATTACTGACAGCGGCTCACAGATGTTAATGGTTGAAGTAACAAAGGACATACAATATCAGAGAGTAGATTATCTTTTGCCTTTTTTAGAATTTTGCAATCGATATAACTTATTAAGCATATCAAAATAACAAGGTGCAGTTATCCACTCAACAATCCTCCTTTGCAGTACTGTTAGGCAATTTAGAATAAAAAATATTTTTATTTAATAAATAAGTTATAATTCAAATACAAAGAACTGTTAAACCCCTTAAAGGAAGAAGTTTATATGAAAATGATACTGAATTCTGTAACATAAGATCTATGAGGAAGATTGCCCTGAAGCCAACCAAATAATGGTTACAGTATGGGAGATAAATATATATATACACATATAATTTTTATATGTTTATATTTAAAATATTTTGCCCCTTGAAGGCTATACAGGAAATTGTTTACATATATGTAGTAAATTCACAGTCTCAAAAATAAGAATTTTATTTATTTTCTTTTTCATGCTCACTTCCTCTTATTATCTTTAAAAAGGAATGAGTGAATTATTGAAGGTCAAGAACAGTCCAATAAACAAGAAAGAGGGTTTTGTTTTAAAGGAAAGGAAGGCAGTTACAAAATACTACCTATCCTATCTCCCTAATAATCTTACATGCCAAGAGAGCAGGCGATTGGGTTCAGTTTAGGTCTAGCTAGTGCTTTCTGAGATACTCTGTTCAACATGACAAGTTATGCTATGTAACCTGCCGTATTACATCACACCGCATATTCCCCATTTAGATCAAAATTAAGAAAGAAGGTTGGTACACTTAATTCTTTAATCTTTCACCTGAGCCTCTTAAATGTTTCAGTGTTCCGAAAGCTGCATACTTCCCTAAGATGTAGTAAATATTCAATTATGTCCATTTTGTACTTGAGAAAATGAAGGCACTTACAGACTACTGATCAGAATAATGTTTTCAAATGTGTTAACGCAGCTAAGGAATCTTAAATCCTGGGCTGAGACTCATTGGGCACACTGCCAGACAAAGACCTCAGAGGTGAGATTCTGAATCCCAGCACACTGGGAATTTAGACAAGCCTCGGGTTAGCACTCTCCTTACATTTCTCTACATCAAAACTCAAGATGAACTGGTTTAAATTTTAGGTGCAACTTCTTTGATAGAGGAAAATAAAGAGAAACTGAGGAATACCTTTCCTGATTTAGGGAGAGACAGCTTATGCCTTAATATTATAATAACTTAAAATAGAAGATACAGATAAAAATACTACTCCACATCACAAGTCCAGAGCTATTTCAGATAGTCGTGAAACCAGATAGTGAATTTTGCCTAGGTTTCTTACTTGCCAAAGTAAAATTTTACTTAAGGATCTATCTGATTTATACATTAAAATCTGTCCTATAACTTGGGAAAACAACAAGATTTTAATTTTTCATGTCTTCCCCTATATTTTAAGAACACAAGTCTTTAATTATTTAATCTTTGAGTTGTGAGTTGTTGGTGCAATAAAAGAGAGGCTGTAAAGTGAAGTAAGAAGAAACACTTTTCTAAAGAACCAAGCCTGGGGGAAAAAAAAAGAAAGAAAAGAAAGAAAGAAAGACAGAGATTCTTTCTCTTTCAGGCATATGAAGACATTTGGACAGCTTGTACTTATATCAGATTGGTGAAAAAAAATTTCTTAGAAACACTTATATCTTGTTCCTAATCTTAAAATACTTTTAATGTATCAGAGTTTATTGCAAGGAGCCAAAATGAATTTACAAGGGAAATTACTGATACATTGAATTGGTTTATGGGTTTGTAAGGCTATTTGGAGGGATCTGGACCAAAAGAACTCTAATAGGTTCCAACAAAAATTATTCTACATGTGGCAGAAACTATGTCATAGACATAATTAAAATAACCTTAAAGTGGTGTAAGCATTCTTACCCCTGATAACTTATAAATGAAAATATGGGGATGGGGCTCACATTCTCCCCAGAATCTTCTGATGGATTAGGAAGGGCGAAAAGATACAGGAGGATATAGATAATGGCTTTTCCATGTGTCCACAGTGTCCAGAAGAGAAGATGCAACACTCACGGAGTGAGCATCAACTATGTGCTTTTATGAATGTCTACTCATTTGGTTTTTTAAAAAATAGACTTTATTTTTAGAACAGCTGTAGACTCACAGAAGAATTGAAAAATAGTACAGAGAGTCCCCATATACTCTGAACCCAGTTTCTCCCATTATTATTGACATCTACATTACTATGGTGCATTTGTTATAATTATTGAACCAATATTGACCCATTGTTATTAACTAAAGCCCCTACTTTATTCAGATTTCCTTAGTTTTTACCCAATGCCCATTTTCAGTTCCAGGTTCCCATCCAGGATAACACATTACATTCACTTGTCATTTTTCCTTAGGCTTCTCCTAGCTATGACAGTTTCTCAGTCTTTCCTTGTTTTTGATGACCTTGACAGTTTTGAGGAACATACAAGTCAGGTATTTTGTAGAATGCTCCTCTATTATTTTTGTGATGTTTTTCTATTGATTAGACTGGAGTGCCTCACGGGTTTTAATCAGAGTGCTATTGGGTTGATACTTCGCAAATGAGGAAACTGAAGGGAAGAGAGTTGAAGTAAATTAACCACAGCTCCGTGGTATGAAGATAGCTATGTGACGCCCATGCCTGTGCGTGTTCGGCTATACCGTATTGTTTCTCTGGCTATTCTATTCTTATGTTTACCTTATGTTCTATATATGTTTATTTCATTTATTTCTCTAGGGCTTAATTTGTTTTCCTATGTGAGAGGGGTCTAACTGACTATTTTGCTGAAGGAAAAATGAACAAACAGGTAAATCAAAGCACATGGGAATACAAAATCAGTCAGGATGTTTAAATAAAGAAAACAGCTGGGTTCAGGATTCTTTGGATGTTAAAATAGTATCCTTCAGACTCCACCAGTGTTTTTTAGGGTCAAATAAAGACCTACAACAATTTTACCATTTCTCCCTCTTTTGCACCCACTTCAAGAGTTGACAAAGCCCCAGGGAAACCATTATAGATAAAAAGCTGTTTTAGAACAAGGTTGTTCCCTTACGCATCACAATTGATTCGGAGTTCTTAGGCGAACCAACAATTTCTAGTTGGTTCAAACCAACCAAGCAATCCAGGTGTGTGGTCGTAGTAAGGTCTGCTTCATTTTGGGTACTAAATTTGCCACTTCTCCTGCTCCTGTCCTCAAATATCCAGTGACATGGCTACTGCTCAGACAGTGAGTTACAAATGGAGATAAAAGATGAATCAAATCTGTCCTCCAAGAGACCTCTTCTAGGCCATTGCTTCTGTGTAGATACAGTGCTGGGGACATGACTTGCCCAGGGAAGGACAATTGCTAGTTATAACAACAGAGCTGTTTGAAAAACTTAACTTGGGGACTGTTAAAATTCACAGATACCTAGGTTCCCCTCTCGGCTACTTCAGTCAGAGTTGCTGGGAATATGGCCTTCACCTCAGTCTTTCTGGATTGAGAATTACTGACTGATATCCATCAGAAAAAAAATTCCAAATTCTACACGTGGCCAAAAAATTCTCTTATCCATGCATATTTAACTACTTGAGGACATGCCAGTTTCTATGTGTTCAAAAATGAATAACAAAAAGTACCTGCTGTCAAGAAGAGAATAGTATAGTAGGAATGGAAGATAGAGCAGTAATCAAACTACAGTGTAATAGGAGCAATAATCAAGGCAGTTACAAGATGCCAGGGGAATGCTCTTGAACAGGTGCTCCCCAAAGCATGAGGGAAGCCAACAGCCAGTTGAACTGCTGGTACCATCTTGTAGTAAAATATGGGGAACATTACATGACGTCTTTGAGCTTGGTGTTTCATTGAAAAAAAAAAGGTCATACTACCTTATATCTAAGGTTTATTAAATATGTATTTGTAGGAAAGTGCTGCTGTGTGCTAATTGTTCAACAATCTCTTTTAGAGCACTATCAGACACATAGTTAAATTTTCAAGTTGGACAAAATTTGGAACCTATGTAATAAACCAAGCTTTCTAATAAGCAAAACATTTCATACACACAGATGCACACAAATTGGTCACTTTTTTCCAAAAACTATTACTGCAAACCGACCACCACAAAACTCAGTGGATTAAAACCACAATATTGATTTTGATCACAAATCTGCAATTTGGGCCGGGATGGGTGGCAACATCCTGCTTCCCTCCCTTCCATTCATTATTAGCTGGGGCAGGGAGCTAGAGGCTGGAGTCACCTAAGACTCATTCATTCATTCATATGGTGGTTAATGCAGGGACTTAAACAGCTGAGAGGCTAGAATAGCCTGGGGCTCCTTGGGCACCTTCTGTCTCTAGGTGGTCTTTCCACATGGTCTTCAGCATGGAGGCCCAGGGCTCACTGATAGAAGTGAGTCACTAAGGTGAACCTCCACTCGAGAGGAGAGGAATTAGACTCCACTTTTATATGGGAGGAGTAAAAAATATTTGCAGACCACCATGATCACCAAACAGTAGAACTTTCTACATGATACCATTGAGTTTTGAACACAGGATTTCTTTTGACCCTTTAGGCTATATAATCAACTATTTATAGTAGATGCAGAAGTCAGTCAATACATAATTAATATTAAGTACTATTCAAAAGAAATAATAGCTGCTTTCCTATGATGTAATTCCTAGAAGAGTTAAAAGCCAGTCAAGTATCACTAATAATATTTACACAGTCTCTATCTACATACATTACCATGTAGCCACTAACACACTTTTATATATCTCATTTAATTATATATCTCATTTAATCCTTCCCAGTTTCTAAGGTAAATACTTGTATTATTCCCATAATAGATGATCGTATAGGTGGAGAAATTTTCCTAAGTTCAAAAAGCTAGCAAAAGAAAGACCACAGGTTTTCATCAGTTAGTTCTAACTCCAGAGAGCAAGGTCTTAATCGTCATACTAACCTACACAAATCACAGTTGCCTAGATTCTGGATGATGAGCTTGCTCACGTTATTTATAAAACTTCTTCTTTCCAAAGCTTATGGAATTTGAAACAAACTTATCCCATTCTTGTTTTCCCTCTCAAATTTTTGTTCATATTTTGGATTGTGACTCAATATTGTTCATTTGCAAAGTTAGGAGCTTGGCATAAACTGAATCAAGTAAAATGTATACTCAACCTTTACTTCCAAGCTTAAAAATCAATAATATATTATTAGTGCTCTCTCTAGAAGGCCTAATAAACTTAAGTAATCACGGATTCCTTGTATCTTCTGACCGTCGGAAACCAAGGCACCTTGTTTGCTATGCATGATCCATATTTGTTCTCTGAGGGGACAATGGGAAATCTGTAAAGAACACATGAAACTTGGTCTGAAATGTGTATATTTCCCTTTAAATATATTCTTTTGTCTACTCTGCATGGTGCTTTGTCAAAAATGTCTGAATCATTTCGCATCTCAATTTTGCATATCCTTGTTTGTCTGATTAAAGTAGATATGATGTAAGCAATGAAGAGGGAAAAACTTTCCAGGAAAGGCACTCCCCCACACTCTCCCTTCCCACCTCCCAACATATTATTAATCATGTTAGCAACAAAATGCCCTTCCATCCAGGACTGCTGCAGTCTCCATCCAGGGGAAGGAACTGGGTTTTTCCAGAGACCCCTACTGTGAGGCCGAGGCAGCAGCGGTGCTGTGTGCTCAGCTGCCTAATTAGGTCATGGGACAGCCTAGGCAAGGAAGAAATAAGGTGTCAGGTGAGGTGGGGATAAGGTAATCAGTCTGAGGCGTGGGACAGGGTAGAGGTGAATAAAGGGGGCAACAAGGTGGGGGGTGGAGAAGCAGAATTCTAGAAACGAAAAGCATTTGAATGATTGAACATAGAAGAAGCCAGGTTTTCTTTCTATCCCTTTGCATACAGCCTTTCTAGGTTTAAAACTTTAATTCAGAAATACATTTTGGCCCAACTATACCCTTGCCATGTCATTTTAGAGACTAGAAAACCAGTGGGTTAGACATCTTCTTTACTTGCTATGCCTCTGTATCACAGAATCAAATAATCTATGATTATTAATGATGTAGAAGTTCCATACCTTCATTCAGTAAATTATATGGGGTCCTTAAAACATGTGAGGCTAGAAGGACGTGAAGATGGTCACAATTGAGCTTTTGGCTTCTAGGCGGGACAGATATATAAAATGTTAGTGCAATGTGATTAATGTTATGATAGATGCACTCATAATAACAGATGGGACAGTGGCCCAGGGGAGCTCTTTAGAAGTGAACTGAGTTGTGGAGGACTGAGCAAGAAGTGTTCTCTGGGATGAAAGGATTCCATGACAGAAGGCTCGATCTGTGGAATGGCACAGAGAACAGAGTGCATCGCGGTGAATAGTTTCTGGAGTTAAAGGTCTGTGGCCTGGGACGTAGGCTGGTAGGGGTGCCCAAGCTAAGGATCTTGCATGCTTCGGAGTATTTGTTTAGCTAGGGTTAGTATTTGCTAGCTGTCATTGCTTATGATAATGCCGGAGAAACCCTGCATACATCTGAAACTTTTCTTTTCAATTCCTCAGTGTTTTCATCTGCAAAAGAGGGATAATCATTTTGATTTTTCATTCCTGTTAATACCTAATTCATAATGTCATTACTGCTGATCTATACTATTGCAATGATCGTCAGACTTGCTGCCCTGACTTCAATCCCTCCTTCAAAAGCTTATTCTTGTGCCATTACTAGATTAAAAACAGAAGCAGAACAAAGAATAATAAAAAAATAATACATTATCATCCATCTTCAAAGCTCCCCATTGCCCAAAAAAGATGGACAAACTTCTACAAAAGGCAGTTAAGACTTGACTGACTCCAGCCTCTGCAATCATATGCTAATATGAGCAACAGCGTGGGATTTTCAAAAGTAGCATGAGACATAAAAACAACACTGCAGAAGACATGAACAGACATTTTTCCAAAGAGGACATCCAAATGGCCAACAGACACATGAAAAACTGCTCAACATCCCTCGGCATCAGGGAAATCCAAGTCAAAACCTCAATGAGATACCACCTCCCACCAGTCAGAATGGCTAAAATTAACAAGTCAGGAAACGACAGATGTTGGCGGGGGTGCGGAGAAAGGGGAACCCTCCTACACTGTTGGTGGGAATGCAAGCTGGTGCAGCCACTCTGGAAAACAGTATGGAGGTTCCTCAAAAAGTTGAAAATAGAGCTACCATACGACCCAGCAATTGCACTACTGGGTATTTACCCCAAAGATACAAATGTAGGGATCTGAAGGGTGCACCCCGATGTTTATAGCATCAATGTCCACAATAGCCAAACTATGGAAAGAGCCAAGATGTCCATCGACAGATGAATGGATAAAGAAGATGTGGTATATATATATATGTGTGTGTGTGTGTATATATGTGTGTGT